>NW_022103898.1:67264826-67270969 GCF_000313985.2 Echinops telfairi
TTAAGTGGAGAGCAAATGTTTTGAGAATGATGAGGGCAATGAATGTACAAATGTGCTTTACACAATTCATGTATGTATGGATTGTGATAAGAGTTGTATGAGGCCCTAATAAAATGATTTAAAAATGAAAAATAAAATCCATATGACCTAAAAAGTTGATTTCTATTTCATTGTAAATGTTGATTTTCAATGTCATTTCAGTGAAAACATCATTGACTTGTTAATAAACAATTCAAAACATAAAATAACTTAGTTTCAAAAGGGATTCGCTAAACCCACAGCAGCAAGTCACAATCTAATCTTGCATTTCATGCCTAGTTTTCCCAGGAACCCAGATCCACGTCATCCAGTTGACTGGCTGAGAAAAGCAAACCTACACCAGCCAATAAGGACTACGTGCTAGTGCAGAAGTTTTACAGCCTGCACTTGGGAACTCTTGCTTGACATTCTGACCAGACCTTTCCTGCTTCATGAACTATGAAATAAAGCTTGTGGTTCATACACAAATTCAACATTGTCAATATTTTATTTGGGGCATTATAAAGGTGCCACCAATGAAGATATTCAATGCTGCACATGGACCATGGAACAAGGAAAGGAACAAGTGATGATTAGCTCATCTGACTTTGTTTACCTCCCATGAGGTGTCTTGTTTTAGCGGCATCTCAGGCTAGCAACCCTAAAATTGCCCTTTACATATCACTAGCCCCACTTCACAGGCCAGGAAAATGGCACTTAGGAAGGTTTCCTGGGTGCCCGTGTGTAAATCAGTGGCAGAGCTCAAGACTGTCTTAGGCCAGCTCCGTCTTGGTCCAGAGGGGAGTTCAGCCTACCAAAGAGCCTCTGAGAAACCAGACGTACATACGTGTGTGTGTGTGTGTGTATGATTCAGCAGGAAGGAATGCAAAGAATTTCCCTTCCCCCGAGGGAGGGGGCTGGGCCCCTTTACCCTCAAAGGAGAGCATGCAGATTTTAAAATGGTCAAAGGGCCACCCATTCCTATTGTGAGAGAAAAGTAGCTGAAAGACCGTGAAAAAGGACTCTGGGCTGGAGCTGGAATTAGTGAAGGCCAGCTGTTTCTTCCCCGAGTCGGACCTATACGTATTTAAGGTCTGAAATGATGTTTTTTGCTGTTGTTTTATAAAATAATGATTTTCATATTTAAAAAATTGCAATCTGAAACAAGATGAATGATGCAATTACCTACTTGATCTTTAGAGGGGGGGAAAGATGCTTCATAAATTGCACTAGCCAGAACATTATAGGCTGAATTGAAGTTTCTAATTGAGAAAAAGATATTCTCATGGAGAAGGAGGACCCGGATGCCCTGAGGAAGGAGCAGGGGATGAGAATGACCCACTCCAGTTGATACAGGAAAGGTCACTAGAAGGTTTTCTGAAAAAGTGGGAAAAGTGTTGAAGAGGTGGAAATAGAACCCAAACAGCACATTTCGTTTTTGTCTTTATAATACTGAATAAAAGGAAAGGAAGGAGCCTGAACTGAAATAACCATGTCACGTTAGCAAACCGAAGTCCCTAAAAACAGAAAATAGCAACATTAAAAAAAAGTTCTCGAGGGAGCTATTTGAAGGCAGATTATTAAGACATCGACAGGTACAATGTCAGAAGGAACTTTTCGACCACTGACCCACTTCAATGAAATGTGTAGATGCTTTAGCTCTGCCCATAAGGAATGTGTTCTATCTGAAAAGATTTTCACGGGTTAAATAGTTTGAAGTCCTGTGCTTGGGCCACCTGTGTACTTCCTGTAAGTAGCAGCCAGAGGAGTCAGTCATTATATGCAATAGGCATAGACCCATCTCCCCATATTTCCCCTTCTTGAAGAATAAGGCCTGGCTTTTATATGGACCAGCAGTGTGTTAGTTAACTTTCCAGGCTCCCTGGAAGAAAAGTCTGGTCACTGAGATTTGTGTAGCTTCCTAGGGCTGCCACAAAATGAGTGGCGTTAAGGAACAGAAATGTTCTTGTCTCAGAGTTCTGGAGGCTCAACACCCAAGACGGAGTTTCAGCTTCTGAGAGAGGAACTGTTTAAGGCCTCTCTCCGAACTTGGAGTGGCTGCCCACGATCTTGGTGAAGAAATACAGTTCACAAGTCGCTGCCACCGCCATCCATCGATTCTGACTCACAGTGACGCTAAAGGGCAGAGCAGCCCTGTCTGCTTGGGTTTCGAAGGCTGTAAATCTTTATTCACGTAGACAGCCCCATGGCTTCCCTGGTGGGGAACAGCTGGTGGATTCAAACGGTCAACCTTTCCACTAACAGCCCAACGTATAATCCACTACACCATAGTTGTCCCTATTACCCATCACCACTTCTTCTACAGCAACAGTAGCTAAACGTTTCATCAGGCCACCTGACTCCCCGGAATAGACACATTCCCCGCCATCCCTCTTTTCCGCAGAGGTGTGGTGTTGTGATTAGCTGTTGCTGAGCTGCCTTTGATTCAGGGTGACTCTACACACAACAAAACCAACCGCCCTCTTTCACAGCGGTGCAGCCATGTAACTAAGTTGGGATTAAGGCCCTCTCAGGAGCAGTAGCCATTTCTGGGATCCTTTTCTGAGGGCCGCTGTGGCCACACACTGGCTCTTCTTCCTTCCCTCCTTCATCCTGACTTGGGTGCTACCAATTGAACCATGACACGGAAGCCATGCACGACAGAGCAACAAGGTAGCTGGAACCTGAGCCTGTGACATACGAGCCACATGAGTTACCCAGCACCTGACCTTTTCACGAGCAAAACATACTCCCATCTTACTTAAACCACCATTAATTAAGGGGGTTAAACACTTGTAGCAACATCAAAGGAATTCACAGCCATGTCAGAGGGCAGAAGGGGCTGGGTCGACATAACTGATATGCAAGAACATGGAGAAAGGAGCAGGCTACTTTCAGAACTCTGAAACTTTTCTCAGAAAAGAGATAAGCCTCAAGCTATAGAGTCTGGGCTAAAACTAACACCAGCTGGACCAAACCTGGGAAGATATATGTCGGCAGAATGTAGGATTAATTACCTTCTCACCAAGACCCCTTTCAAGGGAGGCAAGTTTGAGACCTGAATATGCTTACTATCTCTATCCTCTGAAACGATTGGCTAATTTAAGCAAAATACCCCTTAGATTAGAATCTTAATGAGGTCAGGAAGGGCAGGGACAGTGTACCTCCCTCGCCTCACCATTACCACCGTTAAGGTGTTAGACACCCCACAGTTGGTGGAAGAAGGTTTGTTACACGGGAGAAAGGACAAAGCAAAACTGGAAGGTAGAGATGAAGGACAAGGGGAATGCACTTGGAGAACAGTACCTCTTCCAGGGATACACAGAATTTCATTGCCTTTTTTCTTGTTTCGTAAAACCAAATCAAAACCCACTTAACAGAAGTAAATGCTGGCAAGAATGGCTATTATTGGACAGCAGAAGAAAGTACAGATAGCATGTACTTGCCCCTTAATGTTATACAAATTTGCCTTCCCTTTGAAACTATTCAACCAACTTCTCCAAAACCAACCCATTGCAAGAGATTAGATGGACCTCGTAGAATTGCCTCCTAGTATTTGCACGGCTGTACATTTTACAGAAGCAGATTGCCCTGGCTGTCCCCATCAGAGCAGCTGGTGGGTTCTAACTTCTGACCTTTAGGTTAGCAGTCAAGCACTTTAATCACATGCCACCAGGACTCTTAGAATCAGCCCCTACTCTTAAACTCATCACAATCATATACACTTGGTACACGTGTACTTTTTAAATCATTGAAACTACCATGGTACTTTCAATGTTCTCATATGTATATGAAAGTTGGACAATAAACCCAAGGAAGACCTCAGAATTGATGTATTTGAATTATGGTGTTGGTTAAAAAAAAATACTGTGGACTACCAGAAAGCAAACAACTCTGTCTTGAGATGGTGCCGGGCTGGGTGGTGTTTCATTCTGTTTTACAGAGCATTGCTAGGAGTTGGGATGGATTCAACAACTAAAAACCACCACAAATAGCCTGCAGTCCTCAGAACCCTGGGCTTGTAGATTCACGTCCTCTGCCTTCATCTTCCTACAGTGTCTATTTTCCCAACGACTGGTTATCCACCTCAGTCTCTATTCCTCTCCTTACATTACCCAGCAGTCATTAGGCTTAGGACACACCCTAACTTGATAGAACCTCATTAACATTCTAAAGATATACATATTTTCAAATCTTCTAATAGGATTGCATCCATATCAAGGAGATTAGGATTCCAATTTACATTGTTGGGAGTCATAGTTCAATTCATAACACTGGGATTCAAGTAGTCCGGTCCCTAAAAAGAATACTTATGATACTTTATGGTGAGTGTAAAAAACGTATTGTTAATCTGGAAATCCGCTTTCCAAAGAGATGGATGTGGCTTTGATCACTCTTAGCTCTTGGAGAATAGAGTGATTATTTATACCACTTCCTGTACCACTTGGCATAGGTGACATCAGAGTCAACAGATGGGATTTGGGAGAGCAACCATACACTCTAAAGGCTTCCATTGTGTGTCCGAGGAATCTGTCTTGTTGACTGCTGACTTTGGGGGTGCGTTTTCTTTGGATAATGATTGGATCCAGTAGAATACATGAAAAGGACTATGGAGACATGACTGTTTTAACTCAGGAAATGCATGATTTCTAGAGCATAGGAGATGACATAATGACCCCCAAATTATACTGGTCTTAAGACTAGAAAACTCAGAGAAATTTCCTTCCACTAGGCTAGATATGGAAAATATAAATCAAGATTTCTTGATTTCTTCTTGTATTGGCATTATCTCAGGAGCACTAGCATATAACAACAACAACTTAACAAAAGATGTTTTTCAAAGTATCCGGGATATGCTACCATTCCATTCTTACAAATAAAGAAACCAAATCTTAGGTTCAACCAGATGTATGAGGTCTCAGGAGGGCAGGGGTGATCCAATGGAAGGGCTCTTCCCTTCTGTGTAAGAAATCTGGGGTGATTCCCAGGCAGTGCACATTATGAGTATCATCAGGGCTCCAAGCCGGCTCATTACAATTTTACCCCTAGACAAGAACCTGCATTTCCACCCAAGATATAGCTTGTTAAACAGTATATTCTGATATAATAGAGTGTTTGTGGTGGAACTGCAAATTCTCAGCATGGGGCAGAACCAGAAATGAGCCAGTTCAAATCCCTAGTTATAATAATGCCAAACACATTTCTATGGTGCTTCCAGACTAAGATGGCTGAGAAGAAAGACATGGCAGTCCATTCCCAACCATCAGCCAATAAAAGCCCTATGGCCTGATTCCACTGTGCCTGCGGCCAACTCAACAGTGGCTGCATCGTGGAGAACGGCAGTGCACACACAGCCTCTGAGTGCAGAAGGCTGAGGGTCTGTTACATTTCATGTTGACGTCTGTGCTCCTCCCTCAAGGCTGAAAATAGACATTTCTATTTTTAAAACTGTAGAAAAAGATTATTTTCTGCTCCATAATTTCTAGAAATCAGAACTGGCACAAGGGACTCCATATGTTTTTTCATATGTTCCTGGCCAGAGTATCACACTAGAAGGAGATATGTAGACAGAGATCAAACTGGTGGTAGGGGTAAATAGATAAAACCAGGTGCAGCTGGAAGAGATTACACCTTTCCCCAGGGAATAGTGGGAAGGAGAGTTGGAGTGTCTTCCACCCTAACGAATACCCCTCCACAGTGAGCTTTCTGGCTGAAAGCAGGAACTTTCAATGTTGTCTGGGGAGCGCGCCGAGTGAGGGGCCTTGGCCTCAATGGAGCATGGGGGATGAGGACCAAGCTAAGCAGGAGCAGTGGTTTGGTCTACTTGGGGTTTCTGGAGGAGAAAGTGGGCATACTGGTCAATTCTTCCTCTTCTTTTTATTTGGGAATCTGTCTAACTGTGAGAAGACAGTATTTTGCTTGACTTCTTCATACTATAAGGTGAGCAGATTTTAACATTGGTAAAGCGGGACACCATTGAGAAAACTCATATCCTGGTGAAATAGCCACATGGCAGCTGAAAACTGTATACCCTAGCTTGTCATGCATTCTTACCAAAAATTCGGACTTTTAAAAAACGCCGCGGGCATTTATAGAGGTCTAGATAAAGACATGTACATATGCAA
>NW_022103898.1:67272206-67284686 GCF_000313985.2 Echinops telfairi
AAAAAAAAAACAAAAAAAAACGCCGCGGGACGTGGGAAAAATTGTTAAAAGTCGGGACTGTCCCGCCAAAAGCGGGACATCTGGTCACTTGATCATACTGTAATTGTCCCAGGGAGAATAGTCAGAAACACTTGTGGTTGTTATGCACTGACTATGAAGGAGCCCTGGTGGTGTACTGTTAACCAGTTGGGCTACGAGCTGCAAGGTGGGCAATTCTCAACCAGCAGCAGCTCTGTGGGAGCAAGACGGGGCTTTCTACTCCTGTAAACAGTTAGTCTCAGAAGCCCACAGGGGGTCCCCAGGAGTCAGCATTGACTCCATGGCAGCCAGTTTGGTTATTTGGTGAGTATGACTAGGTCGGTTAAGCCTGTATAATTCTCAAAGCTAACTTGCCGATGGACAGAGGAAGCAATCCAGCATTAGCTTTAGGGGTAAAATAAATACTTTGTACTCCTGCTTGTCTCATTTGGTCTAGCCTTTAAGTGGGAGAAAGCAGGTGTGTCACAGAAATGTTGATGTTGCTTGTTGCCGTCAACCTTCCTAAAGTAGAAGAGAACAAAACATTGCCTGGTCCTGTGGAATCTTCCCAATCTCATCGCTATTTGAGTCCATTGTTACAGCTATTGTGCCAATCCATCGCTTTGAAGATTTTTCTTGTTTGCCTGGGCCATCTATCAAATATGATGGCTTTTGCCCAGCAATTGGTCTTTCCCAGTGACACATCCAAAGTGAGTTGAAACCCACCTATTTTCACTTCTAGGGAACCCATTGGTTGTATTTCTTCTAAGATTGTTTGGTTTGGTTGCTTAGCAGTCCACACCATATTCAGTATTCCCTCCAAACACCACAGTTCAAAGCCACCCGTCCTTCTGTGACCCTGACTCATTATCTCACTTTTTTATGCCTAGACGGCAATGGCTTAGGTCAGGCTCACTTGGGTCATTAAGGTGGCATCTTTGCTTTTTAAAACTTAGAGAGGTCTTTTGCAGTAGATTTAGGATCCCTGGTGGCAAACTGAGTTACAGTTTGGCTGTTTGCCTCAAGGTTAGCAGTTTGAACCCATCGATCGCTCTGTGGGAGAAAAGATGGGGCTTTCGGAGAACGCTCCTTGACCTCAGCCTTGGAAACCCCAAGAGGCCGTTTCACTCTGTGCATCAGGGTTAGTCCGAGTCAGAATGGAGTCAGTGGCAGTCGGGAGGTTGCAGTGGGTTTTCCCAGTACAATATACACTTTTTGATTTCTCGACTCTGACTTCACTGGGCATCGATGTTCATTTAAGTAAAACGAAATCATCCATTTAATACTATTAATGGAGCCCCATCAAAACGTCAAAGACTGCATAGCTGCTGGGGATTTCGAACTGCTAACCATAGGGATGGCAGTCCAACTTGTAACCACTACACCATCAAGGCCCACAGAAAGAATGTGGATTCGCTGAATTGAGAAGTGCTCTTGGAAAGAGACCTTTTAGTATGTGAAGCAGAGAGGCCTGTACAGTGTGCCTTCAGAAAGCCTTCTCTTTGGGAGAGATTGATTCTGCATAAAGGACCTCCCTTATACTCACTAAACAGGACTTTGGGTCAACGTAGATGCAAAGGAAGCAAAGTGTTCCAGATCAGCCCAACTATTACCTGGCGTCTGAGAAATCATCTTTTCTTTTTAAAACTCATCTGCTCTGTGAGGCACTCTAGAGGGGGCCATGCCTGACCTCCTCCAGCTATACAAGGGAAAGGAGAACCCAGCCCATATGGGCCAATTCCTGTAAGGCAGAGGTCAGACAGGTCTCTTCCCTCCACCTGGTTTAATGCAGTTCTGACAGCAACCGTTCCTCCTATTGCACCCTACTTCTGGGTGTGAGTGTCCATTGCAGTGGCCACATGGAACTCCCACGCATTATTCAAGATTATGGGATTTACTAGGGAAGTTAACAGGTTACAAGGATCAGAAATGTTAAGAACACCGTGCTTCTAACTGTAGTGCTGCCTCTCAGCCGTGGTCACAGACCTGTCTCTTGCTGGTCCTTGGTCTCAACCACATGGCCCTTTGTGGCCTGCCTACTTCAGAAAGTGATACAAAGCTGCTCTAGCGATGACACATGCCTAATGGACACCCACCTCTATGAACCAGCCTCCTCCCCAAAGGCCCTCAGCTTACAATCTCTGCGGGCCAGGAAAACCACCGCTCGGCCCATGGCCTCAGCTGCTGCTCTGCCGTGCCATGGTTCTTTCTACAAAGTCAAGGATGGCAGATGCGGTGAGATTAAAATATACCGCTTTATCATTTGATAGCCCTTTTGACTCATTTTTAAATTGTTTCAGTTTTCTAATGTTTTCTGCATCGTTTTCAATTGAAATTTCGGCTAGTCATGGTTGTTGTTCTATGAGTGCGTGTGTGTTTTGAATCTGTTGTGTGTTTTGTATGATGTTCTGTATATGAAATGAAGTAAATCTATAGAGATAGTACCTGGGGGTATGGCAAGGGAAGATGAAGGGAAATAGGGAGATAACATGAGTATGAGAAGAAAATGTTCTGAAACTGATTGTGTTGATGATCACATTCTATTCTTAATATGATCGAATGACTAAATTTCACCCTATATGAATTGTATACCAGTAAAACGATTTTTTAACATCTCCTAGAGTGAGAGGACTGTGTGGCTCCAACAAGTGTGTGTGACACAGTGTGAAGGTGGCACACAGCTGCCCATGTCTCAGGACCCAAGCGCCTTCATTCTTGCCATTTCTCTCTGTCCTTATCCCGAAAGCGTCAGCCTCCTAACCAGGGTCTCAAGGTGTACGAGAGGATGGCTGCTGCTCTAGGTGACTCGCAGTGGATTCTGACTCTCAGTAACCCCAGAAGACAGGATAGGTCTGCCCCTTTGGATGTCAAAGCCTTCTGATCTTGACAGGGGTCGACAGCCTCATCTTTCTCCTGTGGAGCAGCTGGTGGGTTTGAAACGCACTCCATGTGGAAACTACTCCCCCCCTGGGCTCCTCCGCTCCAGGTCACCTGCCTTGCTATAGTAGGGAATGGGGGAATCAGAGAGGTCACTGCCTATGTCAGAAAAGTGCAAACTGTTCAAAGAAATCCTCACTTTAGTTTTTATTTCCTGGCACTTTTAACATGGTCTCCCCAGTGCAAGGTTGTGTAGAAGAGTGACTAGAGTGGGCTGGAATCCAAAAATCCAAATGATATCGGGGTTTTGCTGATAAAGAATCAAGTAGGTTATTGGATAGGAAGCAGCCTACCCACAGGAATGTAGTTGTGTTTTCCAGGCCTGTGTGCCAACTATCAGACCGGGCTCAGCCCATTCTCCACCTCTCCCCCCGCCCTGACCCCTGCTTCAACCTCGCCCATCATCAAGCCCACCCCTCTTTCTTAGTAGGCCCCACGCTGTTCCAACACTTAGGTTAGAGCACCGAGACTTCCCCCCATTTCACATTGGGCTGGCAAAAACGAGAACCTTCATCTCTCTGTTATGCATCCAATTGAGACTATCATTGCTGTTTTAAAAAAGCACATGTATAAACACTCTGTGTCATATTTTATTTGTTAATTTTCTTATTAACATATTTACAATTGCTTTGCAGTAGATGAGATCAAGTGCATCTCAGCTTCAAAGTATTCTTCATTAATTCATTCTCTAAATATCTCCTGAGCAGTATTGGACATGCTGAAGAGGCTACTGGGTGAAATACGAGTATATGTCTCTGTCCTCGTGAAACTGATAGTCTAGTTGGGAAAGACAATGAACAAGTACATGCGTAAATATTATATAATCTATCAGACAGTGATAAATGCTGAGGATTAGAAAATAGTGCGGAATGAGGGGAAGTATTCAAGCCAGATGTGGGGCTATGGGGGAAGGTGGGATGGCGACTAGATTAAATCCACAATATTCAGGGAAGGTGCTGGGTGCACAGGTGTGCGACAGTCAATCTCACCATCTTTATAGCTAGCCATGAACATAACAGCTCCCAGTGGACCCAAAGCACAGGCCTCCCTCAGAGATAGCATGGTTTTGGTTCCAGATCATTTACCATCAAGTTAGCATCGCAGTAAAATAAGTCACACGAAGTTTTGTTTTGTTTCCCAGGGCCTGTAAATGTAATATCTACACTACACTGTGGTCCATTAACAGTGTCATGGCATTATGAAAACATTTGAAATATTGTGAGACTCACCAAAGAGTGATATACGCTGTTGGAAAATGGCGCCAATCGACTTGGCTTGAGGCCGGGTGGCCCAAACCTTCCATTTGTGAAACACACGTGATCTGAGAATGCACTAAGGGAAGCACAGTCCAATGAGGCATGCCCATAGGCCGCGGTGGGAGATGACTTCCCTCTGAAGAAACCCAGATGTCGGTTAAGCTGTCTGTCCCAGTCTGATCAAGGGGAAGAGTGCTCCCGAGGGCCTTGAAATCTAAAACAGCCATCAGGAGATGGTCCCCCTAAGGAAGGGCATTGAATAATAGCCATTCCCTTCAGGGGGCCTGCCACTTTTATGGCCTCTTTTACCTTTCATTACTTTTTATTGCCCTTCTCCCCTGATTTGCCTATGCTTGGGTATCAGCAGGAGAGAGGGGCGGGGCTCCGAGAGAGCGCTCTTCCAGGGTGATCAGCAGGGGAGATCGGCTTGCATCGCCAGATCACCCCTGGGACTAACGTCTAACTTCCGGGAAAGTTGGCCAACTATGGTATGTTGTTTTGCCCATGCTGGTGTGTTTGTTCTGTGAGTAATCAATGCCTGCTCTTCGTGTTATTAGGAAAGGGCCTTCTCTCAGGACTCCCGACTCTGACTCCGATGCGAGAGCCCAGGTGGAGGCCTCAGTGAACGTTGGCATCTGAAGATGGGGACCAGCCTGGTATGTTCGAGGACTAGTTTGCAGTCCAGCCTGGGGAACTGGCTGCGCATGAACAGAGGGGTGAGGGTGGTAAGCGAATAGACAAAGAGATAAAGAAGCAACACTGAGTTCATTTTTAAGGGTTGCACCGTAGGTTACAGAGTTCAAAGCCACCCCTTGGCTCTGTGGGACCAAGATGATACTCTGCTCCCATAAAGATGCATAGCCTCGGGCACCCACAGGGGGAGCTCTATTCAGTTCTATAGGGTTTCTATGAGTTAGACTCAACGGGAGGGTCGAGAGTTTGAAAGTATTGAAAGCAGTCCCATTCTTCCCAGTTTCTCAGATACTTAGCTTCTCTTACGGCTCTGGTCTACAGACAGGAGCCCTGGTGGGCCTGTGGGTCAAGCTCTTGATTGCTAACTGAAAAAATGTGAGAGATTGGTAGGAGCCCACCAGCTGTCCCAATGAGGAAAGGTGTGGCAGTCTGCTCCCACAAAGATGGCAGCCTTGGAAACCCTTTGGGGAGTTCTACTCTGCCCTGGAGGGCTGCTATGAGTTGGAATCGATTCAACAGCTGTGGGCTTTTGATTAATCCACTGACAAAATTTCCTGGCGCCTGCAGGGTCTTTCTCTCAAGGCAGTTCTACTTTGTCCTATAAGGTGGCTGTGAGCCAGAATCGACTCAGTGATAGAGCGGTTGGAGTTTTCGCTTGGGACATTTAAGTCATCATCGATCCATTTTGGGCTGCAAAAGAAAAAGACTTCATCCCATCGTCGATCCATTTTGGGCTGCAAAAGAAAAAGACTTCATCCCAACTCACTTTCTTTTAAACTAATGAACAAGGGGAGAAGCCGGTACCAAATGTCCATATGCTTTACAGACAAAACCAACACCTGTCTATGCTTAATTCCCTTAGAACGGTAGCCCACCCCCTTCATGCGGGCTAGGAGGAAACGAGCAAGGACTAAAGAGAGGAAAGGGGAAAAGGGAAAAAAAGGAAGCAGAAACCACAAAAAGGAAAAGGAACATGAGGTTGTAGATGTGCAGGAAAGCTGTTGGAGCAGTCTCTTGCTGCACAGCAAGCTGCATGCTGTCGTGGTGTGAGACGGCAAACCAGTTCACGCAGCTCATGTTCCTGTGGGCCTAGAGGCAGGAAGGGCACAGCGGGTTTGCCTGGTGTCTGCTCCATGCATGACTGCATGTAATTGCAACAGCTCAGCTGATGGGATAGATTCCTATGTGGGGTCTACCTTCTAGATATCATTCGGGTGTCTGGGTTCCTTTCTACATGGCATCTTCTATGACTGGAATGTCCAGCATGTTTTTGTTTTTTAATTCATATGTCTAACACCTGAGCAGCAATGATTGGAGTTTTTTCCGGTGTCTCCACACATCCCCTCGACCTGACGAGGCTAGGCTTCCACACGACGTGGCTGTCTTAGTCATTGGACTTGTTGCATGGTGAATGGATGCCAAGCCGGATTTTGAACCTTGCGCTACACATCACCTGAAGTTTATTATTTTCTAGATGTTGAGGCCACCTTTAATGTATTATAAAGTACAGACTACCTCTAGACGAGTGGCTCTCAACCTTCCTCATACCACGACCCTTTAATACAGTTCCTCATGTTGTGGTGAGCCCCCCAACCATAAAATTATTTTCGTTGTTACTTCATCACTGTCATTTTGCTACTGTTATGAATCGGGCAACCCCTGTGAAAGGGTTGCTCAACCCCCAAAGGGGTCACGACCCCACAGATTGAGAACTGTTGCTGTATAATCTTTAGAAAACGATGCATCACCCTAGAAATCTTTTTCTGCTTTTAGCTCTTTCTTAGTGCTATGCTACTCATTTCAGTTTTCTTTTTCTTTAACTGATAGCCCTGTACATAGTAAACTGTCGTAAGGTAACAGTGGATTCTAGAGGAGTATACGGGAATGCTGATTCTGTTTATTTTACGGCCTGTGTAATTGCTGAAAAGAGACTAGTGAAATAAAATATGATTGTGCAGCGGCTCTCCTCTCTTTGGGGTCCTTCTTTGCCAGCCTGCATTAGCTAATGCCCTCCAGACTTCAGGGTCCATGTCATCTGGACCCATTGATTTGTGAATGTTCGGATTTTTCAAGTATTCCTTTACCTGCATTGACAGAGCCTATATTTACCGAATAATAATAAAAATATAAGCTGGCAAGCAGATGGTCTGAGTCTCTACTGGAAAGAGATCTTATTGAAAATGGGTTGTGAATGGAGACTGTGCTTTTGTCTGTGGGAATGTCCCCTTAAATATTTGGTTTGATCACCAATGAAGGTCTTGAGAGAGTCCAAAGCTTGCAGAAATGTGTTAACTGATATCTTCGACTTGAAATGATGACTCCCTTAAAAGAGAGAGCGAGAAGCGATAAAGATGTTCTCTACACTCCTTGCTGCCAGATGTCTGTGCTGCTACCTAAATCATACAGGGGGAAAAAAGCCTCTTCCTGACCCCGTCCGCCTGCTGCAGCCCCCTTTCCTGTGCAGAAAGGCAGAGACTCAATCTTGTGAAAACCAAAGGAGACAAAAGAAGTCCAAAGGCAAGAATCTCAGACCATGAGAAATTTCCATGGCTCTTGGATTTGGTTTGTTTTGAGAACACAGGTTGATGAATGTTCGAGTTACCTCGTGTTGCTATAACTCAAACAGCACAAGTGGGTGATCATAAAGAAGGCAACTGCATTTGCTCACAGTTCTGTAGGCCAAACGTCCAAATCCAGGGCTCAGCAGATTGGGTCCTATTGTGAACACCTCTTCCAGTCTCTGGTGAATGGCAGCGGTCCTTGGCATGCGCTAGCTAGACACTGTTCTCTGTGCCACCTCTCTTCCCTGTGTGTGCATCTCTGTGGGCACGCTGGCTTTCTCATAACTTAGATAGGATTGGGTTTAGAACCCACCCTACCACCTTACAGGTAGACCTCATAAGCTAAACAAAGAACTCCCTATTTCAAAATGGGATGACAGCCCCAGGTAGAGGGACTGGGATTCTAACCTGTACTTTAAAAGCACACAATTTCATCTACAACGGTGAGAAATTTGAGCTCTGCAGAGATATATGGGGTAAGAAAACACACATTTTGATGTCTGAAGGTGATCGATCAAGCTCTATTAAAAACCCAGGACACCTTTTACAAGTTGCCAAGGGCGCTTGATATAAACATATTGGAGGTTGTTTTGTTTTGTTTGTTTTCTGCCAAGACTTCGTTTCCATATCGGTGCCCCATCAACAGAAATGAATTCGATGGCCATTTTGGCAATGACACCTGGTACTTCTGTTTCTCAGTCCGTCCTACTGCCCTCGATGCCATCCCGTCTTTCTCGGCCTTCCGAAAGGAAAAGGAGAGTGGAGTTTGCCTGAAGGTGCTAGAATGGCAGGTTCCAGGTCCTCCTTGAGTCTCCAGTTCACTTGCTAAGGTATGTGGGCAGGGCCCCTGAATAAATCTGGCCTGGACATTCTTTACATCTATCTTTGTCATTTTGTTTTGTTTTGCTGAATGTTTTGAGAAGGTTAACTATTTGGCTAGTGTAGACCTTCTATGTTGAACATGCACACACACACACACACACACACACAACCTCCTTTGTCTCATAGGAAAATATACACACAGTGTATGCACACACAAGAGACCCTTTTTCCCCTCTCAGACATCTTTCTTTTATTCCTTGCAACCTGAGATGTAGTAGTTAATTATGTAACATGGCCCATCTAGTCGTAGTTCTCCCTCTCATGATGCATTGAAAATTCCAGCCTCTACACCTGTGCCAGTAATCCTGTTTTGGAGGGAATCATCTATCGTTCTGATGAGACAGGATTAAGTGGGATATATTTTTAGTCTCCACCTTGCTAGAGAGTGTGACTCAAGTCACCACTCTTTGTTCCTTTGGGGGTATGGTCTGCAGATGGTGAGAACCACACGCACATCAAAGCAATTCTTTTTGAGATTCACTCTTCCCCACTGAGCATGTACATAAGCAAGGAGACCTGCTTCGACTTTCAGACATTCCACTTCTGGCTCTCGACTCTGTGTCTGGCTTCCCTCTTCCTGGCTGCACATTCTTGGGACTTGGCATTGCCCTACTGCCCAGCACCTGACTTGGTTTCACCAGCTTCTGAAGCCTGGTGGCTAAGAAGGAGGCTCCAGACAGAAATGTGAACTTTGGATTTGGGACTTACCAGCACCCTCAACCGTGTAAATGTGGATTCTGCGAGACATTTTAGTGAACTCCAGGACCCTGGGACGGGTTTGCATTGATTTTTCCAGAAGAAATTATTTTTACCAAACTTTAAGCGTTTTTACTCCTTCTTCTTTTCTTTTTTTATTAATCATTTTATTGGGGGGGGGGCTCTAACAAATGTTACTCTTCTTTCTGTATACCCTTTTGTTTTCTCTCCCCTCCTCTTAGATGTAAACAAATGATCTTTTCTTTTACCTCGTTGTTTATAACCCTAACAGTTAACACTGAGTTGTTTCAATGATTAGGATGAAACCTTGTTTTTATTGGCATCACATTGAAGTGGTCAGTAACTGAAAAATAGCCTTTATATTTATATTCTCCAAAAATATACCTAAAGTGCTTCTCTTCTTTACATAGGGTGTAACTATTCATCATTTTTTACATAATAGAACTGGTAAACAGCAGAAGTTTCGTGATCCTGCTTCTAGATAAAGAGTAATTTTGTCAATGTATGCAAGTGGGTCTCTCTTCATATAGGGAACATAACTTAATGACAGGTAACGCAGTGTGTAGAAAACCAACCAAATAACAACTCATCGACTTCTAATTCATCACAGAACCAATTTTACAAAAGGCCACTTTTTAAAATACCATTGAGACATACCAGAGGGACTCCGCAGAATCCAGCCCGGGAGAGTTGCTTAGAGGGAAATTCAACACAGCTTGGAACGCAGGAGGAGCATCATAAAGATAAGTAGTCACAGACCCACAGGGTTTTGAGGGGTTATGGGGTTTTTGGCTTACCTCAGTGGAAGCCGGCTGGGGCTTGACCTTTGCCTCCCACTGTTTCTACCAGAGCCGGGACCATTTGGAGCCCGTAGGGGGGCTTGGTATCAACACAGCTGCAGTTTTCCCCCGCCTGCCTCGGGGCAGGGACTAGACCCTTGCAGCTCCACGGGCAGGGATCTGGGTTCAACTACATTGCTGCTTTTGTTTACATCTCTGCTCTCTGTCCCCACCCCCACCCCACAGTCCTGGAGGTCTGCGCATGGGCTTTTTCTTGGCATAGCCACAGCTTGCCACCGCCACCTCTGGGCGAGGGCTAAACCCTCGCAGCTCCAGGGGCAGGGATCGGGGTTCAGCTACATTGTTGCTTTTGTTTCCATCTCTCCTTCCATCTTTCCATCTGTCCCCTCATGGTCTTTGAGGGCTGCGCAGGGGCTTTTTCTATGCTCAGCTGGGGTTTACCGCTGCTGCCTCAGGGTCTGGACTCAGCTACATTGTTGTTTTTGTTTCCCTCTCTTCTCTATATCTCCCCCGCAGACCACTCCCCTTAGCTTAGGGTACTTACGCCTGTACTACACCCAGCTAGGTGAGTTCCACCCTGTGTAGCTAGCCCGAGGCTGGGGAAAGCCCTTCTTTCCCTCCAGGGGATACTCTGCCCAACTTCTCACCGGGGAATTCCTGCCTGTGTACCTTGGGGCATAAGGTAGCTCCGCCAACACTCATCAACATTGTAAGCTGTTGCAGGAACCTCTGCCCAACCTCCGCAGCACCAAAGCGGGCAGCCTACCAGCCTTCTGGGGCACTCCCCTGAAAGGAAGCCACAGGAGGATAAAGTGGGAGGTTAATTCCATAGTGAAATTAGCTGTAGGCAGTTCAAAGAAGCATTCCTACAAGTATCCCAGAGAGAGCAAGTGCTCTTCGACTCCCTGGGAAATGGCACCTGGCTCCCCTAAAACAATGCAACGCAAACAGCCCCAACGACCTCAATGAGAAAACAGGAGAAACAAAAGGCAATGACAGAAGATGTCCTGAACATAACAACATGCATAGAAGAAGCAGACATTGAGCTGCCACAGAAAGAAAATTTCAGAATTCTGCTTGGAGTCATACAGAATATGAGGGAAACAATACAGAAAAGGGATGCAATGGTAGAGGAGATAAAGGCCACACACCAAAGGGAAATACAGGAGCTTAGGGATGAGAGAACAAAAACCAGTAGCAGAAACACGGACCTAGAGAATCAACTGGAGGAAGCAGAGAACCACATCAGTGACTTGGAGGACAGCCAAGCAGACTTTAACAAACGCAAACAAAAATCAAATAAGATCATCAGAATAGCTGAAGAAAACGTAAGAGCTATGTCTGATGCTATGAAGTGGTACAACGTTAGAATTATTGGCTTACCAGAGGAAGACACAACAAAGAAGTCATCTGCAACAATAGTGAGAGAATTATTAGAAGAAAACTTCCCCAGCCTAATGAATGAAAACCAGGCAACCATTCAAGAGGCTGAAAGAACACCAACTAGACTGAATCCCAAGAAGAAGTCACCAAGGTACATAACAGTTAAACTATCTAACTTTGAGGGAAAGGAGTAAATCATGAGAGCAGCTAAGGGAAAAAAAACCAATCACATATAAAGGTTCCCAAATAAGAATATGCTCAGACCCATCAGCAGAAACTATGAAGAGGAGAGAGTGGAATAACATATTCCAAAAATTGAAGGAAAACAACACAAACCCAAGAATACTCTATCCAGTCAAATTATTGATCAAGATAGATGTAGAAGTAAGAGTCTTCCCAGACAAGGAAAAACTAAAAAAATGCGTTAGAATAAACCCAACCCTATGAAAGATCTTTGCCAACCCATTATGGGCTGAAGAACAACACTCACGAAGCATAAATAAGAGACCGCCACATAGAACAACCTCCCCCAGAGGGCAACAAAGAAAAAACAGACCCCAAGATAGCATTGGCTTAAGGATGGAAAGAACTCAAGAATGATCCACACCCACATGCACAAGAGGCTAATGAGAAAAGAAAGTAGGAAATCACCCAACACAAAAGGCATATGATGACATCGCAGAATCTGCAGATGGAGATAGCAACCCTGAATATCAATGGCCTGAACTCAGGCATTAAAAGACTGAGCCTAGCAGACTAGCTTAGAAAACACAACCCATCAATCTGCTGCCTAAAAGGAGACACGTCTCAAGGCTACAGACAAAAATAGGCTGAGAATCAAGGGCTGAGAAAGGCATATCCAGCAAACAGCAGTTCAAAAGAAGCAGGGGCTGCAATCCTAATCTCGGATAAAATTGACCTCAAAGTGAAAACCGCAAGAAGCGATAAGGAGGGACACTATATAATGCTCAAGGGAATGGTAGACAAAGAACCACTAAGCATTGTGAACATATATTCCCCAAATGAGAGACCCGCTGAATACATCAACCAAACACTCCAAAAGATGAAAAAAGAAATCACAGCCTCAATAATTATAGTGGGTGACTTCAACAAACCGCTCTCTGAGAAAGATAGATCACAGGGAAAGAAACTCAACAAGGAGGCTAGAGATCTAAACACTACAATTAGACAATTTGACCTGATAGATATTTAGACCTGATAGATATTTACAGA
>NW_022103898.1:67292405-67300828 GCF_000313985.2 Echinops telfairi
CGTGTCCCTTTAATACAGTTCCTCATGTTGTGGTGACACCCCCCCCCAACCATAAAATTATTTTGTTGCTACTTCATAACTGCAATTTTGCTTCTGTTATGAATCATAATGTAAATATCTGATATACAGGAGGTATTTTCATTGTTACAAATTGAACATAATTAAAGCATAGTGGTTAATCACAAAAACAATATGTAATTATATGTTGTGAACTATTCATGTCTAATTACAAATAAATGAACTTTTGTCTTGAAGCATGGTGTAGCATGGGCAACAGTCTTAATATAACAACAGTAAGCTACATTGCCACAGTGTTTTGCGACAGTATGTGTAAAAAGCCAAGGCCAGTGGGAAGGTTGGATAGATGAGCGTCCTAATCGGAAATATGTGTTTTCCGATGATCTTAGGAGACCCCTGCGCAAGGGTCGTTTGACCCCCAAAGGGGTCGTGACCCACAGGTTGAGAACCGCTGATCAAGAACTGGTTACTTTGCAGTTCTTGGAACAACTGCTTAAAAATCACCAAGCTCTAAGCCACTGGGGACCTTCACGCTCGTTCTTCATGGCCTTCTAAAGCAGTGGCTGGCACACACACAATGAAACCACTTTCCATTTCTTATGAAAACGTTCCTAATGGTGATTTGTAATCCAACTCCCTTTCCTCTCATTAAGAAAGCAAATCTGTAAATTGTAGCAAATAGCAAAAACAATAGTCAGGCATGTCATCAATTATTAAAATTGGCGACATGTCTGGTACTTGAGCTTTTAAAAACCCAAGAAATTATCTCTCTCTAAAGCAAATTGAACATTTTTTCTGAGACAGGAATTTCTATTGCTGTATTACTAAATAGGAAAAAAACCCAAGGATTATGAAGTTGGCCATAGGAAAAACAACCAATATTACACTAAATAAACTTTTATTGATTTATCTAAAATTCATCTAAAAACTCTCTTTTAAATAATTCCAGAATTTGTAAAGTTTCTGGTGAAAATTGCCTCACCTATAAACCTGAATTTATACTCCCCCCTGCCAAATAATTTTACTGGCATATAATTAACATGTCATACAATTCAATACTTCAATCACTGAAGAAGGATTGTACAATCGATACCACGATCAGCTCTAGAACGTTTTCTTCATTCTTGTACTCATCATTATTAGCTCTCTATTTCCTCCCGACCTCCCCTGCAATACCCTTAAGGAACCATTCATTGTTACCATCTCTAGAGATAAGCCTATCACGGGTTTCATACACAGAAAAATATTAAAGACAAACCCAAAAGAGTAAAAGAATAACAAAAGGATAACTTCAATGAAAAAGAAAACATTAAATATTAAAAACTAGAACAAATTTAAATGGATCATAAGGGAGATCAAACGATAGGGTGCTAAATTTTAACCTAAATGCATCTACAACCATCTACTTTTCCATGCATCCTCCATGTTAGCAAAGCTATTACATTTATACTTTAAAAAAAATCTCAGTAGATATGCTGATAAACACATTAAAATGGTGGTCATTCTTCAATAAATGCTTTTAAAGCGCCTAACATAAAGAATTTTAACGCACACTTAAAGGTTAAAAAAAAGTCAGAAGAGAAATACTAAAGATATAAGGGATGAAAAATCTGCTCTTTGCTGACTCAGAGGACACAATATTCGAACTTCATACCACCAAGTTCACAATGGTGCCCTGCTTACAGGAAATGTGTAGATAGCTCTGAGCTGTTGGCTCGTGCCTAGCATTCATTCATAATGGCCAAGCATGAAGACGAATCTTTCCTTCTCTCACATGGTCGCTTTTTTCTGTTTTCCAAGCCGTAATATCTTTTCCTTCCCATGGTTATCATTCTAACTCTTCCAGATACAGAAATATGAGTACACACACACACACACACACACACACACACACCTGTACCACCCCTACACGGGTACATCAAAAAGCATTGCTACAAAATAATAGGAACCTTTATTAAACAAAAATATGAAAACGTGAAGCAATTGTTTCTTGACATATTCTTCATCTAAGTCTGTACTTTTTTGAAGTTGTATATTTATCTTTTTAACCCAGCCTTAAAGAATTCTGTCTTCAGACAGTGTAAGATATGACAAAATAATAATTTATAAATTGTCAAGGGTTCATGAGGGAGGGGGGAGCGGGGAGAGAGGAGAAAAAACAAGGAGCTGATACCAAGGGTTCAAGCAGAAAGCAAATGTTTTGAGAATGATGATGGCAACAAATGTTCAAATGTGCTGACACAATGGATGTATGTATGGATTGTGATAAGAGTTGTATGAGCCCCCGATAAAATGATTTTTTGAAAAAGAAAGAATTCTGTGCTTTTAGATTTACTCCATTATCAAAATGGCAATTTGGGCATCCTTGTGGGACTCAAATCATGTTCTTTGAAATGTTGTTAGAGTTTGGGGACCAAAACAAGTTCTGAAGAAGTAAGATCGGGGTTGGAAGGTGGCTGAAAGGGGTAAGGTTCCCAGGAAAATCCTCACGAGACAGCCCTTGTTGTCTTCAAAGAACGATTGGATGTATTATTGTGATGGGAAAAAATTCCTTGGTGCAACTTTCTTGGATTTTTTCTCATCAAAACAATTTTTTGTGTTCTTAAAACTTAAAAATATTCCATGATCATCCTGTGCCTTTTCAAGTCATTTAAGATTATCCCTATGAAGTCCAAAAAAGCCCCAAAAACCCCTGTCACTGTTACCTTGTGCGTTGTTCTCTCTGCCTGGACTTTAACTAACTGGGCCAGCAAATCCCCTGCAAAGTCTGTTTTGACTGGACCGGACACTCTGGATACTGTGGGTAAATTGAGGATTTTACTCCGGCTATGATGCTTGCCATAACACTGTGTTCCTTAGCTTTGATCTCACTTGAAAGACTGATGGAAGATCAATTCCTTGAGCCAGCTGATCTTCACCCACCACTTTTGGCATCCATTGAGCTGAACGCTTGCTGAGGCCAAGATGTTTGCTCAAAGTTGAAAATGCCAGACGAGGTGAGGCCCCAGGCTCAGGCGCTATTGAAACAATGATCATTCTATGGCCTTCTTCTGCCAGTTTCTGGCTCAGCCATCATTTTGTCGTTTGTCAAGGTTGACGACCTTCCCTCTCCACTCCTATCTGAGGTCTTCCCGAACTTCCCTACAATTATCGCTCCTTTTAAAAGTATTGCTTCAGGGCTTTCAGGGCAATGGCTGGTGGAACAGACACAGAGAAGACTAAACGGCTCCGGAGTAAGAACAAAGGACCGGCGGGAAACGAACACACACACACACACACACACACACACACGGAGCTGAAATATGTTTCCTATGGAGACACCAGAAAGATCTTTTTAAAAAGTGATGACAGATGATGAAATTCTTAACCATTGTTCTCCTGATGTGCAGGTTTATTTCTTTGATGAATTGTTGGTAGTTAATCGGATATGAATCTGATCTATATTATTGATAATCTCCACATCAAACAATAATTTGCTGCTTTTTTTAAAAGCATCATTTTATTCTGAATGAGACTGCGGCCTGTTCTAGCTACTTTGGGATTGATCTATATATAGTTTATCTTTTTAGTTTCCATTTTTTTCCTATTGTGGGAACATGGTGTAGGAGTAGACAAGCATCTCCACACATGGTGGGGCAAGACCTGCCGATAATTGTGCAACCATGATTTGAAGAAAGGAGAATTAGCAAGGTAGTGTGCTAGCTCAGGCAATCATATGGAGAACTAGGATAGATCCATGTTTCTGACCATAACAGATAGGATAATAAAGTGAATTTACTTAATTCAGCTCTTCGAGGCACAGCTGGTGTACAGTCTATTGAAGGACTGGATGGGACCTTGGAGATAGAGTATATGGGACTCTAGCGTAGGAACTGGTCCGTTTTGCCCACCAATGGGTTCAGAAATGAGCCATCTCTGAAGCAGGAATAGGACAGGAGCAGGTAACTCTCGCAATAAGAAAGAAAGACGAGTCAGAAGTGGAGCCCTGACCTGGACCTATTCGATCCAGGAGACGGAGAGCTGCGAGGAGCTTTAAGGAGCAGCAGAGAAGCGGTGGAGAGTCAGCAGAGACAGCAGGAGCATCAGGAGCGTGAAACAGAGCAGAGCATTGGGCTTCCTGGTCAACAGAGCAAATAAAGTGGAGTGCCTTCGGCCAGGCTTGCTTGTGGAGCGGAGTGCCTATGGGTAGGTGCCTTCAGGCACTTGTTTTGGGATCTAGGCTTGTGAAAAGGGGGGCGGGAAGTTACTGTTTTATGTGGGACAGCATTCCTGTAAACCCTTGCAAAACTTCAATGACATGGGAAGGGTCCACTTGATTCTTGTTAAAAATATAGTATTAGATCTAATCAAAAAATTATTTTTTCCCCAGAGCACAAAAGTATCCTTTTCTCCTGAAGACCTAACAAACCCAAATAAATAACCCAAACAACCCCCCTGATATTGAGTCAATTCCAACTCATAGTGACCCTATACAGAGGTTCCAAAATGTTGAAAGTATTTATGGGGGTTAAGTAGTCTCTGTGTGCCAAAGAGAAGCTGGTGGGTTTGAACTGCTGACTTTTCAGTGGCCAGCCCAAGGCTTATCCGACAGCCCACTAGAGCATGCCAACAAGACAGATAGGTCATTGTATTACTGAGAGGACTTGTTCGTGGCCACCCACTGATCACAAGACAGGTTTACACATGTTTTGTTTGGAATAAACCTCTGCATGTACAAGCAGGAACCCTATTAGTAATGGTTTTCACTTATTCTCAGGGATATACACACATATAAATATATGAACATATATTTACATTATAGTATCTACACGCACATATATTTATATTACAGTACTTCTGTTTTTCCTTAAACTCATCAAATTCTTTTCCCCACTGTCACCTTTCTGAATCAAGTTGCCTTGCCCTTTTTCACATGGCCTGTTATTAAGTTCCTCAACTCTCCTGTTTTTAAAATGTGATAGAAATAGACACCATCGCAATGATTTCTAGATGTGGAATTCAGTGGCATTGGTGACATTCTTCAAGGTGTGCCACCCTCCTCACTCTTCTTTCTAAATCATTCTAACACCATTAACATTCTCGTATGTGGATCCACCACATCTTGTGTATGCATTCACTTGCTGGGTGGACATTTGAGCGGTCTCTCCCTGTAGCTATTGCGAAAGTGCTGAGTGAACACTGGGACGCAGACTTCTGTTTGTGTTTGACTTTACTTCTTCTGCCTTTGAAATGTTTGTGGGAAAATGTCATTATCTTAAAAAAAAATCAGTGTTATTGAGCTGTAGTGAATGCATCATACAATTTGATGGTTCAGTCAGATGGAGAAGGGCTGTACAATCGTCACCAGAATCAGTTTTGGAACCTTTTCTGCCGTATATAGTGTTGACTTCTCATTTCCCCTTTTGGGCTCCCAGGTAAATTTTATTTCGGTACCATCTTCATAAATCCTGGCTTCGCTGTGTAGAAAAACATATGAAACAAGGACAAAGAACAGAAAAAAGGAGGACCCGGCAACAATGATCAGATAAAACAGTGAAAGACCTCAATCTAAGAAAAAGCAAGCAATATTTAAGAATTAGGGTAAAGTAAAAGTAAGTCCAAAGGGAGGTGTAATGGGAATGGTCTTACATTCTGGTCTTAGCACAGTTACTAAGAACCTCTTTACAATGCTTTTGGTATGATATTAGGGCTGTTCACATTCTACATCTGTGGGCAGTGGGGATTCACCAGGGACTCAGTCCACATTGGGATCCTGCAAATGGATTTTGTGCTTCTAGTATCATTCATAGCAGTCTGCAAATCATGAATTTAGAATCTAGGTACTGGTATTATTCCCTCTTCCGGGTTTGGACATTATTCTTTTCAATCCTTGGATCACATGCTGGTATGCTTCTTTGTGGACTTGGCTGACTCCTCAATTACATGGCTGCTTGTTTCGAAAGAAACCATTAAGATCCCAGACATGATTTTTTCCTGATAACCAGGCACTGTGTGATTTCTTCAGCACATTTTGCTACAGTACCCATGTCCTCATTTACCACAAACATTTGACTCTCCCACACCTTCCCCTATATATCTAGGATTGGGATTGCTGAGTTCTATGGCGGTCCTAGGTTCATCTTTTGGAGGAACCGTACAACCATTTTCTACAGTGGTGGAGACAGTTAAGGTTTATTGTGCCAACCTGGCCGAGAAACACATGTAGGAGTAATTGAAGGGATAAATGGCTCAGCGAGCCTCGCCTTTCTGGTTCTTGGGTCTCTTGTGATGGTCGGACCAGGGTGCAGCTGCCTTAGCCAGTTCCCTGCTTCCGCTGGCAAGGCTCACTTCCTGCAAGACATCCCTGAGGAGAAGCCACATGGACCTACCCTGATGTGGCCCTGGGTGCTGGAGCAGCCGGTGGAGACCCCCGCAGTCGGTGTCATTGCATGTGTTTTGTGAGATGGAGGAGGACTGTGTGGATTGGTGTCAGACATATAGGCTAATGTTGGACTTATGGGCTTGGGCAGCACTGGGTTGGGATGCTTTCTTAATGTACACTTACCCTTTATGTAAAGCTCTCTCTTATACATATGAGTTTCTGTGTTTTTTTTCTCTAATGTACCCAGACTGCCACAGTGTCCTTACAGTACATTTTTGCACTTTCTGTTGTTCAATCCAGATATCTGGATTCATTGTAAACATGATAGGAAAAATACCCAGTTTACTCAGACTTCATCATTTTCATCTACTTTTAAAAATAACAAACATGTGCGTGCGCACGCGCATGCGCGCGCACACACACACACTTGTAAATGATGATTTAAACAATGCATTAGAGATCAGATGTCTTTAAACATCTATTTTTGACATCTCTTTCATATTCAGAGGAGAAAGTTTGGCCTAAGTTAAAAGGCCAGGTGACCAGCTAGCGAGCCAAATGATCTGTAAAGAACATCGAAAGCTAGAAAACACTCACGCACTACACTTCCAAAAGATAGCTTTCTAATTAAATGCAACCAAAGCAGGTCCCACGGTTTTGAGGCCTCTGACATCGTACACAGTTTCTCCAGGCGCGCATTTTAGTTCCTCGGAAATGCTTCAGCCTGGGTCCCGAGGCCTGGGGCGCTGCAGGCCCCCTGGGTAGGGACCGCACTCTCTCTCTGGTTTCGCATAGCATTGCACATCAGGGTGATGGTCAATAAATAAATTCATAAAACATTCACAGAATTACCGGCTTCCATGACTGGAGGGAGTTTTCATAGAAGATCTGAATAATATTTTACAAAAACTGACAAGCAAAACGGTAAAATTATGTAGATAGAGTTCCCTTAAATCTTGTTGATGTCAATATAATCAGACATGGCCCACTTCCACATATCCAACCTTGACTGTCTTCAGAGACTCTTCAAGATTAAACTAACGGACTGGATGCATATTTCGCTCTGTTTGAGCCTCGGCACTCCTGGTATTAACTAATAAAACAGAAATGTCTCTTTCTAACATACCACTGCAAGCCAAGTTTTGCTGCATGTCTGTGTCTGCTGCCCTGCTCCCTACCTCAAATGTTTTATGTATGAGTAAGGAAAAAAAAGATGTATGTGTGTGTTTGCGAGTGTGTGTCTACTGCTAAAATTTTAAGTCCTTAAAGTGCAGGGTTGGAAAAGCGCTTATGGATGTTCTCATGAAGTCATCCAAGTTCAAATTCCTCCACATTCAAATCTCGACACAGCAATTCATTACTGCACTGCAGCATCTATGTTTAGGACTGCCTGTCGTGGGTTATATAATGGGCTACTAGTGGGAAGGTCAGCAGTTCGAACCTACCAGGCTGCTCAGTCAGTGGGTTAAACATAAGCTTTCCTCCCACCGAGATTTGTAGGCTTGGATCCCCACAAGGGCAGCTCTGCTCTGTTCTGTAGGATCCCTAATCCAGCCAGGTCCAGCTGGGTGACAATGAGTTTAGTTTTTGTTGAGCTCAGCAGCACTTGGCAGGCACTGTTTCCATAAAGACCAGGAAGTATTTGGGGGCTTTGTGGGCTCTCCAGCTTCTGCTGAACTGCTCAGCTCTGCTTTTTCGGAGCCCAAACGGCCACAGACAAGGTGTAAACAAATGCATGTGGCTGTGCTCCTGTGCTCCCGTGAGGCTCGACTTAAAAAAGCAGGTGGGTCAGATTTGGGAGAGCCTCGGCTAAGAATTAGCTATGAAGCATGGAGCACAGAGCAGGGAATGAGTGTGTGTGTGTGTGTGTGTGTGTGTGTGTGTGGCCAGGGGGGAGGGGAAGACTCATAAATATTTCATATTGAAAACTACAGCATGCTCTCTGTGTCAGTCTGACACCGGAACATTCAGGCTGATGGGGCATAAATGAAGGCACACTGCATCTGAAGAGCCACCAGACCCAGCCGCTCCGGACCAGCTTGTC
>NW_022103898.1:67301518-67303048 GCF_000313985.2 Echinops telfairi
ATGTTCCACAGGGCTTTCCATGGCTGGGTTTTCCAGTCTAGATCATTGGGCCTGTCCCCCGAGCTTCTGGGGGTTGACTCGAACCTTTAACCTTTCAGTTAGCAACTGGACACATTAGCTGTTTGCACCGTCATAACACCACCAAAAACCAAACTCACTGCCGTGGCACCGATGCTGACTCTCAATGACTGTAGGAAACGGTAGAACTGTCCCTGCGGGTTTCTGAGACCGTCGCTCTGTACAAGAGTAGAAAGCCTCCTCCTTGCCCCGTGGAGTGCCTGGTGGTTTCAAGCTGTTGACCTTGCAGCTAACATCCCAATGGGTAACCGCTACACCACCATAGATACAGATTATTTCTGGGAAGTGGGTGGTACCCAATGACAGAAGTACACAAAAGAAGCTGAAGCCGACTTTGACCCTGGGGGAGAGCACAGCCTTGACCTAGGTTTGAATGACTTTTGTAATTCAGTCCTTCTGGTGCGCTAGCTTTTCATTTGCTTGAGGTTGCTGTGTCTCATCGACAAATCGGTGAGACTTGTATTTGTCGTTTTCAGGATCGTTACTAGGGTTACGGGAGATAATGTCTATGTGGAACCTAACCCAGCAGCGCTGCACACCGTAAACACAGACAGGCTCTACTGAAGGAAGAAGGACCCTTCTGCTGGGAAATGTCACCAACTAATCCCCGATCCATCGCTGGGATTTCGGGGGTTGCCCCTAATAAGCATCTGCAACCTGCAGGGCAAGAGCTCCCATGTGCCTAAGGGGCACATGCTGGTTGCTGATCGTCAGCTATAGGGAAAGACGCTGGACTAAACAGAAACCGTCGTCCGCTTCTCTCAGTGCTCATTACCCTAAAAATGTTGGGTAGCCGGCCAGATTTAGCCACTTAGGCATAGCCTCAGGTAAGAATTCATGGCCTCAATAAACAGAGATCCTCGAATACCAAGGTCTGGTTGTATGTTAACCAGGCTTTCAAATGACCAGCCAGGAGAAAAGCCTAACTCGGCTCCCTTTGAAGTCAGCTCGAAGACCACCCAGGAGCTCGGCCGCTGGAGAAAGTAGCTGCGTGTTTATGTAGGAATGTGAGCTGTAGAGAACAGGCAACACCTGTGCTCTGTGGTCTTCACAACCCCAATTAGCTTCTGGAAAGAATTCAGGGGCTAAAGCCTAATAGGATACCCCAGAAGGCGCCTCAGTTCTGAGCACTGAAATCATTTCTTCGGCTGTACGTGCGACCGATTCATGAATAACCATGTGGTTGCCTCAGCGAGCACCATACAAGAGCGCTCGGTGCTCAGCAAAGAGACTACACTTACTCTTTACAAGAACCTCACATGTTTGAACAGGCAACTGGCGTGGCCTTCACAGGAGAAAGGACTTTCAAAATCCAGAACCATTCAAATAAGGAATGGGCTGGCCTGTGGGGTAGTGCATTCTCAGGGTTTACAAGTGACAATCTGTGTCAGAGAGGTTGTGCAAAAATGTCCCAGTGTGTGGAAGAAAGGTTTGATTAGGTTGTTTCTTCTT
>NW_022103898.1:67304422-67326112 GCF_000313985.2 Echinops telfairi
ATCTATGTGCATATATTTATAGGTTTAGTATTAAGGCAGCAGATGGACATTGGGCCTCCACTCAAGCACTTATTCATTGCCAGAACACATTGTTCTATTAAATTGGCATTCCAGGATGCACACCTTCCCGACACGATTGCTGAAGAAAAATGTGAACATAAGCAAAGGCAGTGGAGAAAGCTGATAGTGCCCGGCTATCAAAAGGTTGTTTCTTCTTACATATTTTTTGAACAAACATTTTTGAGCACCTGATTTGAGCCGGCATGTTTTGAGTTCTGCCACTCTGATAAGGGTTGAGAACATAATGAAAGTATGGCAGCAATTGTTTTTGTCCTGAAAGGACTTAAAGACGAGGGTGGAAAGTAGACAATTGTTATATGCAATCTAATCATTGTACTATGACAGAGAAATGTCCAAAGGAAGGGCACTGAACTTAGCAGGTACTGACCAGGGAAGGCTCCTGGGGCACATGACACTGAGTCTCAAAGGGTGAATTAATGTAAGTTAATCCGAGGGAGGAAGGAGGCAGAAGGACGAGCATAAACAAAGGCATGGAGCCACACACATGCAACAATACGTCCACCAGCCTGAAGGCTCCCGTTAGGTTGCAGTCCTCAGCCATCACCTCTGTCCCATTCAAGGTTTTAAAACATTATGCATGTGAAGTCCCCTTCATCAAATTTGAAAAGAATGTGAAGCTGGAATCATACTCAGTACATTGAAACAACAACTTTAGAACTGATAATAAAGATTTGTGGAATCAGTGACTCTTGACAGGGTGACAAGGTGCTTAGATGGATGCAGGATGTACACACATATCGTACAGCACAGGGCAGACCAAGGCAAAGGAAAGCACATGGAAAGAAAGATTTAGTAACATGAGGTAAATAAGATAAATAGCATATGTTGACCATGGCATTGAGTTCATGGATGTCTGCTACTTTATGCACGTTTGAATATTTCTCAAACTTTTCAAATACTTAAAATAGCGATGACTATAAATTCAACAAGAAGGTTTGTCAAAGGCTTATGCGATATTTTGCTGGAACAGTTAAAAAGAAAGAAAGAAAAGATGCTGTGGAATTGACCCCCACACCTGGCGACCTCACGTGTGTTGGACTTTCCACTGGCTGATGTGTAATCTAGTCACAGTCGCAAAGTCAGCAGTTTGAAACCACCACTGCTCTGAGGGAGAAAGGTGAGGCTTTCTACCCCAGTCAAGAGTTACAATCTCAGAAACCCACCAGGGCAATTCTACCCTGTTCCAAAGGGGAAGTAAGAGTCGGCATTGACTCTGTGGAAGTGCGTTTGTTTTTCGGTCTAGATTGGAGGGCAACTTGTCGTGCTCAACCTTGCCATAACTAGAAGACAGCACCACAGATCTGCGTGGGGATGATGGGTTGTAACCAATTTCTCAATAGCCAGGAGATCGCTAAAGAAGGTACTAACAACCATAAACACCACGTGCTTCTGATTAGAATGCGTGTTAGTATATGGGTGTAAACAGCTTTGTTGCTTAAAGACCACACACAACAGAAAATGGGACTAGAAATAACAACGAGAGAAGAAATTGTTCTGAAGTCAATTGTGGTGATGATTGCATAACTCTCTTTAATATGATAGAACTATTGGATTATATGATATGTGAATTACATGTCAATTAAACTGTTAACAACAAAAATATCTGGGCAGCGATGATGACTCTTCCTTGCACACCCCATTTTATGTCATAGGTGAGGTGCAAAATTGGGGTCCCACCTACCCCTGATGTACCTCTGGCCAGACAAGTCCACCTAAACAAACTGTAGGCTTGTGGTATGTCTCACCTGCACCATCACCTACACTCAAAAAGCTTCCTCTCCTGGCTGTTTTAGAACCCTAGCCTGGTTGCCATGAGGCAGAATTGACTCAATGGTCTGTTGGTTGAGTGATTGATCGTATCTTTGTAACCGGCTAACAAATAGTCTGAGCCCCTGTGGCGTAGTGGACTCCACATCCGGCTGCTAACCACAAGATCAACAGTTGGAACCCCCAGCTGTGCCAGGGGAGAATTGGAAAAAGCTTCCTGTTCCTAGATCTACAACCTTAGAGCTGCAAAAGAGCAAGCCTCCTGTCTGATAAGGCCACAATGAAGGCGGAAGACTCAATGCCAGTGGACTGATGTTGCTGTTGTTTTGTTTCGTAATAAGCAGCCTGCTGCATCATGCCCTGAGACTTCCTGAGGAGGGGAGGTGGTTAGTCCAGAATCGAACCTTTTTTGTTGTTCTTTTAATCGTACCTTTTTAACCCTGCTAACACACACCACAGGAGCCCTGGTGGCATAGGGGGTTATGCGTTGGGCTACTACTATGGAGTCAGCTGTTCGAAGCCACGAGCTGCTCCATGGGAGAAAGATGAGGCTTTCTACTCCTATAAAGGGTTATAGTCTCAGAAACCCAAAGAAGCAACTCTTGAGTTAGACTGGACACAATGGCGATGAGTTGGGGTTTTGAACACACATTAGGCCTCCACAGGGGGTGTGATGAGGGTGGGGGCTGGTAGTTTGTTCAAAGGCCTGAAAATACCAGCAAGGAAAGGCAAGGAAAGCACTGAGCAAACCGTGGCTGTCTGGTTTATCCAAAGGACTGACTCCTCTCCTCAATGGCCAGGGGCCTCTGGGTGGATTCTGACCTCCAACCTTTCTGTTCGCTGTCGAGCACATGACCATTTCACCACGCAAGGATGTGCCACCAAAACCAGACTTGCTGCCATCGAGTCCATGCTGACCCATACCGACCCCTGTGGGTTTCCCAGACTGGAACTGTTGACCCAGGAGAAAGCCCAGTCTTCCTCCCGAGGAGCTGCTGGTGGTCTCCAACTGCCGACCATGCGGATCACAGCCCCACACGTAACCACTGCGCCACCAGGGCTCCTCCCAAGGAGGGTGGAGGACGATTCTTAGAACAATTGCTGTGCCTGTCGCCTGCTCACACTGTGACAGTCTGACAGGTTGTAGGATTTTTGCTTAAGGACCTCTGTTCAGTTCTGTTCAGAGGGAAGTTACCAGCGAGTGGGGCACAGGAAGCCAGGTCCTATGAGAAATCTTGATGTGGAGCCAGCTCATGAGTCCTAACAACTGTCTTCAAGAAGCCCTAATGGAAAAGACATTGGACTGTTTTATGGAGTTTTACGTAGTAGTGTCACATGCACACATGTACATGTATGTTCAATGTACACCAAGTCAAATGCATATGCATTTATATATGCTTCAAAAAGTTCATAGCTTACAGGAAATGAGATACAAAGATAACAGATAGTCTTCCTGACTCTCTGTTCTGTGTTTTCTGTATATGAACCCAGGACAGGTGACTCTGTAGAGGCAACAACTAGAATAAGGGTTTCTGGGGAGGGTGCGGGGGGAGGTTGGGGGGTGTTAAGGGGGCGCTGATATCAAGGAGTTCAAGAAGAAAGAAGATGTTTTGAAACTGACCGTGGTATAACACCACTTGATGTGATTTAACTATGGAATGTTATGATATCTGGATTAGCTTGTAATAAAAAAAGGTAATGAAATTTTCCCACAAAGTTTTTAATCATATGTGTATGTGTGTGTGTGTACAGAGATGTTCTTTTTTCAGGCAAATATATATATATATATATTTATACACACACACATATACACACACACACACACACATGTGTATATATATATTCTTTTTCAGGGAAAAATACAATTTAAAGAGTAGTTAACTCTTCCAACTATTGCACTCAGTGAACTATGAATTTTCCAACATGAACATAAAGTGCAAACTACTCACCTCAGCTCCATTTTCTCTTCAGAGCATATACATATCTCCCAGTGTGAGTGTGATTCACCTATGTATCACCTATGTATACACCAACACATTTCTCTAATTTTCATCCAAGGATAGTGATCAGCTCCACCCCTGGAGGCCATGGTGACTGAGCGAGCATGTACGAATCACAATTAGGGTGCTCGCTGAAGGAGCGTTCAAGACTAAGCTTGGTCAGATACAATTGCTGCTTCACATTGAGTTTAGAACCAAACCTTTTACAAAAGATGCAACTTCACAATAGAAGCAAAAGGTAAAAATTGCATGGGAATGATTTTAACTTAGCATAAGGAAGAAATTTCCAACTGCTTACTTATTTGGGAAGTTGTTTAAACAGAAACTAGATGATAACTTTTCTAGGTCACTGAAGATGGGACTCAGAGATTCGACGAGAGTGGTGAAGTAGCCCACCAAGCCCCGAGGACGATATTCCTGCTCAGAGGAGCCAATTCACAGAGAGGACCAGAGGGACAGCCCCACCATGAGACACAGACACGACATCCCTCACTGACCCATAGTGCTACGGGGGACAACACTGGAGACACAGTGCGGGAATTGTACCCGATCCACTCCAACACACGGGGACAAAACACTAAGGGCATGCAACAGAGCAGCAAGGGGAGCAAAGCTATGGAGTCCCTGGGGAATAAAAAATAGACTTTGGGGCCAGGGCATGGCACCCTATCAGACTCAACTGGAAAACACTCCTAAAGGTCAACAAACAGACCTTGAATTATTTATAGGCTTTTCTTTTTTTTGTCATTGTTTTTTGTTGTTGTTTTGCTATTTTGTTTTCTTTTGTTGTTTAGTTTTGCTCTGTCTTGTTTTTGTGCTTATTATTGTCTCTGCATGTCTATCTAGATAAGATAGGCAGGATAAACAATCCAGAGGAGAAAACAACAGGACTATCCGTTCTGGGGGGGGACACAGGAGAGGGGTTGGGGGAAACAAAGGGAGGTGTCAACTAATCCAGGGACAAGGGAACAAGTGATCTAAAATCGATGGCAAGGAGGGTATAGGATGCCTGGTGGGACTTGATCAAGGGCAGTGTAGCAGAGAGGAATTACTGAAACCCAAATGAAGGCTGAACATGATAGTGGTAGAAAAGGAAAGTAAAATGAAAAGAGGAAAAAATTAGGAGGCAGATGACATTTATAGAGGTCTAAATATAGGCATGTACATATGTAAATATACTTATATATAATGATAGAGAAATAAATCTATGTACATATATTTATATGTTAAGTATTAAGGTGGCAGATGGACATTGGGTCTCTACTCAAGTACTCCCTCAATGCAAGAACACTTTGTTCTACTAACCTGGCATTCCATGATGCTCACTTTCCCAACACGATCACTGAAGACAAAATGGGTGCATAAGCAAATGTGGTGAAGGAAGCTGATGGTGTCTGACTATCAAAAGACACTTCTGGGGTCTTAAAGGCTTGAAGATAAACAAGCAGCAACAAAGCCCACATGGAGGAAGCACATCAGCCTGTGTGATCATGAGGTGTCAATGGGATCAGGTGTCAGGCATCAAAGACCCAGAACAAGAATCCTATAAATTTGAATGAGGGGGAGCATGGAGTGGAGACCCAAAGTCCATCTACAGACAATTGGACATCCCCTTACAGAAGGGTCACAAGGAAGAGACAAGCCAGTCAGGGTGCAGTATATCATAGACAAAGCATACAACTTTCCTTTAGATCTTTCATGCTTCTTCCCCCAACTATCATGACCTCAATTCTACCTTACAAATCCAGGTAGACCAGAGCATGTGCACTGCTACAGATAAGAGCTGGAAACTCAGGGAATCCAGGACAGATACACCCCTCGGGACCAGTAATGAGAACAGAGATCCCGGGAGGCTAAGGGGAAGGTGGGGGGAGAAAGAGGGAACCAATCACCACAATCTACATATAACCCCTTCCTAGGGGGATGGACAACAGAAAATAGGGTAAAGGGCACAGCAGTTGGTGTAAGACATGGGGAAAATTTCTTTTAATATAAATTATCCAGGGTTCATGAAGGAGGGAGGGTAGGGAAGGGGAAAAACTAGGAGCTGATGCCAATGGCTCAAGTAGAAAGAAAATGTTTGGAAAATGGTGATAGCCAGTGTAAGACATGACAAAATGATAATCTATAAATTATCAAGGGTTCATGAGGGAGGGGGGAGCAGAGAGGGAGGGGGAAAACGAGGAGTTGATACCAAGGGCTCAAGTAGAAAGCAAATGTTTTGAGAATGATGAAGGCAACAAATGTACAAATGTGCTTGACGCAATGGATGGATGTATGGATTGTGATAAGAGCTGTAAGATCCCCCAGTAAAATTATTTTAAAAAAGAGAGAGAGATGTGAAGCAGACCAAGCCTAATTGGCCTCTTATGGTCTTAACGCTTTGAAATTCTGTGATACAAAATTGGATTCATCCCAAGTCCATGACTAGGCTGGCCATGCTCCTGTTTTCAGAACCCTTCCCTTTGAAAGCAACTATTTCCCAATTTATCTCAGCTGTAGTGAAGTGGAGAGCACGTTCTAGAAGTCCAAGGAACTTTAGACTTGCTCTATTATTAATAAGAGTTTCACTTGCTCTTAACTTTCTCCTGTTTTTTTTATCGCACTACTTTTTTTTTCCCCCCAAGAAATTTTCTCCTCTTTGCCTCATGTCTAAATCTTAGAAATTCAACATTCTAGTTTGGTTTGAGGTGAGCTTTATATGCACAAAATTTATTAGACCATCATTAAATTCCCCAATGGAAGGGAAAAAGAAGTTCAGGGTACATAAGAAAGTACCCTAAAATTAATGGTTTAAAATAACTTTTTTTCTCCCTCGCAAATCTGCAACTTGGGTAATCTGGAGCAGGGACACCTCAATGTGGCATCAGTTGGGATAAACTCAAATGCCAAGGCTGGAATCACGCCTGGGGAACAATGTTGGCCATGTGGTGGGACTACAGTGAGGATTGTTGAATGGAACGGTGCTTCTCTCTGTACTTTGCTCCTTCACAGGCTGGAGGCTGGTGTCTAAGAGAAAGTGACCCAAGAGAACCAGGTCAAAACTGGATCCCCTTCTACAGCTACCCTCACAAGTGACATTGGGTCACTTCCACTGTAGTCACTGGTCCTCTCAGATCTGAGAGGAGGCAATGTAACCACCTTTCTCTATCAGAGGAGCGCCAACCTGGGGAAGTCACATGTGGAGTGGGAGTTCTTGCTGCTGCTGCTATCTTGGGAAGACTAGTCTGTCGTGAAATGATTCATTGGGAGACACAGACTTGCAGTCTGCTCGGTGTCAGGAGTTGAGTCCTCTCCTATAACAGAGAAGTTGCTTGGGCTTCCCATCCTTTACGCAGACCTTACTTTTATCTCTATAGTTTCGAATACCTGTGGACATTTTTAAGGTGACAGGTTTACTTTGCGAAAATAAATGTCAAGAAGACCAAATAGGTGCCCCAGTTTCAGGTAAAGTTACGTGTACCTATAAATTTGATGACCAGTTTGCCATGACTACACTAAATGGCATCGTTGCTGTCAACACCAGTCTTGTCAAAGACTGCTTCTCTCCCACTCTTAGTAACAGCTGGGCATGTGCTCAGGCTTTGTGCCCCTCTGGGCAGAACGGGAATGCTACAGCCCCACAGGCCAATCACCACAGGAATTTGAGAAAGGCAGAATGGTCAGTGAGATCCCACCTCTTCTGGTCCTCTAAAGTGCCCTTGCTTAGCCTTGCACCCCTGGGATCAGAATGCCCAATCTGTGCACCACCCTCTGCTTCTACACTCCATACCACCCAGCCAAGGAAACGAGGGAAGCAAACCAAACCAAGGGCACATAGCCATCTAAACATCGTTTTGCATGACATTTGAGCACACTTCACTGTGAACATATGTGTATGAATGGATGTATATGGGCCATCACTCCAAAACTTTGCAAGCATTTGCCACGGACTAAATGCTCGTGTTTTATGCTAACCATTGGAGGCTCCTAAATAAATAGCCTTCTCGTGTTCAGTGGGATGGGGAAAGGCAAGACACCATGGAGGAAGGGAAGAAAGGAGTGAGGAAAGGAGAGAAGGAAGTTGGGACGTGGAAGAGGGCATACTGACCTAGTAATTTTGACGTCAAATTCTTTCTGCATGGATATATTGTTACTGTTCATTTCCAGTGTTTTCCGGAATAAAAGTTATGGGTGTGTTGAATGCCATGCCAAAAATGTGATGGTATTAACAGCATAAATGTCAATAGAACTATCATCTAATCTGTTCATACAACATTTTCTCTGAGAGCCATCCTGAATTTTTTAAAACTACAGTGACCATCAGTAACTCTTTTGTAAGGAAGACGCATGTAACTCTTGCTGCTCCTTTAAAAACCATGGTGAAATGAGCCCAATCAAACTGCAGCAGCTGGAAGACAGGACCTGTAGAACAAAAATTATGCTAGTGTAAGGTGACCAGACGTCCTGCTTTTGGTGGGTCAGTCCTGATTTTTAACAATTTTTCCCGCATCCCGTGGCATTTTAAAAAAGTACCGATTTTTGGAAAAAATGCATGACAAGCTAGGGTATATGGTTTTTGGCTGCCATGTGGCTATTTTGCCAGGACATGAGTTTTATTAATGGTGTCCCACTTTTGTCCTGCTTTACCAATGTTAATATCTGGTCACCTGATGCTAGTGGGCTCTTCTAGAACCACTTTTCTCTCGTCCTCTTTCCCCAAGAGGACAAAGCATTGCTTGACTTTTCTGTATCTCTAGGCTCATCTTTCCATTGCCAAACAGTTTGCCTTCTGAATCCTTGTGTTGGTAAATCCTCTCTAGTGAGCCTGGCAATGAAGCCAACACATCTTATGCATACCCGAGTTCAGTAAATCCACTGGTTGAATTGCCCTGGTTAAGAATGATGGATTTAGAATGCCCTGATTAGAGAAGCCCTTGTGATGTGGTCATGCGTTGGGCTGCTAACCAAAAGGGCAGCAGTTTGAAACCACCAGCTGCTCCTTGGGAGAAAGAGGAGGCTTTTGATTCGTGTAAAGAGTTACAGTCTTGGAGACTCATGGGTGCAGTTCTATCCTGTCCTAGAGGGTCGCTATGTGTTGGTGTGGACTCGATGGCAGTGTGAGTTTGTACAGCAAATCACCCCACATTTCTATTCGGGCCTGTGCTTCCCTTCCGGTCTGAATGGTCCAAGGAGGTTTTCATATCTTGAGAGAGTGTTCAGTTTCCCTCAGCAATATTTGGAAAGTAATGCAGATTTTTCTTTCAGGCTCAAATTGAGGATCAGGAATATGCACAAATTTAACACAGTCACCAGTTGTCTAATATCCTCTTAGGCCAGCGGTTCTCAACCTGTGTGTAGTGACCCTTTAAGGCACGCATCCTCAAACTACAGCCCGTGGGCCACACATGGCCCACCAAGGACATTGATCCGGCCCGAGTGTTTCTGCCCGGTTTGTTTTTTTACTTCAAAATAAGATGTGTGCAGTGTGCACAGGAATTTGTTCATAGTTTTTTTAATTATAGCCCGGCCCTTCAATGGGTCTGAGGGACAGTGAACTGACTCTCTGTTTAAAAAGTTTGAGGACCCAGCTTTAAGGGGTCGAATGACCCTTTCACAGGGGTTGCCTGATTCATAACAGTTGCAAAATGACAGTTATGAAGTAGCAACAAAAATAATTGTATGGGGGGGGGTGTCGTCACCACCACATGAGGAACTGTATTAAAGGGTCGCAGCATCAGGAAGGTTGAGAACCACTGACTTGGGCCTATAATATCAACTTAGGCTTCTCTACCTGTGGTCCCACTAGCTTATAACTAGAGTTCAGAAACGCCAATCGGACACAGTGAAATCAACAGCGCCCCACATCCCCCCTGCATCTGTGTCACTTGCCTATGAAATGATCGTGTTGCCAGGCGGCCGAAGGTCGAGTGCACTTCAGAAAAGTCATGGACAAACGAAACCGCACGATAATGGGTTTCTTTCTACAAACTTTTTGAAACTCCTTTGTTCAGTACATATAGAACCTGTCAGAGCCTATGTGCTGCTAACCACAATGAGTATTCATGTCGCCAGTTGGTTAGGTACTGATTTGGGCTTCCTATCTAAAACAGTCGTGTTAGCATCACAGCATATGCTGCAGCTCACAGGCCGAATCGTCCAATCTCACGAGTGCGAACCGCAGTAACAGGCCCAGGAGAAGCACAGATTTGTTCAACAAGAAGGTGGAAAACCAGTGAGGACCTATGCTCTTGATTTAAGCCTACTGAACTCGACAATCACCTATGGCCCTCAAAACCCCAAGGAACGATTTTCCAAGCGACGGAAGGCTTGGCTCCACAGACAGCGACAACCACCCCACCCAGTGCCAGTGAGTTCAGTTCAACTCCTAGGACAGAGTGGAACTGCTCTGTAGGGTTTCCGAGGTTGTAAACCTTTACGGAGGCCTCATGTTCCTGCTACAGAGGAGCTGGTCTTTCAGTCAGAAGTTCAGACCTTAATCCACTGTATCACCAGGGCTCCTGAAAGCTATCAGGCTAAGGAACATACCAGAGTAAGGTGACCAGATGTCCTGCTTTTGGCGGGACAGTCCCAATTTTCAACATTTTTTCCCACATCCCGCGGTGTTTTAAAAAAGTCCCGATTTTTGGAAAGAATGCACGACAAGCTAGGGTATACAGTCTTTGGCTGCCATGTGGCTATTTAACCACGATATGAGTTTTATCAATGGTGTCCCGCTTTACCAATGTCAAAATCCGGTCACCCTGTACCAGAGGGACCAGCTCAGATACAGAGAAATTGCTAATGATGCGGTCTGAGGACCAAACACACCCGCGAATCCCTCTCAATGCTTTGGCCATTCAAAATGCCTAAAGAAAAAGCAGAACACACCTAATAGGTGGTGTTCCCACAAGGTCCAAGTCACACAATGCCACAGAACATACTCCGGATGTACGTCAAGTGACGCACGGTTACATACAAAGTTTTCCCTCGGGATCAGGCCATGCCACAAACTCCCAATGGTCAGTTGGAGTCAGACCAAACACACACTTTGGGAAACGGGGACATTAATCTGTCTGGTTTGCAGGTGTGAGATGAGTCTTCAGAGGCCCAGGGACAATGAGGTAACCAGGAACGAAGAGAAATGAGGGGGGATTTGTGAACAGAGGGAGAATCGATAAAATGAGGAAGAATTATGGGCTTCTGCCTGCTGAGCATAAAGGAGGGATTTCTGGGGAGATGGATTCACACACATAAGAACCTGAACAATCAGGTGACACACAGGGCCAGATAGGGGAGGCTGTGCTTATCTTTGTTATAATGTAAGAATTTATCTTATAGGTGCTGGGTTTGATTCTGGGGAGTTGAAGGAATTCTCAACAAGACATTCTGATGTGAGCTGCTTTGTGCAGGGGTGGGAAGTGGGGGTGCACAGGGGGCTTTGCTATTAGTACAAGCAAGCATCCTTCCAAATATATATAACCTAGGGTGGTCTCTGAGCGCTGCCGCCCCTCCCTCCTGAGAACTGGTGGCTTCTGATAGCTGGCATTCCTCCCAGCTCAGAGTCATGTGTCCCTGCCACCCTGGCAAATTTACAAGTGAGCTGTGGCAAATTTACAAATTTACAAGAGTGCTGCAGAGCCAGGGAAACTCGGGCCTGGAGGGACGACTGCACGTTTCTCCTGTTTCCTCACTAGAGACAGCCTGCAGGTCCTTGCTCTGGAAAAGTCTATGCTTCTTTGTCACTTCTGTTCAGGTGCGCCAACACCCCTCCCTTCTCTCCTGCTGGTCAACCGTCGCCGGTTTCAGCAACAACTCATTTTTCAAAATAAGATGGTGGTACAGATTCAGAAAATAAGCTCCTTGGACAGTTGGTTCTCATTAAAATTCTTACCAAAGATTCAAAACATGACTTCACAGCATTCTCCCCCCCACCCCACATACACTCCCACTATTACCACCACCACCGCCACTGCCACCGCCAGCCCCACAGACTGCAGGGTCTGAGAATCTGTTGGAGCCTCGGTGGCCTGCTGTCATTTGACATCAAAACCCACCCCCTGCACTTTACACAAGAAAAAACAAATGAGAAGATTGCTTACGAATGTACAGAGAACCTGGTGCATACATGAGGGGAGAAGAGACCTCGCCCGAGCTCAGCTTCGGGAATTCGGCAGTTAACTGAATGACTTCTTCAAGGGAAATAACCGAGAGTTCAAATATAAACTGGGCCATCTGAATGTCCATCACAGAGCCTGCAGCCCTTCCTTAAAAGAATGGGAAACCGTCTGTTATCCAGGGAGGACTATGCTTTCCTGCAAATTAAAGCTCCCATGCCTGCAGCTTTCCAGGGGAGGTGGTGAGATGCTGGATCAGCGGTTCTCAACCTGGGGGTCGCAACCCCTTTTGGGGGTGGAATGACCCTTTCCCAGGGGTCACCCGACTCATTACAGTAGCAAAATGACAGTGATGAAGTGGCAACGAAAATAATTTTATGGTTGGGGAGGGGTCACCACAACATGAGGAACGGCATGAAAGGGTCGCCGCAGGAGTAAGGTGGAGGGAGAGCCATTGTGCTGGATGGAATGCTGCAGGGCTTTGGGTTGCTCCGACATGACATCACTGCACATCTTGCTTCTCCCCGCAGGCGGCGGCAGCTCTGCACTGATCACTGAGAGCGTGATGACAGCATTCCAGGGACAGTCCTGAGCAGACGCTTCTGTGTGAGCGCTGTAGAGAGCATGCGCTGGCCAGGTCCAGTGCTGAGAGAACGGAGGGAACGCAGGGGACTAGCAAAAGGATGTGGGTTCCCAAACCAGCATGGCCTCTCTCACTAGTGCCCTCCCACTCCATCCCCAGATAGGACAATCTTGGTGGCATCATTTAGACTACGGGACCCAACTAATATCGGAGGATGCTTGAGAATGAGAGAAGAATTTATGTTTGAGAGTTTGGAAAACTTTAGCCTCTAGTTCAAGAGAGGAGTGCGTCCAGCTTCTGATCACCTGGCATTTTTCAAAGAGTACATCTCACCGAAACCTCGTTAGGCTGTCTTTTGCTTTTTGATTAGTCCCATGGAAGCTCTTTGGATAAAGTTACTCAAATCTATTTAGCTTCAGGGGGTAGCCACAAAAGCAGTAGCCCCTAACAAGGTCATTGTACCTGTTGAAACCCTGTGCTTGTCAGCCACCTCCTCTCTCCCACACCTGATAAAAACTTTACATAGCTCACATAGTTCTATAGAAGAGGCCTGAGACATGTGGGTCTCAGAGTTCTTCTGGACTGGACTTCAAGAATCAAGGTGCATTTACTTTTGCAAGGTGCTTTGTTCTTTAAAGACTCACAGTAATTGGTGTTTGATCTTGGTTTTTGACTAGAATACAACCGATTTCCTTTATTTCCAGCAATGCCCACTAAAACCCCTGAGAATTCTGAGTCACTGTAAAAATGACCGCTTACGTAATTACAGAGGACTTGCAAGCAGAATAAGTTTTTCAAACTTGAGGCTGACTTAAATGCCATTCAGCTAGTGCGATGTGAGGGGACCAAATGACACCTGTAGACCCCAAATTCTCTATTTGCTCCAGCTCCTGCGTGCAGTTCCAGAACGCCTTCTCTCCCACCGATGTGTGTGTTTTCATTTATCTTCTGTCTTAAATTGCTTGTGGAAGTTCCAGGAAATAACACAGATCTGGTATTTCCCAACGGAGGATTCCTATGCAGAATGATAGATATTTGTAAAATATCTTGTAGCCGGATGGGTTTCAGTTGGCTGCGTGCGTGTGACAGCTCAAAAAGACATGATCATTCTTCTACAATATGAAGAAAACTCGAGAGGTAAGCTCTTTGCTCTGGCTCAAGTTCTCATTTGGCTAGTGAGTGACATGAGCTAGATCTCTCTGCTGGGAATACCTATTAGAAAACAGAAGGACACGGGTTTGGAGATGGAACGCTACTAACAGCATGGAGTTTGGAGATGAGTGGATCCTGCTATTGCATGGGATAAAGAGTTCAGCGGAGTCTCACAGTCAATCGGCTGTGGCAGTTGTTAAGTGCCATTGAGCGCATTCTGACGCATGGCACCCCCTATGTACACCAGGAGGAAACACGGCCTGGCCCTGCACCATCATCCTTACAATTGTGGCGATGCTTAAGACCAATGCTGCAATCACTGGGCCAATCCATCTCCTTGAAAGTCTTCCTAGTTTTCACTCACCCTCGACTTTTCCAAGCTTGAAGTTCTTCTCCAGAAGTCTTACCACCCTTGCTTCTAAGAAGCATTCTAGCTGTACTTCTTCCAGGACTGGTCAGTTCATTCCTTTACCAGGCCATGGCGTACCACCCATTACTTTTGTCAACACCCTAATTCAGACGCATCAGTTCTTCGTCGGTCTTCCTTATGCACTGTCCGACTTCCACTTGCATAGGAGGAGATTGAAAACACCAGCATGTGGGTCACTTGGCCCTCCAGGCCCCATCGTGGAGCACTTTGGCGAGGTCTTTGACAATGCACTATATCATTTGATTTCTTGACTCCTGCTTCCACCGGCGCTGATTGCGGAATAAAATGAAGGATTTTAACCTGTGCTGCTTATTGTGAGGGTTGCTCTTTCCTCGGCGCTGAGGTGTGATTCCTACTGGGGGCTGGGTGCGCTGCTGCAGGGTCTCTCCCCTTTTAGCAAGCTGCACAGTTCAGGTTCTTAATGAATCTTTCTCCACTCCTAATGTCAAGTTCTTCCTCACATAGGCCAGTTTCTTGAATTATTTCCTCAGTATATAGATTGAATAAGTATGGTGAAAAAAACACATCCCAGATGCACACCTTTCCGGATTTTCAACCACACAGTAACCCTTTGTTTCCTTAAGACTACTGCCTCTTTTGCTTCCTGAGCACAATTTAGTGCTCTGGAATTTTCTCTCTTTTTCCTTGCAATATTAGCCATAGAAAATATTCATCTGAGGTAAACTATTTGTTGTTTCCCACTGGAATTTATATTTCAAATGGCCATTTCCCCCGTCCCCTATTAAGCATGCCTCTGTGGATTAAAAAAGCAGCTTTTTATATTAGTTGGCAGACCCAGAGGCACTGGTGCCTTCTCTTTTGAAGTCTCCATTTGGAAAGGCTATATGTTGATTTTTATGTTACTCTGAGAAGCAATAGAGGTTGATTTGCAAAGTTGTTTTTCCAAACTTCCTTTACAACTTACATAATGACTGTTGATTCTAGTATTTTCTTCCCGAGATGCTGTTCAGTCTTGCAAGTGAGATGCCATTGCTTTGTGAGGCTCATGCACATTACCAAAGGCAACTAGTGACTCCCAGGTGACAATTTCCCACCTGATGTAGGTCAATAATCATTGACCTTTTCATAGACCCTATATCCCAGTTGACAAATGCATTATAACTCTTGTCTGGGGCATCCACTTTTGCTTTAGCCTATACCACCAGTCCCTCTGACAATAAATAAATATCTGTGGAGACCCAAGATGATGCCAATGGTCGCCATGCTTAATTGCTACCTGACACGTTGGAGCTTCAAGTCTATTGATAGGTTGACTTCAGAGAAAGCAGGGACTGAAAACCTTGTGGCTCATAGCTCCGCTGACACATCGGAAGGCACCACGTGTCAGAATCATCCCCACAGCGGCTGGTGGAGCAAACATTCCCACGGATTCACTAGACCCCATCCACCATTCTGAGAGCTTTATACCCAATCCTCACAGCACGTCTGTGAGGCAGATCCACTCACATGGGAAAACACACACACATACACACACACACACCACCACCACCACCACCACCACCCACCCCACCCTGGAAACCGCCTCAGGGCTAGCTAGTGAGTAAAAGGAGAACATTTTAACCCAGGTTAAGCCCTCCGCTGTTAACCAAGAGCTCAGCTACTCCATGGGAGAACGGTGTAGCAATCTATTTCAGTCAGGAGTACAACCTCCGAGGCCCTATGGCTCAGTTCTACTCTGTCCTATCTGGTTGCTGTGAGCTGGAAACTACTGGTTAGTTGATTGAGTCTGATTTCAGAGCCTGAACAGTTTATCACGGCTTTCTACCGCCGCTAGCACCACAGAAGAGATGCCTGGAGATGTGGAAGAGCTCAAGACATGATCATCCCTGCCCCTCACATCTCAGTGAGGCTCCGGAGGTGCCACACCCATTGCTCAGATTTGCTGGCACAGGTCCACTGCCCTGGAGTCCTCTCCGCCCCAGTCTGATTGGATTTGTCAAGCGTCACTCAAGTGCCCTCCCATTTGCCAGCCTGCCAGCCTTCCAGTTACTTCAGCTCATTTGTATGTCTTCTTTCTCTGACCTTATTACACCCTACGAGGAACCTGGTGAGCTTCTCCAGGGTCGGTTTTCATACATGTTACTTCCTTGATATTCTCTCATGTGGATAGAGCAGAGAAGCTGCTTCTATGCGCACCCTTAAATCCACTTCTAGGATTTTAGAAAGCCGTTTTTCTGCCCAACACCATTCCCTTTTTCTTCTTCCTCTTCATTTATCTTTTCCCCTCAGCAAAGTATAAAGTAATATGTATATTCGTTTTAAACCTCTTTGGTTCCTGGAAATCAGCTACTGTTTGCACCATCATCCTTCTTACCCTCACCTTCTGGCTGCCTTAAGAGGGGCTGTCCTCTTTGTCGCCGCTTTTCAGCAGCTTGATGATGGCATGCTGGGCGTGGGTGTCCTCGCCTTTATCCGGCTTGAAGTTGCAGAGATTCTCACATCTGTGTGGTCATTGGTCTTATCATGATTTTGGTTTGTCTGTGGGGATCATTGTCACCGAATGTGGGGATTTAAGCTACTATTTTTTTTCCAAATACTTTTTTCCTACCCCATTCTTCTGTCCTGCCTCTTTTTAGGAGACGTCGGTAACACATGTCTCTGGCGGCTCGATTTTCCCTCCTGCTCACTGAAGCTCTGTTCACATTCTCTCTCTCTCTCTGTGCAGACTGGGTCATTTCTATTTATCTGTACTAAGCTCACTGGTCCTTTGTTCAGATGTGTTGTTTAACCTATGCAGTGAACTTGAAATGCACAAGAGTATAGTTTTAAGTTCTACAATTTCCATCTGTCTCCTTTCCCCCTTATTACCAGTTCTAGACTAGCTGACCTTATTTATTCGCTCATTGTGTCTTTGTTTTTATTTGTGTATTGTACATATTTAGAGTAGGTGCTCTCAGTCCTTGTTGACTCATTGTAATGTTAACATGATCTCAGTGTCTGTTTCTGTTGACTTTTCCCCTTTAACTGCTGTGGGTGGTGCTGTGGGTTGGGCATTGAGCTGCTAATCTCAGGGTGGACCATCAAACCCACCAGTCGCCTGGTAAGAAAGAAGAGATTGTCTGTATCCATAAGGATCGACAGTCTTTGAAATTTACGGAGCCATTCTGGGTTGTCCTATAAGGTTGCTATGTGTTGGAATTGAGTCAATGGCAGTAGGTTTGGGATGGGCCACATTTCTTGCTTCTTTCATGTTTTGCACATTTACCAATGTTTCGTCACATGCTAAACAATGTATATGATAAGTTGTAGGAAGATGAGAATGTTACTTTGCTTTACTTAAAGGGTCTCTAGCTATACATATCAGGAGCCCCAATGGCGTAATGGTTCGCATTGGGCTTCAATCTGCATGGTGGACAATTCAAAACCACCAACAGCTCTTCAAGAGAAAAACTGGGTTTTCTACTCCTGCAAACACTTAGTCTTAGAAACCCACAGGGGGTCGCTGTGAGTCAGCATTGACTCGATAGCAGTGAGTGTGGTGGGGTGTTTTGGTTGTTGCTGTTGTCCTTGTTTTGGCGATTTTGGAAAACATAAGGAAAAAGAAAATTATCCATATAGTCATAGATCAATTTGACCATTTTTCTAATCACTATTCATCTTGTTAACAGTGCCCTCCATAATTCTCCCAAATCCACTTTATTGTTTTTTTGTGTGGTGCTAGCAACCTATTCCAAGTGGAATTTACTCCGAGTTAGAAGATGAATAAAAAAGTTGTGGTAGTAAATTCTAGAGTGAATTTTGAACCAAGTGTACATTTGAGGGAGGGCAATAGATGGGACGTTCATGTTAGGCATACCAAAAATAAATGCTTCGTATCTTCTTGGAATGAATAATGATATTATTTTATCCCTTTTCCATGATCCCAAAATTACATTAACTTGACAGCAAAGATTATGGGCATTATAGAGAAGGATATAGTATGTTCATTGACCTCTCTTCCATGGATTTCTCTCAATTGTCATCAATTTTCTTTCAAAGGAAACCTGGTTATGTCACAACCATCAATTTAAATATGGCAAAATCTAAGAATTTGTATTACCAACATCAAGGTCACTGGTTAAAACCCACCAGCTGCTCTGCGGGAGACAGATGAGCTCTTGTTCTTATAAACATGTATGGACCAGGAAGCCCTGTGGGGAAATCCTGCTATGTCCTATACGATTGTTATGAGTCAGAACCAATTCGACTCATTGGTTTTTTGTTTTGTCTTATTTTATTGCCAATAAATCGCACCATATTATAAAGTTTGGCAATGGGAGTTTACAGCTTTCTCTGTCCTATACCCCCCAGTCTGGTCTTCAATAGTATGGTCCCATATGCTTTTTGTTGAATTTCTCACTTGTTACTTGTTATGCCTCATCACTGAAGATATAAGAACAAGTAAATTCTGATACAGCCATTCAATGGAAAACTATACAGGTGTTAAAAATGGAGTCATACTCATGCCAAAATGGAGAGATCTCAAAAATGTACTGTTGAATGAAAACAATTATCTACCATGTAAACCATCTGAAGGATGGTGCATTATCTTCATTCATCTTCTACCATCCCATATTGCTACCAATTTTTATTTAAAAACTAATCTGGTTATGCTAACCCTTGCCTCTAATTTAGAGGATGCAGTCTAACAGCTCTCAAATAGAAATTTTCCAGATTTGAATGATCTATGGTACAGTTTTGCCTTGTGTTCACAGTTATGTACATGCAGTTAGAAGATGAGTCAGAAAAGCAATAATAAGCACAATTCAAAGGTAAAGAATATTTTCTCTTAAGGGAGATTGGCGTTGCGAATCTTGTAAGCTGGACGAACTTGAGGTGCGTAGTGATGACTTTAGGCTTTTTGTGTTCTCGTTGGCGGTGCATGACACACCTGGTTTGGTTTCGAAGCCCTCCAGCTAGCCTGCTTCTTTCTAAGTGTCTAAAATTACATGGGGGTCCTCTCCTCGGTCTTCTTGCTCCTCCCTAGTCTTCTTGGAAAGCTTTGTATGTATAACACTTTTAAGTGATTGACAAGTGCTTGGACAGTTTCATACAAAAAGCTGGTTCTGTTGAATTCAACATAACCGAACGCACAGCTACTTTTTGTTTTCCAGGCCATGTAGTAGAAGCCAAGAAGCCCTAGAGGCAAGGTCCCCTGTCTGCTTCCACAGACTCGGGAATAGATTTGATGGCAGTGGGTTTGGATTCTTGGTTGGCTTCTAAGATCTAGTGCCATGGTGCTGAGTAACTTGAGGTCCCCACCCTCAGAAATGCCCATCTAGCTGGAAATGTTGGGTGCTGTCAAGCTAGTGCTGCTGCATAGAGACCCTCTGTACAGCAGAACAAAACCCTGCCGGTCCTCCACCATCCTTAAAACCGTCGCTATCTTTGAGCACATTATTGCAGCCACTGTGCCAATCAACCGTGGATCCAAAAAGAGGGTCTTCCTCTTTTTTGACGCCCCTCTATTTTATCAAGCATGACATCCTTCTCCAGGGCCAGGTGTCTCATGATAATACATTAAAGTACATGAAAAGTCTTGTCATCCTCCCTTCTAGGGAGCATTTCTGGATGTATTTTTCCAAGACAGACGCGTGTATTCTTCTGGGAGGCCCTAGTCCATCCCCAATTCTTCTGCAGCTCCGTCAGTTCTTCCTCAGTGATCTTCGTTACTCACTGTCTCACAGGAACACGCCACGAGGTAATTGAAAATACAACAGCTTGGGTCAGGTGCACCGAAGTCCTCAAAGTGACATCCTTACTCATCAACTTGGACTTTAAAGAGGTCTGGTGCACCAGATTTGCCCACTGAAGCATGCTGCTTGCTTTCCTGGCAGCGGTTGCCGTGAGCACTGACTGTGGATCCTAGGAAAAGGTCATCCTTGACCAGTACAATCTTTTCTCCTTCCGTCAAGATGCAAGTTGGCCAGGTGGCTGTTTTCCAAATTCCCTGGCAGAAATGACTGCTTCCAGCGCTTCACTCGCTTGTTCAAAATATTTTGCTCATGTCATCCCTGCGGCTTGAGCCTCTCCACTCAGCACCATCTCTTCTTGATCATGGTTGACTGTCCAGCCAGTTTGGGGAGTAATGACTGTGCTTTCCTTCCACCATCTTTTGTTGCTTCCTGCGTCATTGCCCTAAGTTGCATTTCTCAACTTAGGACGTCCAGTCCAGAGGGATGTTCACAAAGGAGGGAATCCTGGCTAAAGTTCTCCCAAACGCCTTGCATCTCCCCGACATAGAGTGGGAGAATCAAATAGGGAAGGGCAGTACTGCCCCTTACAGGACTTGAAGGCCCAGTTGTTCTCCCACGCAGAGGCTAGAGATCTTAAGGGCAGCTGCGATTTGCTCTGGCCACTTGATGAGAGGGAGGGGAGGCGAGGGAAACGGACACGAAGAGTCGTGGAATTTTGTTTTCTCCTGTCTCCATGAGGAAGATTTCACTTTTGATGGAGGCGAACATTCTGCCCCACCTGTGGGCGCCCCCGGGCAGGTCGGCTTGTCTCTGCTGAAGCAGTCTACGGCTCGCAGCACGGCCTTGGCTTCGAGGCTCCTGTGTGACTGCGGCCAGAGATCCCATTCCGGAAGTCGCAGCCTCCCCTGGGGTCGCATTCCCTGCACCGGTGACCTAGCACCGCCCAGACGCTCCCGCCTGGCCTCCAGGCCTGTGCGTCCCTGGGCGCGCACCTCCCCACTCCGCTGCGCCCTGGCCTCCGGTTTCCTTTCCATCCTACGGGGGGACAGGCGGGAGGGGCGGGGCTCCGGCAGCCAGAGCACCCAAACTGAAAGGGAGGTGAATGACCCAGGAGGGAGGGGACCTCCTTGTCCCCGCGAGGGTTCCACGTGCCGCATGCGCTGATGCTAGTGCAGAACGTCCGGTGAGTGTGAGTGTGCGGTGTGTGTGACGCTGGGTGGGCAAGGACACAGGTGTAAGGCATGGGAGTGGAGCTAGTGCGTTGGTGACAAACCACTGGGGGGAGTGTGGGGGCGAGGAGCTGGCACGTGCTCCCCGCGTGGCGTGCCTGTTCTGCCGGATCCGAGCGCCCCTCGCTCGGGTCGGGGGCGGGAGGGTGACCCATGGGGGCGCTCCTGAGCATGGTCAGGTGCCCACCACTTCGCCCTGTGCAGAGGGGTCTCGGGTCTCGTCCGGCGGGCGCCGGCGCAGGGTGCGAGCCCACGGGTGACACCGCTCGGCATCTGGGGACCGGGAGCGAGCGCGCAGCGGGCCAGGTCACGGGACTTGGAAGGGTGACTCAGAGTTCCCGCGCGGGACAGTGCAGCTGCTCCGTGGGAGGCCTCGGCGGGCCCGTGGGAAAAACGAGGCGCGAGGAGGCTCTGTTTCATTGGAAACCGGGAGAAAGCTATTAACCTGTCATTACCATTCTGCTAGTTCCTGAAACAGAATCAGAACAAAACAAAACGAAAAAACTCCGCTGGCAGGGAGACTCCCGAGAAGGGGCAGCGTGGCACCGGGGTCGCCCCAGGCCCTGCAGACGGCGCGCGATGGACCCTAGGCGGGGGAGGCTCCAGCCATGGAGCCGAGCCACGCTGTGTGAGCCCCGCAGGGGCCATTCCTCCCC
>NW_022103898.1:67326332-67332303 GCF_000313985.2 Echinops telfairi
CTCATGAACTAGAAATTACCCAAGGCAGGCTCTCTCGAGAGGAAGGCGGGCCTTCACCCCCACCTCAAATTATTTCTGATGGGGTCATCGCGTACATCTACAGGCCACATCTGTTCAAAGGCACCTATTAAAATATATAGCGATTTAGGAGTGAGCGTTCCATCTGAGAGCAGAGGAACTGTGGAATGTCTTCGGGGTGGGAGTGGGCAGTGGCAGGATGTGGCGGGTGTCTCCCCCTACCTCCTTAAACTGAACAGAATGGGAGGATTCGGGGCAGTTGTAAAGATGCCCAGTCCACGCTCCCATCTGATATTTTATTTAAATATGGTCAAGGTAGGCTCTTGCAGGGATGCATGGTAGTTTGGCCTCCCCAAGAGATTTGGGGGATAACAGTACGTTTGAGATGGAAGGGAGAGTGTGCAGCAACAATTCTGAAAAGCAACGCGCAGTGGAGAAACGTGGAGACGAGTATGAACCGCCGTGGACAGACCTTGAGCTGCCAGCCCTCTTCTGAGTGCCCAGCTCGGTTGCTGAGCTAGCCTTGCCGTGGACCCCCGAGGGAGTTAGCTGCAGATAAGGGGGTTGAGTTGGGTGCATGACAGTGAGCGATGGTATTAAGGAAGGGTTGGCTATCAAGTTTGCTGAGTGGGAATGGGGGTCAGGGGTCACCTTTTAGATTTTTTAATTTTTTTAAAATTTCAAACTTGAACCAAAGGCTCTAAGAAATGGCCATGCAGAATACAGGATGCAAGTTGCCTTGCTCCAGAAGCGGAGCTCCTGTCAGTTGACTTTTGATATGGATTTAAAGGCCCCCCCCTCCAAGGGGGACCCCTGATCTTGTGAAGGAGTACACGAAAACCCCACATTTGTAGCGAGGAGGCCAGAAATGGCGACTGGGAGTTGAAGCTGGCCTCTTTCTATATGGCAATCTGATTGCACGACAGGGTCCGCCTAACTCGTGAAATCTGACCTAGCTCCTGTGGCTGGGTCCGAGAAAGAACCGTAGTTCTGCAACTAGAGTCGGAAGAGTAAATAGAATCCTCCACCCTTACACCATGTAATGGTCCCAGAAGTGTTTGCATATGCTGTAAGACAAGAAAAGTAAACTTTGAGATGGAAAGATTGTGGGGCAAGAGTCATTGGCTCATTTCAAAGAAAAATAACAGAGAGAATGGTCAAGTTATTATAATATAATAATGTGGCCAGGTTGCTGTCAAAAAACCCAGCAATAAACTTCTGTAGCATTGTTACTGCTAGTTGCCACCAAGTCGGTTCTTACACACCACGGTGTCATGTGTGCAGAGGAGAACTGTGGGCGGTGATCATGACCTTCGAGGTCATATATGATTTGGTCCTTTGACTTAAGCAGGCTCATTTCTTGGGACTCCTCTCTCTCCCCCACAAATGGTGATTCCCTCCCCCCTTGCTCTCAAGGCAGCTGTACATCCTGGTGTTTGTTTCAGAATGTCTTTAATGAAAAATGGTTGATTTTCAGCAACAAGTACATCTTAACAGAGTTGCCATTATGAGTGTGTTGTCCTATGGCAAACTGGGATTAGAGTTACAAGAGAAGCAAGTAAAAATATGAAAGTATAATTCTTGAATATTTGAAATTAAACTACATGTTCATTTTTTCAGTTGGTCATACGTCTTCCACTTTTTGTTGAGATTTTCCTTTCCAGTATGACAACTTTAGAGTCAGGTGACATGGGGTGGGGGTAGGAGGCTGCTATTCTGTTCAAATTATAAGATGAATAACACATAGCTGGTATGGGGCACTTGACCCAATAAGACTATGCTAGTGCTGAGCAGTGTATTGAAAAGTCTGTAGGGAAATTCTTCTGTGATGTCATAGTCTCACCATAAAAGGCAAGAATTCACTGCTCACTAACACCCCCTCCCCACCACACACACACACACAGAGGGAGAGAGAAGGGAGAGAGAATCACATCTCATTGCAAATACTTTTCCTGCGCTCCTAGCCTTCAGATTAGCTGTTCCCAATAGCCCGTCCCTGCAATGGGTAGTAACAGGAATTGCAAGGTGTAGCATTTAGGAATTGCTTTCAGATGCTAATAACACAAACCTGAAATAACAGTGGTTTCGACAAGATACATTTTTGCTCAGGGCTGGTATGAGGGAGGCCAGATGGGGCAATGGTTAAATGCTCTGCTACTAACCAACAGGCCAGCAGTTAGGTAGTTTGAACCCACCAGCTGCCCCATAGGAGAAAAGACTTAGTATCTGCTTCCATAGAGAACAGCCTAGGTGACCCGGCAGGGCAGTTCTCCTGTGTCCTGTAGGGTCACTCTGAATCTGAGTCTAGTTGACAGCAAACACCAATAGCAGAAGGGGGCTCCACAGCTGCCGATGCCTCCTCCTCCCCCTCCTCCTCGTCTTCCTCCTCCTCCCCCTCCCCCTCCTCGTCTCGGTTCTTACGATGAAACTGCTATTGTCATAGCTGCCTCATGGATCATCATCAGTGCGCGAGCTACAGCCATCCCTTTGCTGTTCGTTTACGACAGGAAGGACAAAAGGACATTGGAGTCAAAGAACAACTACACAATGTTATAGCTTCTTCCCTCCTCCTGGTCTAGGTCCTACCAGCTACTTTCATAGCATTGTTGGGCCACAGCACCACGGGCCATCGTTTTGAGTTAATGCATTTTGCTACTTGTGATTATTCGGTGGCCTTCTTCCCACCCGGAGGTGGAGGTGTTTGTGCCCTCACATAAACCCGGGCATCTTTGTGAGCATTTAGGCCAATAGAGCATGGCGGAACTGATGCTACATGACTTTTGGACTTGATCATAAAAGGCCACTCGTGGGCCAGCTAGCTGGTGAGTAAGAGGCCTGAGGCTCCTGAGTGAGCCATGCTAGAGAGGATATGTGTAGTCACACCACTGATGGCTGCAGATAAATGCTCAGCCAATAAGCTCTATCAACTGCCCACACTCAACGCAAGCTCAGTGACATCGAGTAGATTCCAATTCATTGTGAGCCGACAGGATAGGGTGCACCTGCGCCTATGGGTTTCCCAGGTTCTCAATCCTTACTGAAGTAGAAAGTCTCTTCTTTCCACTGCGGAGCTGCTGGTGGTTTCAAACTGCTGACTTTACCGTTAACAGCCCAATGCTTAACCCACTATGCCACCAGTGCCTTCTACTACCTGCCCAGACATATTACACAGCTGGTTCCAGTCAAACTTCAGGTACCAACAGCTGATAGCTAAGATGAACCATTCTCAAATTTCTGACCTACAAAATTGTAAGCAAAGTGAAATGGTTGTTTTAAGTTCCTGGGCTTACGGGATCTTTGTTCACAGCAATATGTAATGGAAACACTACCAGAACTGAACGTATTCCTGCTTGGAGTGAAATGTGCCTGTTACCACATTACCCACATTATCCAAAACAAACACCCCACCCTCCATTTGAACACATAATGGTATGTCTTTCAGAGGGAGCCATTCTCTACATCTCAGACATCATAAAGCCAAAATTTATTTTACATAATTTCTCTAACCCTTTTCCAGTTTTCCATAGGTCTGAGATTCTTAGCCTGCCATTTTATACAAGGAGCAAGTAGGGTATAGCCATGCCCTCCTCCTCCTCAGTACCGCAAGCCCTGTGGACTGCGAAGAACCCTGCTTTAGAACAGTGGGAGGTGATTTGTGAGCGTCACTGACGGTCCATCCTGTGACCATGAGCTAGTTATAAGCGACATGGTACGGTCCCAACGGAATGTTTGCTAATCATATTCTTGAAAAAATTCTCCACTCCAACAGCAGTTCTCCACCTGTGGGTGACGACCCCTTTGGGGGCCGAACGACCCTTTTACAGGGGTCACCTGATTCATAACAGTAGCAAAATGACAGTCATGAGGTAGCAACGAAAATAATGTTATGGTTGGGGGTGGTTACTACAACATGAGAAACTGTATGAAAGGGTGGCGGCATTAGGAAGGTTGAGAAGCACTGCTCTAGAAGAACATATGACAAATCAGATAACATTAGTGTTGGAAGGGGGTCTAAAAAAAGTGATCATCCTTCTTTGGTAAAAGCCCCATCGTCGCATATGCAGTTGTTGTTAGGTGTCGTCAAGGCCGTTCTGACTCATAACGACCTTACGTAAACCGAACAAAACACTGCTCAGTCCTGTACCATCCTCACAACCGTTTCTATATTTGGGTCCATTGTTGCAGCCTCTGTACCAATCCATCTCCTCTCGGGCCTTCCTCTTTTTTGATGCCCCTCTGCTTTACCAAGAATGATGTCATCCTCCAGGGACAGGCCTCTGCTGATAACGTGTCCAGAGTACGCTCGGAGACAAAGTCTTGCATTCCTTACCTCTAAGGAGCATTCTGCCTACGCTTCAACAGCTTTGTGTGGCCTTTTGGCAGTCCAGGGTACTTTCAATATTATTCTTCAGCACCACAATTCAAATACATCGATTCTTCTTTGGTCTACCTTATTCAGTGTCCAACTTTCACATGCTTGTGAGAGGCAATTGAAAATACCCTGGCTTGGGAAAAGCACACCTTACCTTGTCATCAAAGTAACATCCTTGGTTTTCAACACTCTAGAAAGGTCTTGTTCAGCAGATTTACCTAATGCAATGATTTTTTGATCCTTTGATCTCTTGCTGTTGCTTCCAGGGGCATTGATTGTGAAGTCAAGCAAGACAAAATCTTTGACAACTTCAATCGTTTCTGTTTATCGTGATGTTACCTATTGGTCCAGCTGTGAGGAGTTGGGTCTTCATCACATGGTGTTGCACACCGAAGGCTGGATCAGCAAGTAGCTCAAGCCCTTCTCGTTTTCATCGGGCAAGGTTGTGCCATCTGCTTATTGAAGGTTTTTCATAAGCCTTCCTCCAATCCTGATACTGCATTCTTCTTCACATAATCCAGTTTCACTGATGATTTACTTAACATACAGATGGAATAAGTATGGTGAGAGGATATAACCCTGACACACACCTTCCCTGATTTAAAACCATGTAATATTCCCTTGTGCTGTTTTCACAATTGCCTCTCCATCCAAGTACAAATTTGGCATGTGCACAATAAATTGTCCTGGAATTCCCATTCTTTTTAAAGCTATCCAAATTAGTTATGATCTACACAGTGCAATGCCTTTGCATAGTCAATGAAACACAAGTAAACATCTTTCTGGTACTCTCTTCTTTCAGCCAAGATCCATCTGACATCAGCAATGATAACTCTTATTCCACATCCTCTTCTGAATCCTGGCCTGAACTTCTGGCAGCTCCCTGTCAGTGTCCTGTTGCAACCATTGTTGGATGATGTTCAACAAAATTTTACTTGCCTAATATATCAATGATATTGTTCATTTCTTGAGCATTTTGTTGGGTCACTTTTCTGTGGAATTGGTTCAAATATGGATCTCTTCCAGTCAATTGGCCAATTTGTCTTCCCAAATTTCTTAACATAGATGAGGGAGTGCTTCCAGTGCTTCATCAGCCGGTTGAAACATTTCAGTTGGTATTCCATCCATTTCTGGAACCTGGTTTTTGCCTAATGCTTTCAGTGCAGCTTAGACTTCCTCCTTCAGCACTGTTAGTTCTTGCTCATTTACTACCTCTTAAAATGATTGAATGTTGACTAGTTCTTTGTGTACAATAACTCTGTATTCTTTTCATCTTTTTTTGTTTGTTTCCTGCATCATTCAATATTTTTCCTATGGATTCTTTCAATATTGCAACTCGAGGCTTGATTTTTTTTTTCTTTAGTTGGTTCAGTTTAAGATATGCTGAGCATGTGGGGAGCCAGTGGAGGGGCCTGAGGGCTCAGCCCCCATGCCAGCTATGTGGACAGTTGCCCCTCCCCCCAGAAGAATTTACTTGAGAGGACGGCACTGAAGCTGCAGCTAAGGGAGAGGAGCATGTCTGATCAGAGCAACTGGGAGCAAATGAAGGGGGAGGAAGAAAGAGTGGAGCACATCCTGGCC
>NW_022103898.1:67334062-67336052 GCF_000313985.2 Echinops telfairi
GAAAGTGGGAACGGATGACAAGAATCTACATATAGCCTCCTCCCTGGGGGATGGACAGCAGAGAAGATGGCGGGGAGAGATGTCGGACAGTGTAACATATGAAAAAATAATAATTTATGAATTATGAAGGGTTCACGAGGGAGGGGGAGTGAGGAGGAGGGGTAAAATGAGCAGCTGATATTAAGGGATCAAGTAGAAGGCAAATGTTTTGAGAATGATGATGGCAACAAATGTACGTATGTACTTGACACAATGGATGTATATATGAATTGTGATAAGAATTGTACGAGCCACCAATAAAATGACTAAAAAAAAAAAAGATATGCTGAGCACGTTCTCCCTTTGTTTTTTTAATGCTAGGTCTTTTCACCGTTCATTACACTACTTTGTCTTCCAGATCTACCCTTTGAAACGTTCTGCTCAGCTTTTCGACTCCATCATTTTTCCCTGTTACCTTAGGTACTCACTATGAAAAGCAAGTTTCAGAGTCTCTTCTGAAATCCACTTTGATCTTTTTTCCCTTGTCTTTTTAATGGCGTTTTGCTTCCTTCACATTCTTATACATTGTCATTTCTTCATGTTCTTGATGTCATTCGATGGCTCATCAGGTCTTCTGTCATTAGTGTTTAATGCATCAAACCTGGTCTTGAGATGTTCTGGAAATTTGGGTGGGGTATGGTCAAAGTCATATTTTGGCTATTTTTTTCCATTTTCTTCAATTTCAGCCTGAACTTACAAAAGAGCAAAGGATAGTCTGTTCCATTGTCAGTCCCTGTCCTGATTTTAGCTACTGACATTGAACTTCTCCGTCATCTCTTCCCACAGATGTAGTCAATTGAGTGCGGTGTATTCTATCTAGAGAAGTCCCTGTGGATAATCAGTTGCCATTTGTGTTGGTGAAACAGGTAGTTACTATGAACAAGTCTTTGGTCTTGCAAATTTCTATCATGCAATTTCCAGCTGAATTTCTATCACCAAGACCATATTTTCTAACTCCCATTGCTTCCTCTTTGTTTCCAACTTTTGCATTCAAATCAACAATAATCAATTATAAATAATTTAGTTGCATGTTTGATAGATTTTACACTGAAGATAAAATAGAATTCCTCATTTTTGCATCACTAGCTTTAGTGGTTGGTGCATACATCTGAATAAGAGTTGTCTTGGTAGGATTTCCTTGTATGTGATCACATTATTCAATTACAGACACCATTGTACTTGAAATAGGCAAATGCCCTTCCTCTTCTGTCATTCCCAGCATAGTAAGCCATGTAATTTTAAAATTCAAAATGGCCAATACTAGTCCATTTTGGCTAACACAGAATATCAATTTTTAATGCATTCCATTTCATTTTTAATGACTTCCACTTTTCCTAGATTCATACTTCCTACATTCCAACTTCCAGTTATTAATGAATGATTGCAGCTGTTTCCTCTCACTTTGAGTCATGCCCGTCAGCAAATGAAGGTCTTGAAGATTTATTCCCACAGACTTTACTTCCTCCTTGTCATTATGCTCCCCTCTACTTTGAGAAGGCAGCTCTTCCTCAGTCATATTTTGAGTGCGTCTGACCCGAGGGGCTCCTCTTCTGGCACCCTCTCTGATAATGCCCTCCTACCATTGATTAGATTTTCAGTAACTGACAGTGTTTCAGTGCTGTCCAAGGGTTTTCAACGGCTTATTACTCTGAAGTGGGCAGTCTCTTTCTTCATCATAGTCTGTTCTCAGTCTGGAAGCTTAGCAGCTTTCTTTAGTTGACCCTGCTGGCATTCGAAATGCCAGCGACATAGCTTTAGGTATCACAGCAACACACAAGTCACCACAGTTCGACAAACAGACAGTCAAGTGGTGGGGCACAGTAAATAGGAAGATAAATATTCTCTGGTCTGATGACATTGTTTTATTATCACCAAAAAGAAGTGGCCTCAAAAACAAAAGCAAACGTGGACTTACTATATCTGTGCCTTATTTGGTGTATTAAGGTATACA
>NW_022103898.1:67337360-67339379 GCF_000313985.2 Echinops telfairi
AAACCGATTTTGGTAGCAATTGTATGATACTGCTTGATGTGATTGAGATATGGGATGCTATGATTAGCTCCCAACAAAATGGTTTTGGAGAAAAATAAAAGATATTTACTTAGCTCATATGAGATTGTGAAAAAAAAAACACAAAAACAACTGCAGTATCGAACAACTGCCAAAAATGATGACCTAGTGAACCATAATAAAATTAACACCATGGTTCTATGGGAGCCATTCCCCACTCATTCCACTTTCTCTTGCAGCAAGCGTCTCCTGGAGCCCCATCAGTAGCCCTGTTGTGCAGAGCTGGGCCTTCGGGAGGTCCTCGCAATGTTTTCTCGCAGCCACTGTGAGTGATTAGGAAACACAGGCTTTGAAATTTTGCCATGCCGAAACAGTGTGGTGCACTAGAGACTCAATGCAACATTTGTTGAAGGGCTGGAACACGTTCAAGGTGATTTCCTAAGGAAAATTGTGGCTCACTCTAGAGGGGGCCCTGCAGCTTACCTCTGAGGGAAGCGGGGGTGGTCTTTGTCGCTGTGAAAACACTGATTGGCGTCTGCAACTTCAGTGGTAGGCTACCAAGCTGAGGCATTCACTCAGTTTTCAAACATGTGACTCTGTCCCTTACTATCTGAAGTAATACCAAGCCATGTGGTGGCCTCCTCGTGAAGCCCTGGACTGCAAACCGAAAGGTCGCTGGTTTGAACCCACCAACTGCTCTGTGGTAAACAGATGCAGCAGTCGGCCTCCAGCATTACTAAATCCCTATCCTCATGGAAGAACCCTGGTGAAACAGTGGGTGACCCACTGCGATGCTAACCTCAAGGTCAGCAGTTTGAAACCACCAGTTGCCCTGAGGGAGAAAGATGAGGTTTTCTCTGCCTGTAAAGAGCTACAGTTTCGGAAATCCACTGGAGGGGGCAGTTCCACTCTGTCCTACAACGGACTCCACAGCAGTGAGTTTGGTTTCTGGAGTCATTGAATCAAACTTGATTCATAGGGAACGGAGTTGAACTGCCCCAGAGTGTTTCTAAGGCTGCACTGCTTATGGGCACGTCTTTCTGCGGTGGAGAAAGCCACCCTATGGGTTAGTAGCTGCTTGCTTAACCCCTGCACCACCAGGGTTCCTGCCATGAAGATGTCAACCTAGGAAACCTTATGGGGCTGTCCCACTCTGTCCTACATGGTCACTATGAGTTGCAACCATGCAACAGATTTGGGTTTTAAAAATTTTTAATACCAAGCCCCTGGGCTTTTGCCAGAGAAAATGAAACAATAATCTTAATTTTACACTGTTTAGTTCCTATCAAGGTCCCAGTCGAGAAAAGTGGCATATAGAGAAAACTGCCTAGTGGACCAAGGGGCTCTGGTGGCAGAGTGGGGTTGTGTACTGGGCTGCTAACTGCAAGGTTGGCTGTTCAAACCCACCAGCCAATCCTCAGGACAAAGATGAGACTTTCTGCTCCCATAGAGATTTACAGTCTCAGAAACTCACAGGGACAGTTCTACTCAGTCCTACAGGGTGTCTGAGTTGGAATCAACTCTATTGCTGTGAGTTTGCTTTTGGATCCTAGTGGATATGCTATTGAGTATTTGAGGTGAAACCCCCAAATAGCCAGTTTAATTAGCTTAGTCAGCAAGAACTTCACTCAAGCCTTGGACTTTTATAAAAGGTTATTATAAGAAACCGGTCTATGATAGTCCCATTTTCTATAAAAGTATAGCTAGGACATTGCCTGTCACATGGCTTAGGGTCCCTTATGATGTCCCACATAGTGAAAGCCTTCCATAATTTCGTTTCATTTGAAAAGAGGCACCCCTTGTATTTTTCAATAGCATTCTCAATATGCCTCCGGGCTTTTCTTGCTTTGTCACATCTGCTAAGAAGCTCATAGCCAAATGAAGCTGGACCTTAGTGATTACGTTACCTTGTTGAATTATCTTGCTACCGTTGTTCTCTTTTCTTACTTTCTATTAGCCTTTTCTTTTAAACGTGGAGCCCTGGTGGCCCAGCAGGTTAAG
>NW_022103898.1:67339479-67340654 GCF_000313985.2 Echinops telfairi
AGCTTCACAACTCTTTCTCTGCGAGAGCCCATTGCAGCAGCCTCTGTGCCAACCCATCTGTTGAGGGCCTTTTTCTTTCTCAGTGTCCCGTACCCTGTCCTCCGGGGTACCAGGAGTCCGAACCAACCCCATGGCACAGAGTTTGTTTTGAGGATTCTAAATGTGTTGTTTTGGGTCATAGGTGCCCCAAATTCTTTTTGTAAAGAAGTAATAAAAACAAAGAACCTTAGCTCATGACTTTCAGCTTCCTTTGATTATCTTCCCTCTGCTCAATCTAACTTGATAGGAACTAATCTCCCCCACGCCATTGGGAGCAGCGTTAAATTTAAATAGAAACTGGGTAAGTAGCTAAAACCGGTAAAAGGAAAATTTATCTATCTAAAGGATGTGTGTGACCGGGATACAGCCTTCAATGGAGTCTGCCGCTTCACTTAGGTACAGCCCAAGACAGAGCTGAAATGTGACCACCTGCTTCTTACAGGTCAACCCTTCAGGTCCCAAGGCATCCTCCCTCTCCTGAGTTCCCTCACGCCTTATTTAGATCCTTTCTGGAGGCATTTACCACATTCTATCCCTTGTGCCAAGGAACCCCGGTGGTGCAATGGTTAAGTGCTGGACTGTGAACAGAAAGGATGAAGGCGCCTAGGAATCAGAATCAACACAGCCGCATAGCCGCCACCACCCTTGCTCCTGTTGTGAACTTAGCACTAGCCTGATGGTCAGGAAGGCTGGGAAAACCCAAACCAAGTGCACTGTCATCAAGTCACTCTCCTTCAGAGACCACATGGGGTAAGGCAGAACTTCTCTGCATTTCTGAGGCTTCACATCTTCGCCAGAGTACACAGCCTCATCTTTCTGCTGAGGAGCAGCTGGTAGGTTTGCACTTTGGAACTTGTTGTTAGTTGAATGTCTAACCCACTACGCAACCAGAGTGCTCTGGGAGACTAGGAAACCTGTATTAATTCATATTCCACTTCTTTCTGACCTCTCTTACTCAAGGACCCTGGGTTGCAGAGTTGATTATGCATTAGACTGCTAATTGAAAGGTCAGCTGGTCAAATCTGCCAATCTCTCCGAGGGAGAAAGATGAGGCTTTCTGCCTCTGTAAAGGTGGTGAAGAAAGCTGATGGTGCCCGGCTATCAAAAGATATAGCATCTGGGGTCTTAAAGGCTTG
>NW_022103898.1:67341604-67358443 GCF_000313985.2 Echinops telfairi
GCAACAAATGTATAGATGTGCTTTACACAATTGATCTATGTATTGTGACGAATTGTATGAGCCCCAATAAATTGATTAAAAAAAGAAAAAAAAAAAAGATTTACAGCCTTGGAAATCCACAGGGGCAGTTCTATCCTGTCCTACAGGGTCCTTACAGGTCAGAATTGACTATGGCAGTGAATCCACCCTCATTCTTCTCTCAAAGACTGTTCTAATAGTCAGCGAATGATAACTAACTGGTCTTCTTCCAAAGCTTGCTTGGCATGTGTTTGCTTACCCTTGGGAACAGACCTCACATGGTTTACCATTCTTTGTGGACTCAGCCACTGGGTATTTGTCCAGACAGGACACCGAGATCTAAAGACACTGTGCCATTCCTTGAAGTACTCGTTCTTTGATGGTCGGGCATAAAGTTCCTGATATGTAGCTGGATGCTGATTTCAGTTGGTCCTTCCTATTCCTTTTCAGATTTTGTGGCTGCTGTTAGGTGCCATCAAGTTAGTTGCACCCCGTGCCAAAGAGAATGCTACCCTACCTGGCCCAGGGCCAGCTTCACAACTCTTTCTCTGCGAGAGCCCATTGCTGCAGCCTCTGTGCCAACCCATCTGTTGAGGGCCTTTTTCTTTCTCAGTGTCCCTGCACTTCACCAGGCACGATGTCTTTCCTCAGGGACTGGTCTCCTCGGATAACATGTCCCAAGTTTGTAAGATGAAGTCTTGCTATTCCTGACCTAAGGAGCATTCTGCCTAGTTCTTCCAAGACAGATTGGTATGTTTTTATTAGCAGGGACTTTCTTTAAAAACAAATCATTTTATTGGGGGCTCTTACAGTTCTTATTATAAGCCATCCATCCATTGTGTCAAATGCCTTTGTACATATGTTGCCATCATTTTCAAAACACTTTGTCTGCTTGGTATCAGCTCTTACACCCTCTGCTCCACCTCCCTCCCTCATCAACCCTTAAAAATTTATAAATTATTTTTTTCACGGCTTATACCAACTTCTGTCACCCACTTTCTGTTGTTCTTCCCTCTGGGAGGGGTTTATATGTTGATCATTATGATCAGTTCTCCCCCCACCTTACCCTTACCTTCCTAGTATCACTACTCTCATTATTGGTCCTGAGGGGGTTATCTGTCCTGGATTCCATGTGTTGTGAGCTCTTATCTGTCCCAGTGTGCATGCTGTGGTCCAGTCAGGTTTTTAAGGTAGAATTGGGGTCATGGGGTGGGGGGAGCAATAAAGAACTAGAGGAAAGTTGTGTTTCATCAGTGCTATATTGCACCCTGCCTGTTCCATCTTCTTGTGACCCTCCTGCACCACGGGACTTTCAATGTCCTTTGCCAGCACCACTATTCAAATGCATCGATCCTTCTTCAGGCTTCTTTCCTCAATGTCAAACGGAACTGATCCTTAATTTCATCTTCCACAACGGCTACACTTGTCTCTGATGACTGGATTTGAAAACATTCCTAGAAGATTATGTCTAACACTTAGTATGTTATCTGTGGGTTTCCTACCCAGGTGTAGGGGTGTGTGTGTGTGTGTGTGTGTGTGTGTGTGTGTGTGTGTGTGTGTCATGTCCTCAACAGAAAACTGCCAGGAGATGCTAGCCAACGTCCTTTCTGCAGTAAAAAAATCTGATGACTTAATCCTTGCCATTGGTTTGCTTTTTAAAAATGGGCTCTATGAGAGGGCATTAACAAGCATACAAAGATAAATTACATATACAGATGAACAAACTTTTGCAGGAACTTTTGAAAACCCTCGACCTGCTACTATATAGTGAATTCCAACTCGTAGTGACCTTATACAAGGTATCCAGCCTATAAATATTTATGAGAGTCGTGGGTTTGAACCACCAACCAGCAGCCCAGCTCCTAGCCCACAGTGGCACCAGGCCTCCTTTGAAGCCTCTGACATGAAAGAGGCACTGTGGGTTATCTAGGCATTGGGTGCCTGAACAGAAGGTAGGTGCTTCAAGGCCACCAGCCGCTCAGGAGGGAAAAGATGAGGCTTTCTACTCCAGTCAGGCCCCAAAGTGGACGCTCTACCCTGTTGTCTCAGTATGGGTGGGGTAGAATGGCAAGCCTGCTAAGTTACCGAGCTAAGCAGTCAGCGCATATACATTATATGATGTCTGCAGGGGGGTGGAGGTCGCAGTGCATTCATGTGCTTTGCGTGTCCCCAAGGTCCGGCTGCTCCCTGGGCTAGAGGCACCAGAGGCCTGCAGTGGCCATCACTGTGCGCAAAAGGCCACACGGCCGACATTGTGGTGGAAGCACAACGCGATTCCTGGTGGCAGCGGGCACGTGGCTTGTGTGCTTCCTTCTCCCAGTCCCCGTGGGCAGTTGGCTCCCTCCCGTGTCCCGCTCGCCAAGCTTCCTTCCTGCAGCCCCGGCCGCGCGCGCGCGCGCACAAGCCGCCCTCACCGGCAGGCGAGCAGTCGGCGCCCCGGGAGAAGCCTTTCCCTGCACCTGACAGTGCACAAGGCCAACAGACTCCTTTGCAGCGGCAGGGGTGCCGCGGGGAGGTGCCCCGGGCACAGCCCGGAGGGCAGCGCGACAGGGGTGTAAGTGGCTCCCCGCCCAAAGGGTCCCTTTCTCTGCCTCTCGGCCTCCTCTCCACGCAAGGAGATGGGAGGGCAACAAAAGTAGAACTCGGGATATTTACTGGATTTTTTAAAAACATTTCGCAGGAGGGGCTGGAGTGGATGTTGAACTACATACAGTAGGAGGAGAGGAATATTAAAATGCTTACCTCGAAAAGTCTAACTTGTTGCAGGTTTGTGGCATTTTATTGGCTTTCCCCTAAACACCTGATTGGTTTGATCGCTCTGGACCTACAAACAACCGAATCAAAACTTAAGAAGTGGGAGCGATGGAAACAGTGTCCCTGAATTCAATCTTGGAACAATCCCGGAGTTCATTCACATAATAAGCGAATCACAGAGCTGACAGGTTAGTATATGAACACAGACAAATTGTTACATAAAATAGTTTGATACTGATTGTTTTATTAGTAATGCTAAGCCTCTTCATAGCTGTTTCCACTTCTCAGGACTGACAGGTTAAGTTAAACAATGCTCAGTGCTAGCTAAATAAACCCAAATGGTGTGAACTAATTGTCTCTGTCACTTGCTGTACATTTCCATTAGCGCGCTTACTGATCATTCGGCAGGATACATAACGGTCGAGCGTTTTAGGAAGCCAGCGTGGTGGAGTGGTTACTCGGTGGGCTGCGCTCCGCAAGGTCAGAAGGTTTAACCCACCCACCCTTCACTGGGGAAGGCCAGCGCTTTCCACTCCCGTCACGCGTTCCGGTCTCAGAAGCTCACCGGGCAGTTCTACCCTGTCCTGCAAATGGCTGTCAGTCGTCAATGACTCAGTGGTTTTGAGTATGTTTTTTTTTAAATTTGAGTGTTACAGAGGAAAGAAAAAAATATATATATATATGCTAATGTAAAGTTGACTTGAACAACACCCAGGATATACTGTATCGCTAAAAGCAATCACTATTATTAATGATTGAGCTGAAAAAGCAGCGAGAGTTGTCATCTTAAGCCCCAAACTAAGTAGAACAAAGAGAAATGCAACTTATTTTCTCTTATCAGAGAAAGCTCGATACAATTTTGTGTGTGCTATGTAGTGCCCACTTCTAGTCTTAAACAAGCCTTGTCCATAGATCAAAATGATTACAGTGAATCCTCGCCACTTGGCGCTTTGACTTCCGCGGCTTCACTCTATCGCGGTTTTTGCGTAACAGTGCATGCTCTGTCATTACTGCCGCTGATTGGCTCATACTGTACACGCTTCTGTCTGCATCGCTACGTATCGGAGCTACAAATCAGATGCATTTTTGCTTTTGTACAGTGTACTGTAATTGTTTGCGATTTTTAAGAAATTTTATCTAAGCCCTATGATGGCTCCTAAACGAGCTGCTTCTTCTAAGCCTTCTGACAATAAAAATAAGCGCCAGAGGAAGATGCTCACCATCCAGGAAAAGGTAAAACTTTTGGATATGATCAAAGATGGCAAGAAAATCGTGGAGGTTGCACGCCATTTCGAATTGAATGAGTCTTCCGTTCGCTCCATCCGTAAAGAGGAAAAAAACATCCGTGCTACGGCTACTTTCACTTTCAACAAGGAAGCAAAGCGCATCGTGACAAGGAATCCTACTTCGGAGAATTTCATTTATCACAGTAGGGTCTAGAACTGATTAACCGCGATAAACGAGGGTTCACTGTAATCAATATTTTTCTGATTAAAAAACAAAACAAAACCCACCTAGCAACTGATTCCTTGACTTGTCAAGTAAAGCTTCATTGGAAAGGAGTTTTTAACCAATGAAAAACCTTTAATAACTGAAAAGGGGTTTTATCTAGCACAGCAGAAGTAGGTAGAACGGTTGGTTGTCTATTTAGTCTGCGCACCACTATCCCCGCCCCCACTGGATTCTTACAATGTACACACGGTATTAGAGTTTTTATAAGGCTTCCTACCTCACTAAATTTTTTAAGGTTCAAATCTGATCATGAAAGTAGTCATGTTGGAGAAAAAGGAACTATGACTAGTCAGAGCATCTTCTAAAATGTATATTGTAGATGATGACTTTTCATGTACATTTTTGCTGTATCTTGTCTTTTTTCCTGAGGGACTAAAAGACCAGGAGGAACACACTTGCCTTGTCCTGCAGGGTTCCTGTTTTCTCTTGAGAAATTGGATGAATACACTAGTACAGACTGTGTTAGCCAGGGTTGACTAGAGAAACGAATCCATGGACACACGTATGTGTATAAGAAAGACATTTATCTACAAGAGCAATTGAACATGGAGAAACATCCCAGCTCAGTCCAGATCAAGTCCATATGTCTGATACCAATCTTCAGACTCACGAAATACATGCAATGACCCCGAATGTAGAAGATCACAGGCCAGTGAGTAGAAAGTCTTTGGATCCAGATGTTTCCAATGGCTGCGCTGGCAGGGGTTTCTGCATGACTTCTCCAGCACCCAGGGCTGCATCAGGGTGGGTCCATGTGTCTTGTCAGCTGCTATGTCTCCCAGGATGTGAGTAGAGAGTCTACCGCCTCCAAGGAGGAAGTACCGGATTTCCCAGACTTCTCAGAAGGCCATGCCCACACAGAGGCCTCATTGGCTATGATCTGATCGACAAGCTAGACTCCACCCCCACACTCTTAATCCTCAAATTGATAAATGAATATATATCTACCAGAGACCGCCCTGTAGTATCCCTTAAGGACATGATTAGGATCCCTGGTAGCATAGTGGTTACAAGATGGGCTGTTACGCACAAGGTTGGTGGTTTAAAACTAACAGCATCTGCACCGGAGAAATATGAGGCTTTCTACTTCTGTAAAGAGTTACGATCTCAGAAACCCACAGAGGCTGTTCTACCCTGTTCTGTAGAGTCACTATGAGTCAGAATTGATTCAATGGCATTGAATTTAGTTTGAGTTTGAAGGACCTGGGTAAGGACTGCTAAATAAAGGTAGATCTCTGTTAGTGTATCTCTTTAACTTAGTGCCATAAAACTGGTAACAAGGTCTGTGGTTCAAACTCACCAGCTGCTCTGTAAGAGAAAGATGAGGCTGTCTGCTCCCTGAAAAGATTCACTGACCAACACACATTTTGGTGCCTTGAATGTTAGACTTTTTTTTGGGTGTATTTAACTTGCTGATTCCAAATACACCAGTTTTCCCTGATGCACTCTAATTTTTGAGAAACAGAACATATGCCAGATACCACTCTTCATTCTGCTGGCCCATAAAAAGTCAGGATATTTTAATGTAGGGTTAGCTAGCCTGAGGTAGAGGAAGTGGCTTTATTTAAAATAGTTGCGTTGTACTAAATACAAGTGTCACATGGTGTCCTTTGACCCAAAGATATATTTGAACAATACAAATTAAATTATCTTGGAAGTTTCTCAAAGTGTCATTTCACCTTTATTAGGAACTGAATAGAAGGCAGTTCCAATTTGTTGTTTTAAAAGGGGGGCAGAAAAAAATAAAAGGGGGGCAGAGGGGGAGTAGGGAGGAGATGAGTCACTCAGGGTTAAGTGTAGCAATAATGAAACTCATAACCTTCCTCATTCTTAAACGCGTCCTCCCCCCAACTATCATGATCCCAATTCTACCTTGCAAACCTGGTTAGACCAGAGGATGCACAGCAGTACAGATGGGAACTGGAAACACAGGGAATCCAGGACAGATGAACCCCTCAGGACTAAAAGTGAGAGTGGCGATACCGGGAGGGAAGGCCGGGTAGAAAGGGGGAATCCATCACAAGGATCTACATATAACCTCCTCCCTGGGGGATGGATGGGCAACAGAAAAGTGAGTGAAGGGAAACGCCGGACAGTGTAAGGTAAGATATAATAATTTATAAATTATTAAGGGTTCATGAGGGAGAGGGGAACGGGGAGGGAGGGGGAGAGGGAAAAGAAAACGAGGAGCTGATTCCAGGAACCCAAGTGGAAAGCGAATTTTGAGAATGATGAGGGAACGAATGTATTAGTGTGCTTTATACAATTGATGTATGTATGGATTATGATAAGAGTTGTATGAACCCCAATAAAATGATTTTAAAAAGAGGGGGGCAGAATTAAGAGATACTGCACAATAAGTAAGGAGCCCTGATGGTAGAATGGATTATGTGATTGACTGCTAACCCAAGGTCAGCTCTTCGAGCCTACCAGCCACTGTGCAGCAGAAAAATGAGACTTTCCGTTCCCATCAAGATTTACAGCCTCAGAAATCCACAGGAGAATTGCCACTCCGTCCTATAGAGGTGCTATAAGTTGTATCAGCTGACTAGTAGTGAGTTTGATACAATAGTCAAATGTTTTGAAACCCAAAATGGGTCTGTCAGAGTTCACATCCTATTATTAAATTTTATTTTATTTTTTACCCCCAAAATGCATTAAAAAAAAAAAAAAAAGAGAGAGAATCCAGACTTGAAAAGCTAAGGTTCTCAGACTCTTCTTGGTTTAAATGCTAAATTCCTGAGGGTGGGGGGCAGGCTTGGTGACAACATTTAATTCCATGGCATGCATCATGCTTCAGGTACCTTTTCCTTAGCAGTCTAATCCCACCTCTAACAAGGACAGGTTCCTTTGCCAACACTGGAGCATCATTAGCTTGGAAGTGGCTGAGGCTGCCACGGGAAGCCTCCCCTCTCTCCCACTGACTGTGCCGAAGCCGGAGTCAAGAATAAGGCCTCCATTCCCCGCTGGTAGGTTGTTCTTGTCGTCCCCCCCTCTATAATAAATCTTAAATGTTCAAGATGGCACCACTTCTCCACCTGTACACAGCAACTCTTAAAACTTAGAATTTTTCTAATAAAGAAGCATGGAGTCAACCTCACCTCTGAAACATTTAATACAAACTATCCCTTGACTTACAAATATTAAAACTTTGTTCGGAAATGATTATTGCCTACTTGGAAGAAAAATGTAGAACCTCGAAGTATTTATGAAATCGCTATGAAGTCTTACATTGTCAACACGATGCATTTCTATCACACTTTCCATTTGTGTGCCTTTTCCGTTTTCTTGTTTTATTTTCCACTCTGCTCCAGCTGTGTTCTGCCTATGCAGTATCTGACTTGTAGTCTCTGTATCTACCACACAGCCTCCCCGTACCAAAAAGAAAAACCCGCTGCCATCGAATCCATTCTCACAGTGACCCCACAGGACAGGGAAGAACGACCTCTTTGGATTACCAAGCCTTTAAATCTTTTCAGGGGTAGACAGCTTCATCCTTCTCCCGCAGTTACTGGTGGATTCAAACCGCTAACCCTGCAGTTAGCAACCCAAGACATAACCCACTACATCACCACGGCTACTCCTTTGACTCATAGTGACACTATGCAACAGAGTACGATGTCTCTATAGGGTTTCCTTGGATATAATCTTAAGGAAAGGAGACCTGGTGGTTGGTGGTTCAGCATTCAGCTACTAACCATAAGGTTGGTGGTTTGAACTCACCAAGTGCTTTGTGGGAGAAAAAAAAAATGCAGTGGTCTGTTTCCATAAAGATTCGAGGCTTGGACACCCAATGGGCATAGTTCTTCTCTGTTCTACACAGTCATTTTGCACTGGACTCGACTGGGCCACAGAGGGGAGCGGATTGCCATGTCTCTTCTCGTTCGGCCGGTGATAGAACAGCATTCCAAGATGACCAGGTGTTCTGGGACCCTCTGGAAACATCAGCAACATCTCAAAAAGGCCTCCATTAGCAAGGGCATGTATTCAATTTCGTTGGGCAACTTGGATCCTTATTCACAGCTAAATTAAGGGTTTTCCAGATCTTTCGGGGAATACAGAGTGGCCCCAAGATTCAGTCTGTCAGACATAGGAAGAGGAATCTTTTCCCGAGGGTCACCATCCCACGAAGCCCAGGAAAGCAAGACATATCGTAAGCAGTGTGTCCTGGGATACCATAACTGTTAAACCATGACCGGTCGTCATGACATAGGCCCAGAGCACAAGCCAAGCTCTTCCTGTCTCTGACAGTGAAATGTAACCTCTCTTCCCTTGCTGATCTGTTTCCTCGTTCCCCAGTCTTCCTCTGAAAAACTCAAATGTTTTCCAGGCCGGATGTAATTAACCTTCCCTGATACTTCCATTTCCCCCCCCATGCTTTTGTAGCATGACGTTGCCTTCATCTTTTGGTTCCATTCCTTTCTATCTGTTGACATTTTCATCTCTTTACTTTCCTCTTTTTTCATATAATTCTTCCTCTCTGGACTCCATGCCAGGAAGCCTGGTTAGTTAAAGGCCAAAATTAACATATGAAGACCAGATTGAAATTCTAAAGAGACATGCATGGATGGGAGGGAAGGGAGGATGTGGAGGAAAGCAAGCCCTCACTGAAAAGACCCTTTGAGAGGAGCTACATAGGTACATAGTCACAGATTGGGATTAAAAAAAAAAAAAATCAGAGGAACCACATTTGAATATCAATGTCACTTTCCAAATGGTAAAGTGTGTGTGTGTGTGTGTGTGATCAGAGTTTTTTCTTTCCTAACTGGGCACACTCAGCCCAAAGATTGTAAGTAGGCAACATCAATGCAATTACTTATTTTTTTTAATCATCTCATGCCAGCCTCAGAGAGAAGACTAAAACATGTAGCTTCTGAGAGCAGTATTTGTTGGAAGAGGGAGCATGCGCAATGGTCTTAATAAAATGTGTTAGCTAAGCGGTTTCATTGCAAGTATCTTAACCTTCTCGGACGTAGTTTCAATTCCTCGCTGTTCATCATATATTAAAATGTGTGCATGTCATTTTTCAAACCAGGCACTTCCGTTGACTTGCTACAGATGAGAACACTACTACCATCAGTGTCATTCATGTCTGAATGCTCAATCCAGCACGAACCCCGGTGCATTATCACAGCGCAGAACTCCTTGCAATTTTTGCTCCCCCTTTTGCCTGAATAAGTGTGTGAACAAATGAACAGAGTCTTAAGAAAAACAAGGCGGACATTTCCAGCAGAGAGGCACAACTATTTCCTACGATAAAGCTTGAAGGCAGGAAAGGTCGCACCAGTGTGGCCATCAGTGCCTTCACACAACATCCACCCTTTTATCAAGTTTCCATAAATGTGGCCTAGTTCGGGGCAAACTCCTGCCCTTTCCTTGGTGAACGGGAACGATAAGGTTAAGACCATAAAAATGCTGTCGTTTGTTTTCATTTTTAGGATGATTGGAGTTGGAAATAATGAGTTCTAAACTCAGGAGTGCAGACTCTTAGGAAACCCAAACCCGAACTGGAAAGTATCGGGAACAAAGAGGTTCATCCATGGCACCGCAAGCCACTTCTCCAGGTTTGCAATTTCACTCTTCGGGAACTGAACGATTTTACGCGATTGTACGAATGAGCCTGCATGGCACAGTGGTTAAGTGCTCAGCTGCTGACTGAAAGGTTGGCTATTCAAACCCCCCAGTCTCAGGAGGACGAGGTGGCTGCCTGCATCTGTAAAGGTCAGTTTGGGAAACCCAATGGGCCAGTTCTGCTCTGCCGGACAATGCCCATGTTGGGTAGCGATGATCGGAAGCCTCTGAAAGTTCACAGGCTCTTTTGTGTCTGTTACTTGCAAAGTAAAAGTATTAATCTGAGAAGAAACTGTATGAAATTCAGAAACATACATTAGGATAGTTGACTACCACAGTGGACCAAATGTGCACATTCAAAGTTGGATCAGCTCTTTGACTAATTTCAGCCCATTTTTAGAACTCTATTTTTGAAAGCTTTTCTCAGAGGGAAGTGTACATAGTAAAATGTTTGGTAAGAAGAACTCTGACCCAGGGAAATGGAATCCAAGATATGGACTTAACAAGGTAAAAACCCCTGCGAACTTAAATATGTTTTACGCTTTCGCACAAAGTTTCTTAAACTGTGGCTGGAGACCCCATCGCGGGCCACTTAGCTGACTGGGGGGTTGCAATTATTTGGCAACAGTAAAACGTTTCTGAACCCCTAACGACCAACACACTAGTTCAAAATCCAACGTGTCAGGAGACGGATGTTTCGGCCTGCACTCGCCGTTCTGAACACTCCACATTTGCACTTGGCTCTGCGCACAACATTCCTCTGCATCAGGAAGAGCGGTCAGAAACACCAAGGCTCACATTCAAGACGATTTTACGTTTGGAATCGCCGTGTTTCTAGTGTACAAAGTTTCCCGCGGCTACAGAAAATAGGAGTTTAATTGTGGAACAGAAAGACGTTTTACTGTTTTCTTACCGTCACTCCCACTGTGTCAGTGCCAGCGTCGTCTATCTTTGGATGGGTTAGAATGCTCGATTTAAAAAATTGCTGTTACCTCCTTCTAATACAGAAAGGTGGGCATTCACTTGCAGGAAGCAAAGACAAAAAGCCCTTGACTCATTTCTCCATATTCACCATGGTATGTGTATGTAAACGTGAACATCAATTAAAAAATTAAGCATAAGCAAATGTAATTTCATGAAGTTGAGCTACTAGTTGAGAAATCATTAGGGGCATTTCTGTTTTAAGACAAAACTGTTTCTGGGTAATGGGGGGGGCTTCATTTGGACGGAAGAGGTACACCGATGACCTTGCAGCCCATCTAAATTGGCAAGGAAAAGAAGATCCGTTGAATCACCAGGGCAATCTGGATTGCCCTGTAACACCGCTGATGGTGTGGAAAACCCTCTCTGCCCAACTTGTCAGGAAAACTTGCTCAGGGGGAGCATGCCAGCTGTAGCCAAAGGAGAGCAACATCTTACTATTAAGCATGCAGCGTACTGCAAATGACTTTTAAGATCTACCAACAATTGCGAATGAGCGGGGAGTGCGGAGTGGAGACCCAAAGCCCATTTGTAGGCGACTGGGCATCCCCTTACAGAAGGGTCTCGGGGAGGAGAAGAGCCAGTCAGGGTGCGATGTAGCAACGATGAAACATACAACTTTCCTCTAGTTCCTAAATGCTTCTCGCCCCCACCACTATCATGATCCCAATTCTACCTTGCAAGATATGACAACATAATAATTTATAAATTATCAAGGGTTCATGAGGGAGTGGGGAGCGGGGAGGGAGGGGGAAAATGAGGAGCTGATGCCAGGGGCTTAGGTAGAGAGCAAATGTTTTGAGAATGATGAGGGCAATGAATGTACAAACGTGCTTTAATACAGTTGATGTATGTATGGATTGTGATAAGAGTTGTATGAGCCCCTAATAAAATAATTTTTAAAAATCTACCAACAAAGAAAAATAGGGTTTTGTGACATTTGTTACTGGCAATGAAAAGTATTTACTTGTACCTTACAGAACTTATTAAATCACAGAAACTACAAAGCCCGACGTGAGAGGAGACGAAGATCTCATGTTACCTGCTGCAATTCAAATGTCAGAAATAGTTCATGGGAAAATGTACGGGGATGAAATTCATAAAATTCCAGAGTTTCTGAATTTCTGAAATTAGTAATGGTCATTTCCAGCCTCAGCTTAAGGGCAGCTCAAAGTTTGCAATTCAGTTAGATGAAACGACTGATCTTTCTAACACACTAGATATTGCATGAAGAAAGCACACTGAGAATTGTTTCATCGTCCTTTGGAAGGGCACACAAGGTGGGTAGGTAAACATCTTAACAGTCAATGAATTTTTCACAAGTAAAGGTTTACAGTGGAAAAATTGTGTTGGTGCCTGTACAGAAAATGCTCAAACAATGGTGGCTGACAATGTTGGATCTGTAGCAAACACTAAAGCGGGTGGTGATGCACATATCACACCGACTCACTGCACAATCTGTGAGGAGGAACTTGTAGCCAAAAAGAAAATCACCAGAATTAGATGTTGGGCTTCAAGATACCATTCAAATGACCACCTTCATTAAAAGCCATGCCCCTTAATTGAAATTTTTTAACAGATCAGATAAGGAAAAATTGTAATATATTTATGTTAGAAGATAAAGTTGAAAGTTTCACTTGAGAAGCGAGTAATCTAAAACATAAGGTGGAAAGTGGGTTTTGAGGAATGTTACTACTTGCAGGTGATTTTATCATTGAAAATAACCTTCCTAAAGGTTTAACTGTAAGAGTTATAATTGATCATCTGGAGTGCCTGGGGACGCAGTTCCAAAAAGACTGCCCTTCACATTTTGATTCTAAAAAACGAACCTGGGTTCAAAACCATACTCAATTGAAACCTAATCTGTCAGTCATCTTTCATGAAATGTTCAAGTAGAATTTGCTGAGTTACCAGGTAACACAAGTTTAGAGCTTGAGTTTCCTAAATAAAAAATCTTAGATGAGCTTGAGTTTGGGATTAGGATAGCAGGTCCAGTAGTTTCTGGAATGGCCCTAAATACCCTTCTGCCATTTGTGCTCCGTGTTCACGTGAAGCACAAGCTCAGCATTGACGATCATAAAACCAGAGTCTCAAAAAACCCAAGCAAACCAGAATACCCATCAACTCTGAGAAAAGTTCCAGGTCTTGCAGTACCAAATATTCCCTCAAGATTTATCTTTATGTAAAAATATACAAACACTGCAATCTCATTGCTGTGCAAATCTGATTGAGTCGCTAATAGATGGTAAAAAGATACATATACCAAAGAATACATTCATTTATGACTTATTATCAGTAAATGTTTGGCTTGTATTCCTACTTTAGATTCCTAGAAACCTGGGGTCATGTAAAAACTTCTCGAATGGATAGGGGTTGTGAGTGGGACAAGTTTAAGAAGTTCCTGCTTAAGCTTATCAGCTCCACAAATTCAGCTGTGACTGAAATGTGCTCCACCTTTTCCTCAATTAATTCCTCAATTCATTCACGAGTGCCACGGCCTAGGTGTGTCTGGAATGAGATCTTTCTTTTTAAAAACCTGCTTTGCCTGTGAGAGTTTTCAACTAATCACAGAGACCAAGGCAAGCACCCCACAAGATGCCGACATTAAGCTCCAGGGACTGAGGGTCTTTTAGCATTTCCTTCGAAAAAACATCGTCTACAAATTCTTGGGAAGCTCCACCAAAGGAAGAACTCCACATCTAATTACCCTCTTCACCAACAGTTAGCCCGGGCCAGTGAAACGTACCTGGGTCTCAGGAGAGCCCCTGCAGAGTTGGAAGGCTTGGGCTCTTCCTCCGTCTTCTGTTTATAAGCACGGAACTGCTGTCGCTCAAGAGCGGATCAGATGAGCACTCCAAGGGGCTGTTTGCTGGGGCAAAGGGCTCGTGGTCCTCAACTAGTAAAACCAAAACAAGTTGCACAATCAGTGTGGTGCTTTACACGATCGACGTAAATCTCAGAGCGGTTTCAGATTTCATTCCTCAAAGAAAAATGAAATCCAGAAACATAAGTTTTCATCAGACAATTCTATATAGTTGCTAATCTAGATGCATACAGACCAACGAACGGTCAGCACACATATACAGACCTGAGTTTTAAGATGACACGGACAGTAGCGTCAGCTAAGAGGAAGTGCCGCGGGTCTTTTTTTAGCAGAACATGTAATAAAATCCCCGCTCTCTACGCCAAGTGGTTAGGATGACTAGAATAGACATTGATCACTAAAAGCTTAAATTTCCTCAAACTGAACTATGTCATCTTAAAGGCTCCAGAAGATTCCCCTGGCAGGTTAATGGAGCGGCGATGAGCACCTCGGGGAGGCCTGGGCGGCACAGTATAATAAAGGCAGAGTAGGCTGAGTGGGGAGACTCAGGCTTGGCGGGCTTAACCACGCTGTTGATCACAACAATGAAACTCTGTCAAACACAGTGGTCAGCATGACGCACGGCATGGCTGAATCATCGAGCACGGTGACCACTAGGACCCAACACCCTCGAGACTTTGGCCGGCTCACATATCAGCTTGACATTGTCCCACCTCATTACTAATGTCCCTGCGCTCTGTCAACTATGCTTATAACGTTGCAATGCTCCCTCGGTGTTAGACAGGGTTCTCTAGAGAAACGAAACCAGAGTGCTAATAGTTTTATATATTTATAAAGATAGATAGATGTATAACATAAGAAATAAACAGTTAATTAAATTATAAAGCAGTACAAATGGCTCAGTGCAACTCACTCCTGTGAGATAGCTGTGAGACACTGGCAGTCCTTCAAGTCTAGAGGCAGCTGGGTAGTCCTCTGTAGAGCAATTCAGGCTATCTGGGCACAGGCAGCAAACAGCAAGGCAGATCCCCAACAGTCCCCAGATCAAGAGATGTAAATTCCAATGGTGTGGCGAAGCAGGTCTTGAAGGAACCTCAAATTACAGCAACATAGTTCACGGGTCCGGTGTCCCACAGGTAGCATAGCTTGCAAATTGAGGCACGGAACAAGCAAGGCAGCCGCACACTGGTCTGATGATCAAAGAGCGAGAGACAAGAAAGGCGAAGCTCACCGAGCCATTTATCTCTCCGCCCTTCAATTAATCCCACGTGTGTTTATCGGCCAGGTTGGCACAATAAACTAACTACCTCACTCAGTATAGATGCAATGTCAGTATTCTCACAATCGCTTTTGATCCTTGAAGCTGGCATCTTGGCTCAGCATCGGCTTGTGGGCTGAGCTTCTCAGCAGGACCTTTCTGCCAGATGACCAAACGCCAGGCCTGCGGCTGACCTGATAGGGGGCTTAATCGTGGAGTTCAAATACAGTGAGCAGAATGCAGAGGGTCTGACCTCAGACCTCACTGGAGCAGCTCTGCTGTGGTTCTTTTCAGCCCCCCCACCCCCCATGTTAATCCTCTCTCCCCTCGGTGGTGATCTCACTGCCTCAGAGAGCTGCCTGGGTGGTACAAGTGGCTTGCAGTGGCTGCTGCCTTGAAGGGTGAAGGTTAGGACTCACCCCGCCACTCTGCAGAACTGCTTCCACAAAGATTACAGACAAGCCAAACCCTGTGATACAGTCATGCTTTGCGACACCTGGGGTTGCCCTGAGCTGGAACTGACCGGAGAGGGGTTTGCCTTGTTTTGTTTTTCTTGAGGAATTCATTTTATAGGAAACTGATGCTTAATAATCAAAAGGGTCTGATTTTCAGGTGTTTTATCACCTCCCCCGTTTATGTAATGCCCTTCACCTCCGCCTTCAAGCCAAGGACTAACATCAAACAACTGGCTGCAGCGAGAGAGGGTTTAACTGTAAATAGCTGTTAGTTTTGATTCATACTTGTGATAGTTAAGGTTTATTGTGCCAACCTGGCCGATAAACACATGTGGGATTAATTGAAGGGCGGAGAGATAAATGGCTCGGTGAGCCTCGCCTTTCTAGTTCTCGGGTCTCTTGTTCTCTGATGGTCAGACCAGTGTACGGTTGCCTAAGACTTAGCTAGTTCTTTGGCTCAGCTGGCAAGGTTCACTTCCTGTGAGACCTCCCTGAGGAGAAGCCACATGGACTTCCCCGGATGCAGCCCTGGGTGCTGGAGCAGCCGTGTGGAGACCCCTGCCAGTGCTGAGATGTTTACACGCTCACTGATTTGGGTTTTCTCCTGCAGTCGGCATTATTGTTGTGTTTTGCGAGTTTGAGGAGGACTTTGTAGATTGGTGTCGGACTTATGGGCTTGGACTACAATGGGTTGAGATACTCTCTTAATATACACTTACCTTTTATATAAAACTCTTATATACATATGAGTTTCTGTGGCTTTGTTTCTCTAGTGTACCCAGACTAATGCAATACTATAGTGTAAAAGACTTATAGAATCCTTCTGGTGATAGAAAAGGGCAACAGTGCCATGGTAATAGGTGGCACTTGTGCAAGCATCATAAGGATCACTTGGCAGGGACCTCGTACTGCCACAGTGCTGTGGAACTGTTACTATGCCCCTTTTACAATGAGGGTCCCATGAGTTCAATCACTTGTCATAGGACAAAGCCAGGCTTTACCCACAGCCTGAAACCAGTCTCATGCATTCAACACTACTGCCTGAGAGAATTTAGTAGTTTAGCCTCGATCTATATTCTCTGCCCCATCAGTGAGAACCACCTTTGAGCTGCATTTACAGGTCTTTACTCTGCATTATGAATTGGGCTACTACCTACAAGGTCAGCAGTTAGAAACCACCTAACACCCCTGAGGAGAAAGATGAGGCTTTCTATTTCCATAGAGAGTTACAGTCTTAGGAACTAGGTCTACCCTGCCCTATAGGGTTGCTATGAATCAGAGTTGACTCAGTGACAATAAGTTTGTTTGTTTGTTTTGTTTGCTCTGCACTTAGCTCCAAAAGATCAATTATTCTGCCCTAAGTTCCAGAAGCTTAACTACTTTGGATTTAGCTCCAGAGCAGTGGTTCTCAACCTTCCTAATGTCACCACCCTTTCATACAGTTCCTCATGTTGTGGTGACCCCCC
>NW_022103898.1:67362242-67363932 GCF_000313985.2 Echinops telfairi
GCTAATCCAATTGCCCTAGACTGAGCTTCAATTCTTACTGTCTCCATTCTAAAGTTTGGTATAAGAATTAAATGAGATATGTTTGAAAACTCTTTTTTTCCTAAAAAGTGTTATGTGAATACAAGGACATGATCATGTGTGGTATAAACATGTATAGAGGCACTCAATGATCATATATTTATAAATATGACCAGTGCTTTTCTGTATAGTATGCTTGTGGGCTATCATAAAATTGTGGTTACTCTTATTAAAAATGTTTATTGTTGGTATTATTATTATTATTATATTACTGTTGTTAACTGATTGCAATTTGGCCCCTGACTGATGGCAACCTCATGTATAATGAGGGACAAAATGTTGTTCGGTGATATGCCATCCCCACGATCATTTGGGAATCAGGCAATTATGATCCATAGGATTTTGTGGGACTTTTTTGGAAACAGGCATATTGGCACATAATCCACATATCATACAAGTCGATAGTGCAATCATATCAAGAAGAGTTGAACAGTAATTGCTACAATCAATTTTAGAATATTTTCTTCTTTCTTGTACTCATTAGCTCCCCATAATCCCCAACCTCCCCTGCCATATCCCCAAGAAACCATTAATTCAGTTACTGCCACTATAGATTTACCTATCCTGGATTTCATATACAGAAAACATACACAAATACCGATAACAACAAAAACTAACAACAATAAGGTAAAACAGAAAAACCAATCAAAGAGAAAGTAGAAAATATTCAAAACTAGAACGGCTCAAGAGGGTAATCAAATGATAAGGTGTTGAATTGTAACCTAGTTGCATCTGCAACAATCCACGTGCCAGTGCGTTCTGCCGGATACAGGCTGTTCACAGCCCCGGCCTGTGGCCAGCAGGTTTACTGGAGGTGTCGTCCATCCATGTGCATTTCTTCACCATTTTTTTTAACTGAAACAACTTCTAAATGGGTCAAATAATCCATAAGTTTAGTGGCTGAATTTTGTGTAAAGACCACCAGGACTTTATTTCAAGACTAGAAACTGGAATGTAATTAGCATCATACCAACACACAAAGCTCTGCTTACCGACATGGAGTACATTGCCTGGTGTGGCAATGACATAATCTCCTGTCAACTTGTGAAAGGGCAGAATCTAGCCTGTCAATCAGGTCATAGCCAATGAGGCCTCTGTGAGGCATGGCCGCCTCCCGAGGATTCTGGGACATCCTATGTTCCTCCCTGGAAGCGGGATATACCCTGTCTGCTTCGTCTTCCTGCTGGCGAAACACGTGGAGGTATGCTGATGGAACCAGAGCCCTGGAGCTGGAGGAGCCATGTGGAGACCCAGGCCAGCACTGAGATGTTTCCACCACCACTGGATCCACAAGACTTTCCACCCACTGGCCTGTGATCTTCCTGAATTCAGCATCATTGCATGGCTGCCTAAATCTAAAGAGGAATTTATGGACTAGAACCAACTTATGGGGTAATATCGGACATATGGACTTGATCTGGACTGGGCTTGGATGTTTTCTTAATATACAATTATTCTTTTATCCAAAGCTCTCTTGTATACACATGTGTCTATGAATTTGTTTCTCTTGTCAACCCAGATGAACACACCTGGGAATCCAACCAGGTCTTTCTCACAGAGATTGAGAATTCTATCACTGAGCCACCAAGGTCCACATATGTACTGCACACCC
>NW_022103898.1:67364890-67366827 GCF_000313985.2 Echinops telfairi
GAGTGGCAATGGAAGAGAAAATGGAAGCGAGCAAAGTTATTTGAGGAAGGCAGGGAGGCAGCAGCCTAAGGGAGGGCAGTTGGAGTCCCCCTGCAACATCAGCCCCCCACCCAACGTGCCCCCCTCTCTCTCTATAAATCCCCCACAAAAAACTTTACTAATTCAGGAGTTGGTGACAAAGATATTTGCATTCTCTATAAACACACAGTATACTCAGAATATTAATCATGAGTAACTAGACTGTAGAAAGATACCTCAATCTTAAAGGAACAGTTTTCAAGGACTCCCTTATTAGAAACAATTGTCTTGCTGATTATAATTAATCCTCAACCTTCTCTTCAAATCATGACAGTGTTTCCTTCAAAGGGTTTGGCATAGAAACTGTGCTCACCCTGTTTCAATGAGTCTATATTCTTTAAAAAAAATAATTTTATAGGGGGCTCATGCAATTCTTATCACAATCCGTACACACATCCATTGTGTCAAGCACATCCGTACATCTGTTGCCATCATCATTCTCAAAATATTTGCCTTCTACTTGAGCCCTTAATATCAGCTCCTCATTTCCCCCCTCCCTATTCTTAAAGGGAATATAGACTTTACAAATAATATTCAGTTCAGACATTTTGCCAGTCCAAGCTCACTTTGACGTCTAGTATCTTTGAATAACTAAGACTGCGCTGTAAAGCTGATGTGTCCTGAGGATTGGAAAAGTAATTTATATATCAGCTGTAAAGCACCGTTCTCTGGAAAAACCCATTTCTTTGCAACCAGATATCCACCAAACACCATATTAGGGGATAGAATCCTTCATTGGCATGATTCACCAAAGAGAATAGGAATTTCCCCCCCACTGTCACAATGAATAGAACTTTCAAATGTTATCCAAGTTTGCTCTATTTTATCTTACGGCTTATGGTCTACGGTTGCTTATATGGAAAGCAGCAGCAAAAATCGAGCTCCCTGTAAAAATAAAAGCTATCTAGGGGTAAATGATACCTTATCATGGACATAATTCCCCATACTGGGAGATTACCTTGCCCAAGAATATCCATGATGCCACTCCCAAACGTTAGCAGATATAATCTATGGAAGTCTAGTTCATTGCCACCCGATGTTTATGTAGCTCCAGGGAAGTGTTTGAAAGGACGGGCGAGAGATTTGTCCTTGTTATGCCTCTCATAAGTGAAATGATACAACTGACCCTTCTAGAAAATTTACTAACAGCCATCATTAAAAACAGTCCAAGCCTTAGTACATTATACAGTGGTAAGGGGTTATTAGATTCAAAAGCAACACACATATGTGGTGAGGGTCATAAAAGCAAGCACTTGTAGAAACCATCCCTCCCCATCTGTAATGGAGTGTCAAGAAATGGATAGTCTTTTTGACCGGTTCATTTTTAGCTACCATGAAGACTAATATCTGATGTGTTTTGCATTTTTTCTTTTAAAGAAAAAAATTTGGGGGCGGGTATAAACCTCGGGAGGTCTGCTGAGGATATGACAGCTCTGAAATAAATGTGTGGCAAGTGAGTCAAAGCCGTGGAAGTCTCTCTCTTCATTCCATATGGTCTGATGTGAGCCTGATGGGATTTCAGATGGTGGCTGAGATAGCAGAGCTCCTGAATGAAAACTCCCAAGGTCTGAATCAAAACCTCAAATCCAGGCCAAGTTCACGGAGGGGTTTGCGGAGTCTCACGAACCTCTGTGTCAACCTGCTCTGAGTTCACAACTAGAGAGGGGCACATTTCAAGTGAACCTGAGATGAGTTATGGCTTCAGGTGGAAATCAAGCGAAACCCAATTTCAGCTGTGTTTCAGTTTAAACACAGGGTGTGACACTACAAGAGCCAGAAACACGGCCTGCCAGCCCCCCCTTCACTGGCTTCTTGGGAACCACTCACCTTGTGCACAACCCTAAGCTGGCAGCTACGGC
>NW_022103898.1:67367223-67370306 GCF_000313985.2 Echinops telfairi
AGGGGATTATGCGCCGATCATGCGATTGAAGTAATGCTTCTTAATATATGAGGGAGTACCTCCCCCACTTCCCTCAAAAAAAAGAAAAAAGCTCCACTGGGTGGAGCTTTCGCAATACACATTTTCCCTGCTAGGCGAGCATTGAGCAACTCGCTCTGAGTTAGTGCACCCAGTAGCATCTCCTGGGAAGATTCTCTCTGGTCACAGTGAATTTTTTCATAAAAACAGTTTCACTTGAACCTCGTTTTTTTGTGATGGCCAATTTAAGAGAACAACATGCGGCTGTGAATTTTTGTTTCTTGCCCGGGAAAAATGCCGCAGAAACTGTTGTGACATTGAACACAGCTTACAAGGACAGTACTGTGGGAAAAACTCCAGTGTATGAGTGGTTTTTTTTCTAATTTCAAAAAAGGAGAAATGTTGATTGATGACAAACCTTGTTCTGGACGTCCATCAACTTCCCAAACAGATGAAAATGTCTGACTCGTGGTGCATTTGGAGTTTGTTCCACCAGGTCAGACTGTTTATCAAACTTTCTAGTGAGAGGTTCTAAAAGGATGGTATAACATTGTGCGACAAAAAGGCCTCATTTGTGGCAGACAGGACTGGTTTTGCCACCACAACAATGCACTTCCTCATACTTAGCTCACCGTGCCAGTTTTTTGGGCCAGCATGCCTCTCTTGCCCTACGCACCTTCTTCACCTGACCTCACACCATGCCATTTGTTTGTTTGTTTCTGTGAATGCAGAGGGACATGGGACGGCAGTGATTTCACTACAGCATAGAAGAGGTGAAGGCAAATCTGAGGGAGATGCCGTCAGCCATCCAAACAGATGAGTTTGGAAAATGTTTCCAAGAATGGAATCGCAGCTTTGACAAATGTATTCAGTGTAATGGAGAGTACTTTGAAGGTGATAAGGCTGTTTTGTAAAATAAATAAATAAATACACACAGCATTGAAAATAAATTCTGGGTTTTGGGGGGTACTTCCTCATAGATAGATACTCAACACCTCCTGGTATAAATAAAGTGTGGTCTGCTTTTTCTGGAGAACAGACAAATGACAGTGTCTAGTTGATTCCAATTTGTTGCAGAGAATCGAATTGTCCCACAGAGGCTGTGGCCTTGCACAAGTAGATCCCCCAGGTCTTTCTTCCACGGCACCTCTGGATGGGTTCAATCCACCAACCTTTTGCCATTTGCCCCCTCCAGTGAAACCCTTTGTGCTGGTAGCTTTGAACAAAACCTAAGTATGCAGGACGGGGTAGAAATTTTTCCTAACTCTCTAGTAGACACATTCTCCCATTTCATGAATAGAGAAATCAAGAGAATCAAATTTCTGGGTAATGATTTTAAGACCCAAGATCCATCTGACATTGGCAATGATCTCCCTTGTTCCACAGCCTCTCCTGAAGCTGGCTTGAATTTCTGGCCGTTCCATGTTGATGTATTGCTACAGTCATCTTGAATTAGCTTCAGCAAACTTTTATGTATATATATTAATGATATTATTTGATAATTTCTGCATTCTATTAGGTCACCTTCTTTTGGAATGACACAAACATGGAACTCTTTCAGTCAGTGGACCAGGGAACACCTTTCAAATCTCTTGGCATAGAAGAGCGACCACTTCTGGCGTTTGTATCTGTTGGTTGAAAAGCTCAGCTGGTATTCTGTCAATTCCTGGGCGCTTACTTTTGGCAGTGCCTTCAGGGGGTGTAAACCTTTTGCAGATTACACTTCTTCCCTCAATACCATTGGTTCCTTGTCATCTATTCCCTCTGAAACGATTGAAGGTCAAACCAGTTATTCTTTTCTTCTCTGTGTTAGTCTGGGTAGACTAGAGAAACAAATCCAGGGAGACTCAGGTGTGTATAAGAAAGAGTTTTATATATAAGAGCAATTGAATATTGAGAAAACATCCCAGCCCAGTTCAGATCAAGGCTATTAGCCCATATGTCCAATACCAATCTAAAAAGTCCTCTTCAGACTCACGAAACACATGAATGATGCTGAATGCAGGACAATCACAGGCCAGTGGGTGGAAGGTCTTGTGGATCCAGTGGTGGTAGAAGCATCTCAGCATTGGAAGGGGTCTCCACATGGCTCTTCCAGCTCAGGGAATTAGCATAGCTCCCTATGTCTTGTCAGCTGCAATGTCTCCCAGCAAGTGAGCATGTACCCCGCCTCTATTGAGCTATTTATCTCCTTAGCACCTTCAAAGGAGGTTATCAAGCTTTGACCTGATTGACAGGTAAACTACACCCCTTCACCCATAAGTCTCAAATTGACAATAGATTATGTAACTACATTGCCCTTTTTGGTACAGTGACACAGTGACTCTCTGTATTCCTTTCTTCTTTTGATTCTTGCTGTATTATACAATCTTTTAATTGTTGTTCTTCTTGCTGTTAGGCCCCTTTGGTGCTGACGCACAGTGACCGTACATGGACAAGAGAAGAAAGCACATCCGGGTTCAGCATCATCGTCACATTCGTTGCTATGCTTGAACACATTGTTGCAGTCATTGTGCCCATCTGTCCTGCTGAGGGTCTTCTTTTTGGCCGACCCTTTGCTTTCCTAAAGATGACGTCCTTCTCCTGGGGTAATACGTACAAAGTATGTAAGATGAAATATCCCTCTTCTCACGTCTAAGGAACAACATGTGCACGTGGAAAATTCCCTGGCTTGGATCAGTCTTTAAAGTGACATCTTTGCTCTGAGCACTATAAAAAGGCATTGTTCAGCAGATTTGCCCAGTGCAATACGTAGTTTGATTTCTTGCTTCCATGATTTTACCCATGGAATCTGTCAAGATGCAACTTGAGGCTTGGATTTTTTTTTCTTTAGTTCTTCCAGTTTTTTGAAGGCTTGTTATTGTAAACGGCGAACATGTTCTTCCCTTTTGCTTTTTGAGATCTAGGTCTTTGTTCGTTCCACTAGAACGCTTCACTTGGTCTTCCTGAGCATGCTCTGAAACATTCTGTTCAGCTCCTTTGCTCCTCACCTGCCCCATGCACTTTAGCTGCTCTACATTCAAGTGGCAGTTTCAGAATCGCTTCTGGTATCTTTTTTGGTCTTT
>NW_022103898.1:67371587-67378780 GCF_000313985.2 Echinops telfairi
TGCGGTCACGAGGTGTCGAAGGGATCAAGTATAAGGCATCATCAAAACAAAAAATCTTACCATAGTGAATGATGGGGGGAGTGTGGAGTGGAGACCCAAAGCCCATTTTCAGGCCACTGGAGATCCCCTTGCAGAGGGGTCTCGGGAAGGAGACGAGTCAGACAGGGTGCGATGTAGCAACGATGAAAAATACGAATTTCCTCTAGTCCCTAAATGCTTCCTCCCCCCTCCCCACCAACTATCATGATCCGACTTCTACCTTGCAAGTCTGGCTAGACCAGAGGATGTACACTGGTACCGATAGGAACTGGAAACACAATGTCCTGCTGCTATTCATAAGATTTTCTCACTGCCGATTTGATCAGAAGGTGAATGCCATGTCCTCATTCCTAGTCCGTCAGCTCTCATACTGTGTTGGCTTGTGTGTTGCTGTCACACTTGAACCTGTGCCATTAGTATGTTAAATACCATCAGGATCGCTTATGCTGAACAGTTTGCAGCAGAGCTTCTAGGCTAAGACAGGCTAGGAAGGAGAACTATAAGAATTAATCAGCACACTTTGAAAATTGTTTGAAATAAAATGAAAACTGAATGCTGGTTTAATCCTAGGCTCTCATTACACAAGACAACTGCGAAAGATCTTCAAACGGTCCAGCAGTTTCTATAAAGACATTGGAGTCGACCTACAATTTCTGGGCCTAGTGTAGGACACGATGTGGTCTATCTTGAGAGGATATTAAAACTCAGACTTAAAACAAATAACTATCAGAAAGCAACTCCCTAACCTCAACTTTAACCCCTAGCCCTATACTGTCTTCTATAATGGTAATTGAATAAATCTTCTAGATCTTCAATTCGAAGATGTACCATCATTTGTTTCATTTATGCATTTACTTATTTACATTTTAGCATCTCTGACCTCTTACAATCAATGGCATCTTAAAATCATGTTGACCAAGTGGATGTTTTGACATGATTTTTATTGCTTCTGCTCACATAACCTTGAATTTTGCTGGTGCTCTGGAAGCAGAACTGGATAATTGCAACCTTTCGGGATTTAAGTCAGCAAACAGTTAAAAGATAATTTGAGGAAAATTTATGAGTCCTGGCTGTTGTTTGAAAACCTTCCTTTGATCTGGTGAGATCAGCCAATTACCAGCATCAAAATTTGCAGAAATGGATGTCTGAGACTTGAAAGAAACTCTAGAGATAACAATGGAAGACTCCTTTGCTGGAAAAACATTTTTGATAGCACGGAAAACAACACTCTGTGTGTGTGTCGGGGGGTGGGGAGGTTGGCAGGGAAAGGAATAAGAGAGCAGAATTTTCAGTTTAAAAATGATTAGAAGAGTTAAACTCTAAATGAAGCTTTAGAAATATATTTATTTTCCTTATATTTTCATTTCTAAGTATGCATAGGAGTGATATGTGGTTAAGAATCATCGATGTTTACAATATTTAAATGAGCTCTTTCATTAGTGCAAAATAAAATATTTAAGAAACAGAAGGTTTGTGTCACATATTAATTGGATTGTTCCATTTTTTGGAAGCTATCTAAGGATAGCAGAATAGAAACTTGTAGGACAGTAACAAGTAAAACAAATGTGTAAAACACTTTCAAAGTAACAAAATATAAATGGGAGTTAATCAAGTATTATTTATTTTAGCCGATCCCTTGGAGTCTCTGAATGGCGCAAATGGCGATGTGTAAATCCTATGGTTTTACTATGCACACACAGGGTCCATGCGTGTCTGAATCAACGTGAAAGAAATTGACGACAACAACAGAGTTGACTGTGAACATGGTGTTCCTGAAATATGTTGCTTAGTGGTTTGCAAATGCGAGCTGATAGACCTTTGACTCTGAAAGGCTAGATAGATAGATAGATAGATAGATAGATAGATAGATAGATAGATATACATATACACTTGCATATAGTGGAAATAAATGTGTATGAAGAGCTAACCCTTTTAATGGCTGTAAAGGCTAAACAAATGGACCAGCTTCTATTTATGGTGGCTCCTCTCTGTGATTTTCTTATTGTCTTAAATGCTCGTTACCCCTGGCTCGGCTCCATGAGTAAGCGAGAGAAGACTGTGTTCCATGACTGTGTTTCTCTGTCAATGGATGATCGGCATTGCAGCTGAAGTCCTTGACTCTTCAATCTGCAGACACTAGATCCCCACACACACCACTGAGGTCCGAATATCGACGTTCCTGGTTTTCTCAAAGCATGCAAAAACAGAACAGGGGCCTAAGAAGGCATTTATAAACTGCTATGGAGCAAACAATTGACAGATAGAATGGAAAGAAGATAGCTTTGATGTCAGACTGGGTTAGCCACAAAATTATGTGATCATGGACAAATTACCAAACCCCTCTGAGCCCAGTTTCCTAGCCTGTGACTTGAGGATACGACATCCTCAAGTAAATCACTGGCTCATAGTAGAGTCAGTCAATACTTCTCTCACTAGACTGGCAACTGTTATCATTAATTTGTGGACTATCTCTCCTTGGCATGGTTGCTTATTATAAATAAAGCAGTGATGAACACCTTTGTGCATAAATCTTTGTCTAAATCTCCATTTTCCATCATAAAATATGTTCCTATCAAATAAATCAGGAGGTAAAGGAGATAGAACATAGTTTATGGCCTTTAACACATAGAATCCTTTCCAGAAAAGTTACATATTTATTTGGAGTAAGAGAATGGCTTTATACATCTTCAATACTGCATTTATTTTATTTTAACTTATGTAGTAGTACTTTATACCTTATTTCTGCTTTAAAAAATTCCCACTGACATTGAGCCAATTTATTAATTATATTTATTATAGTATTTCATGAAACTGATATGTGATGACTCACTTCTCATATATTAATTTTTATACATATCAGAATTTGATTTAGAATCACCCATTGTCTTCTATTTTAAAACAGAAAATCATAGGGCTTACTATGCAGGGAATGACACCATCAAGAGGAACGGCATTGCACTGATTGTCAAAAACGGCATTTGAAGTTCTATCTTGAAGTACGATGCTGGCTGTCATAGGGCAATGTCTACCCTCCTACAAGGAAATCAATCAATGCAACTATTATTCAAATTTATCTACTAACCACTAAAGCTAGTGATGCCGACATTGAAGAATTCTACCAATGTCCTCAGTCTGAAATTGATTAAAATGTAATCAAGGCACATTGATAATTAGCGGTGATTAGAATACAAAATTTGGAACAAAGAGGAAGCAACAGTAGTTGGAAAATATGGTCTTAGAGGTAAAAACAAAGCTGGAGATCACATGATAGAAAGTTTCAAGACCAATGACTTGTTCATAGCAAATACCATCTCCCAAGGGACTACATAGATACCCAAGGGAAGAGATGATGGAGAAGCTCAAGGTCAGCTGCTAAAAAAACCAGGCTAGGTATTGACTGAGGAACAGACTATCCATTGTTCATATGTAAGTTCAGATTGAAGTTGAAGAAAATGAAAACGAGTCCATGGGAACCAAAATGCCACCTTGAGTCCATCCCACCCGAATTCCAGGAACATCTCAAAACAGATTTGATACAGTGGACACTGATGACAGAAGACCTGATGACAAATGGAATGACATCAGTAACATTCATGAAGAAAGCAAAAGGTCAATGAAAATACTGGGAAGAAAAAAAGATCAAGGTGGATGTCAGAAGAGACTCTGAAACTTGCTCTTGATTGTAGAGTAGCGAAGGTGACAGGAAAAATGGTGACATCAAATAAGCGAACAGAAAACTTCAGAGAGCAGCTCAAGAAGATAAAGTATTATAATGAAAGGTGCAAAGACCTAGAGTTAGAAAACCATTCCAAAGAAAGAAGACAAAGTATTATAATTAAAGGTGCAAAGACCTAGAGTTAGAAAACCATTCCAAAGAAAGGTGACCCAAACAGAATGCAGAAATTATAGAACAATAGCATATACAAGTATGATTTTGCTGAAGATCATTCACAACTATTACAGCAGGATATTGACAGACAGCTGCCAGAAGTCCAGACCTGATTCTGACAGAAGATGTGGAATAAGACTTGTCATTGCTGATGCCAGATGGCTCTCAGCTGAAAGCAGAAAATTCCAGAAAGATGTTTTATTTGTGTTTTATTGAGTATGCCAAGGCATTTGATGATGTGGAGCATAAGAAACTATGGCTAGCATTGAGAATATTGAGAATTCCAGAACACTTAATTGTGTTCATTTGGAACCTGTACATAGATCAAGAGGCAGTTTGGGGAACAGAACAAGGGAATACTACATGGTTTAAAACCAGGAACTATGTACAACAGGGTTGTATCCTCTTACTCAATCTGTATGCTGAATGAGTAATCAGAAGAGTTGGACTAGATGAAGAAGAGTGTGGCATCAGGATTGGAGCAAGGGTTATTAACAACAGGTGATATACAGATGACGTAACCTTGCTGCTGAAAGTGAGGAGAACCTGAGCCACTTGCTGATGAAGAGCAAGGATTGCAGCCTGCAGTATGGATTTCAACTCAATGTAAATAAAACCCAAATCCTCATAGCTGGACCCAGAGGGGACATCATGAGAAACAGAGGACAAGGTGAAGTTACCAAGGATGTCCTTGTACTTGGATCCACAACAGCGTTCACTGAATCACCTATCAAAAAAATGAAAGGCAGACTGCACTGGGCAGAGCTGCTGCACGAGACCTCTTTGAAGTGTTGAAAAGCAAGAATGTTACTTTAAAAACTAGAGTGGACCTGACCCAAGCCATAGTACTTTCAATTGCTTCCTATGCATGGGAGCTGGACATTGAAAAGGGAAGGCTGATGCGGAATTGATGTATTTGAACGGTGGTCCTGGTGAAGAAGATCGAAAGTTCCATGGACTGCCGACAGAACACATAGATCTGTCTTGGGAGAAGCACAGCCAGAATGCTTCTCAGAGGCAACGAGGACCAGACTTTGCCTCATGTACTTTGGACATCTTAGCAGGAGAGACCAGTCCCTGCAGAAGGACATCATGCTTGGTAAAGACTCTGGACATGATGGGCTGACACAGTGGCTGTAACAATAGGCTCCAACATAAAAACCGGTTGTGAGGGTGACACAGCACTGGGCAGTGTTTCATTCTGTTGTGCAAAAGGTGGCTCACTTCGAGTAGGAACCAACTTGATGGCATCTAACAACAATAATTGTCTGCCGCTGATCTCATACCGGTATCAGACTATTGTAATTGTCTTCGCTTGACACTGTATCTGAATATGCTTTAAAAAGAACCTATTCAACATATGTATATTCAGAACACAGGGGTCACCAATAGCAAAGCTTTCGGGATACTGGGGAAACCAAAAGGAGAAAGACCGATAGTGAGGTCCACAGCAACCCCAAGCCCACTGCTGTGGAGTGGATTCTGATCCATAACTTCCTCTAGAGGACGTGCCAGGCTTCTAAGCCTGTAAATACTTATGGATTTAGACCGCCCGATTTTTTCTTCATGGAGTGGCTGGTGGACTTGAACTGCCAACCTTTTTTATTAGTAGCTAGTTGTTTTAACCACTGTGCTAACTGGGCACCTAGCAGAAATAACCTATGGCTAGGAAATCTCTGGAAACTTCGTCATAGCCTGCCTCAAACTAGAAATAAGATTCGGAAAACTTCTTGTGTCCATTATGGATCACAGGAGAAGGAGACAGAAGGGAGGTTGACAGCTTTTCCTGATCAGCCACCACGAGCAGGTGCCATTGTTTTCCAAAGCATTTTGTTCAGACACTTGCAAATCTGGTCCGGTCACTTTACTGTTTGGGAACTTTTCAGCTACTTACTGTTACTGAAGAACTCAATCCAAGTGTGGCTCGCAAGGCACCGCATGGCCTTGTCTAGCTTATCTCCCTATAGCTCCCACCAATTCCAGGACAGCAGGGACAGACCTAGATTTCCCTGGGTAACCATGCCCACCCCTGCTCAGCTGCAAGCTCATCCCCACTCAATTCCATTCTCCTGGCTTTTCATATCCTACAAATCCTCATAGTTCTTTAAATTTCATTTCAAAGAAGCCAAAAACCAAACCTACAGCCAACGAGCCGATCCAGACTCCTAGCGACCCTACCCCAGAGCAGCCAGTCTCACTTTTCTCCCATGGAACCCCCGTGGGTTTGGACTGCAGTTGGCAGTCCGAGGTAGGGCCCAGCCCACCACCACAGCTCCCAGAGTCAGTCCAAAGAGACTCTCCTGAACAATGCCTTCCCCAACTCTCACCGGTACTCTTGCCTTTTCCACATCTCTCCACAATAGCAATGATTTAATGCCCATGAATCCAGTTCTTGGGGTCAAGTGCCACACTTCAGTTCTGAACCGAGCTGCTTTCTGGTACAGACTGCGTAACGCGCAGCATTGCTTGAGTAAAGAATGAGGCAGGAATTGGATCCTGAATGCAATGTGACAGATCTAGCTACTTTTTTCCTTGTGAGGTTAGCAAACATAGGCAACTTTACAAAAATTCCCCAATACCATCTTTTAAGTTTTTGTTTTCTTGTAGGTTGCTATGGCAAAGAAACAGATTTATTTGAAGAGTTGTTTTTTTTCTTTCCCTTACCCATCTTACTGAAAGATGAGGAGGCATGTGGTTGGGATGCATATGGCTAATCGAAAGAGGACCAGAGGGAGCTCTGAGGAAAGACCAGGCTCACCCCGAGTAGGAGTAGAGGAGTCTAGAAACCTGGCTACTCCTCCCAAAACACAAGTAGGAGGAAACTCAGCTTCTAACCACAAATCTAAATTGTGATCTTCCAGCTGCCTTTTCAGATCATGCCCCCATTCAGGAGCTTGTACACACACCTCAGTTTGGATGCTAAAGCATCAGGATACGTAAGTCTACACCTGAACATAGACCCAACCTGCCCTCAAAGTCAAGCGCTTGGGGTGAAAATCCCTGGGAAGTGGGCTAGACAGGAAGTGGAGCTGCCTCTCACTTCCACAACTTGTAATCCAGCCTTCCAGCTCGTGTCTGTGGTCAGTGACTGGCCAGAGCTGGCCAGCCTCCAACAACCTTGTTTAGACTGCTTGATGAGTTGACAAGCAATGACTGCTTACAGTGCTATCAGGGTTTGAACATTAACAAGCACCAGTGTTCAGCGGGGCTATGAAAAAGAAAAGGCATTTTAATCTTTGTTTTGGAAGGGAGCCTCCAAACAAAG
>NW_022103898.1:67379362-67382051 GCF_000313985.2 Echinops telfairi
ACATAGTGTTACTGTGCTTGATTGCGAAGGGAAAGGTTGGTAGTTCAAACCCAGCAGTCACCCCTGTGACAAAGTTTGGCACTGTGCTTCACCGAGAAGACAGCCTTGGACACCCCCAGGAGTCGTCGTCTGGTTGCTCTGAGTTGGCGTCAGCTCGATGGCACTGGGTTTGGGTTGGTTTTGGTTCAGGTTGGCATTTAGAGGGAATGGTTCTGGGAACTAGCGTCATTCCCAGGCACAGCCCTCTGTCGAGCACAATCTCAGCCAGAAGTGTGAAGAGTATAACCCTCAAGGCTGTATGCGTCTCTAGGAGGGAGCTTTGGAAGTTCAAAGAAATGCAAATTGTTCATACACCGTGAAGACACATCATAAATGCTCAGGGTTGTTTCCTTTATCTTGTTCTATTGCAGACAAACATAAAAGCAGAGAATCATGAAAGTTATGGTTTGGAGAGAAACTTGAGATCTTTTGCTCTAAGAGCAATCTTTTATATGTAGTATCAAGCTGTGGAGCTCAGATAATGAAGGCCTCGACTACAGCTTTTATCACACATTAATAACAATTGTCTTCTCTGATGATTTGTGAAACGGTCATAAGTGGTTTCCAGTGTGCAGGAGTCTGCGTGGAAGAGGACTGGGAGGGTCTAGGGCACTTAGACAGAGTCTATAATGTGGACTGTCGTTTGCTAGGAGCACAGAGCTGACTCAGTGGCAGTGAGGCTTTGTTCGCGTTTTTTGTTTTATTGTCATTTATTTTAAATCATATCTGTGAGGTTGTCATGGATTAATTTTTGTCCCATCTCCATAAAAAAAAAGTTTCCATTTGGCTGGGCCATGCTTCTTCTTGTGTTTATCAGTTAATTGATGATACAGTATGACAGTTATGTAATGATGTACTTACCCCCATGATGTGATCTGATGTGAGAAATCTTGAGATGATATAAGGAAATTAGGGTAGAATCCAAAAACCAAAAACAACAAAACTCAATGTCATGGAATTAATTCTGGCTCACAGTGAGCCTATAGGACAGGGTCGAACTGCTCCTATGAGTTTATGAGATTTTAACTGTTTGCAAGAGTAGAAAGCCTCATCTTTCTTCCAAGGACTGGCTGGTGGTTTTGAACTGCCAACCTTTCCATTAACAGTCCACTGTGTAACCACTACTCCATTAGGGCTCCTAGAGGATGCACACCGTTAATCAAGTTACAGTCCTGGTCCAATATATGGAGAGTTCAGGAAAACTAAGTGAGTGGAGGGAGCGGGATCCACTGTTACTGGAAGAGAAGAGCCGAGAGTGGAGGATGTCTTTTGGGTCAGGGTGCTGGGAACTTCCTGAAACTAGGAGACACCCAGAGAGAAAGCTTCTCCTTGCAGCCAGAACTCTGAATTCAGACTTCTCGATTCCTAAGCTGTGAGAAAATGTGTGTCGGTGAGAGCATCCATTTGGGGCATTGCTGTCATCCCTGTCACAGCACCAGACCAGGACCGCAGTGTTTGCAAGCAAGGGTTTCCTGAATGTCCCACAGAATCTCTGTGTTCGGTTGACTGCGGTCATATCAATTTGATTTATATAGCAATGGCTGAAACAAGGAACGAGTTATAACTGCACACCCATTCACATTCAATAAAAGTGTTTTAAAATACAACAGTACGGACTCTTTCCTGGGCACACTGGAACTTCGTGATGGTACCTTTATGAAATAACTGAAGTAAAATTTCTCCCTGCAACCCCACTCCTGAATTGTGCACCACAGAAACAGCACGGTGGAGGTGACAAAGTGCATTAAACGGACGTACGCTGTCTCTTAAATCAGTCATATTTTGGAAGGGAACTTCTGCTCAACTTTTTATTTATTTATTTGTAGTTCATAGGATATATAATATTAATCAAATAAGACTATTAGAATGCTTTTAGCCTAATTCTTGTTTGAGCCTTCATTGTTATTGCGTCATATTTCAACCTTTCCAATTTGGGCTCTTTGCTCTTTTTAGTAGCAAGATGATCTTTTCCATATAAGCTTGCTCCCATTTGAGATGGGAAGTGTTGTAATAGCAAAAATCTATATGAAAATATTTGTCCTTGAGACTATTGATTATAAGTCTCTGGGCGTATGCTGTTATCTGAAATGGCATCGCATCGTTCAAGGTACAACTATCAAGGAGGTGATTCTAGAGAGAAGCAATGAAGAAACATGATGCCCCTCTGTATAAATCTCATTACCAAGCCTCTTAGAGAGTAGAAGGGAGCTTCAGAAAGTTTGTAGAAACATTCCACTCGTTTATCATTAAAATTCTCCATGAACTTTTTGAAGCCCCTTCATGTAGTGCCTCCCTGACACACTGATCTTTAGTTATGTCTCATCGTAAAAGCAGCATTCTTCACCTCCACCTCTCCTACCCTCCTTCCCAGCTATGCAGCACAGAAGCATGAATGCCACAGGTGAAAGAGCACATCCTACTCCTCAACTATTTCCGGGAAAAGGTTGTTGCAGGAAACCTCATGGTGCTGCTGGTTAAGCAATAGACTGCAAACGTAAGGTTGTTGGTTCAAACCCACCAACACTTCAAGGGAGAAAGAGGAGGCCCTCTGTATCCTTAAAGATGTATAGACTCAGAAATCCTATATAGGGTTGCTATGAGTTGCAATCAACTGGTTGGAGTGGGCTAAGGTTTTTTTGGTTTGTTTTTT
>NW_022103898.1:67383718-67385125 GCF_000313985.2 Echinops telfairi
AAAAGATTGAAACGGTCAATAATTTCATCTTGCTTGGATCAATAATTGATGCTCATGGGAGCATCACTCAAAGGACACATTGCATTGGGTAAATCTGATTGACGCACAAGACCTCTTAAACAGTTTGAAAAGCAGGAGTGTTACTGAGTCAAGCTATGGAATTTTTTATTGCTTCCTATGCCTGTGAAAGTTAGACACTCAATAAAGAAGACCTAAGGATAATTGATGTGTTTGAATTATGGTGCTCGTGCAGAATATTGAAAGTACCACCAACAGGCAACATTAAAAACATAGCTGTTTTGTAAGAAGTAAGGCCAGAGAACTCCTTAGAACCAAGAATGGCGAGACTTCCTTTGATGTACTCTGGACATGTTGTCTGAAGAGACCAGTCCCTGGAGAAGGATACCATGCTTGGTACAGTGCCAGGGCAATGAAAATGAGGAAGACCTTCGACAAGATGGATTGATACCGTGACTGCAACAATGGGCTCAAACATAAGAACAATTGTGAGGATAGTGGAGGACCAGGCAGTGCTTTGTTTTATTGAAATGGAGTTGCTATGAGCCAGAACTGACTTGATGGTATCTAACAACAATAATATCTGTTTCCAAATAAAGTAATGTGTTCTCTACATACGAAGAGTCAAAATTCCCGGAACTTGGAATCTCACTATAGAGAGCACTATCTATTTCCCTTTTCTCTTAAGTTTACAATTAATCTCTTCACCTTACTACTCCATACTTGCTTTGGTATTTGCTATGGGCGAATAAAGTCACCCCGAAACTATATCATGGAATCCTAATCACTATACCTGCAGAGGTAATAACTTTGGGAACAGGGTTTTCTTTGTTATGTTAATGAGACCCCATCAGTGTAAGATATGTCTTAAACTTAATCACCTCTGAGTGAGCTAAGGAGTGGAATAGACACAAAGACAAAAAGCACAAATTGGGGTCAATAGATACTACCTGAAGATTGTCAAGGAGCCAAGAAATGCTAGGAGAAACAAATCTCCCCTCAGATTCCATAGAGCAGCGGTTCTCAGCCTGTGGGTCACAACCCCTTTGGGATTGAATGACCCTTTCACAGGGGTTGCCCGATTTATAACAGTAATAAAATTACAGTTATGAAGTAGCAAAGAAAATAATTTTATGGTTGGTGGGGGTGGGTGGGGGGAGGGTCACCACAACATAAGGAACTTTTATTAAAGGGCCGTGGCATTAGGAAGGTTGAGAACCACTGCCAAAGAGGAATCTGTAGCTTTTCCCTACAACAGATACCTTGAATTAAGATTTCTAGCCTGTTAAACTGTGAGAAAATACATTTCTGTCCTTTAAAGATACCCATTTCTGGTATTTTTGTTATAGTATCCCCTGGATCCACAATCAATGCCCATGGAAGCAGCAG
>NW_022103898.1:67386547-67419293 GCF_000313985.2 Echinops telfairi
AGGGCAATGAATGTGCAAATGTGCTTTGCACAATCGATGTATGTATGGATTGTAATAAAAGTTGTCTCAGCCCCTAATAACACATTTAAAAAAAAGAAATCAACTTAAAAGCTAATTAAGCCCAAGTTTCTTAAATGAGAGAACAGCAATGCCTGCTGACACACACACACACACACACACACACATCTATGTGAGCTGCTTCAGTGCAGAACTGATTTTTATCAGCCACTGAGGCAACCCAGCCAGTCAAATCTCTTGTCTCACTGGCCTCTGAGGGCCTTGCATGGATAGCAGGTCACCTGGGAAGCTGGAGGCAGACAATCTTAGTACCCAAGCTACAGTTTCACCCCTTCTACCTTTCTGCTTTCTTCTAGAGTGCCCCTCCCAAGCTACTCACCTCACCCAAGGGGCATATATGAGAACACAATAATGCTACCAAAGGAGCAGCAATCTACACACACGGCGGTTTCATTTTTTACTTTACTTTTTCCAGGTTTGGTACTTTTGCTCTGCTGTAATGCTTCCTTTGTCCTCCTGCTTCTCTCCCACTTTCTCTGCAGTGTCCTCTGCAGTGCAACCCCCATCCTGTGAACCCATGTCCCCGCGCAAAATCAAGCAGGCATTTAGATCCAGACACACTCACCCAAACAAGGGCATTCTCTTTCTTTTAATCTGAGTGCACAAACCCTCCGACATTTGACTGCCTGGAAACAGGCCTTCAGCACCAACAGTCAAGCCACATCTGATGCTTTCATCTTTTTTTGTCTCTCCTTGTCCCCCAATCCACCCATTGTCTCTTAATACTCTCTCTATTTGTCCTCGTCACTTATATTTCTACGAAACCTATTAATTCATATTACCACTCTTAAAATACATTTTCTGATTAGTTTTGCAAATCTGCTGGTATATCCAGACAGTTCCTTATTATTACTATTATTATTTTCATTTTACTCTCTTCTCTGCTCCTCCACTTCCCCCACTTAATTATGTTTCTCCTCTTGTTTCCATTTCAGCACCGTATGTTTTTCAGTTCCTAGGACACCTCTCACATCACTAGACAAAGCTAACTTCCTCCACGTGACCCACAATGCTGAGGAAGCAGCAGTAAACCACAGTAAATACAAACTATCAAGAAAAAAAACAAAGCCTAAACCACAAACAGCCCCAAATCACCCAAACCCAATGGAGTACTCTGAGACAGAAACCCTGAAAATACAGATTCAGAAGGATGATGTTTAGGTCCTTTCAAAAGATGTGTCCACTCATGAGAACCAGAACTACAACAAAACCCAGAAAAACTGAAAAGAAGAAAATGAAATCAGAGCGCTCAAGGACAACCACTCTGACTACAATGAATGAGAGAACCAATACACAAAAAATGGTAACGGAAGCCAGGAAAGCCTGCGAATGATGCGGAACACAAAGAGACGGAAACAAAACAAAACAAAATCTACAGAGAAAATAGTATGAGGAATTATGAAAGAAAATGTCTGAAACATCACAAAGGAGGAGAAAGTAAGGGTTTAAGAAGCCGAGAGAACATCAAATAGGACAGGAGACTACATCACGATAGAGCATAGTCAGGTCTCCAATTTCCAGGAAAAGGAGAGAAAGAATCCTGAGGGAAGCTAGGGAAAAAGAATAGTCACTTCCAAAAGGATAAGCCTGGATTTCTCAGGAGAAACTATGCAGGCAGTGAGGCAGTGGAGTTACATATGTCAAATTCTGAAAGAAAAAACCCCTGCCAACCAAGAATACTACATCCAACAAAATTATCCTTCAAATACAAGGGAGAACTAAAGGTATTTCCAGACAAGAAAAAAAAAAATAAGGAAATTCATGAAAACAAGACCAGTGCTGCAAAAAATATTTTTAACCGGATCACTATGGACAGAGACTCTAAAACAACAGTGAACAAACCCAAGAGCATTACACAGCCAACACCACATAGAAACCAACACAATTAAAGCAGCATGCAAAACAACACAGAAGTAGAAGAGGAACAAATACATCAATAAAAACCACAACAAATTAGAAAATAAACCCAACACAAACCCAGTAAAATGAAAGCAACAAACCCCATCTATCAATAATGATATTGAATGGCAAAGGATTAAATGCACCAATCAAAAGACAGAGAATAGCAGATTGGGTTAGAAAACAAGAAAATCCATCTATATACTGTCTACAAGAGATACATCTTAAACTCAAAAACAAAAATAGACTAAAAAAAATCAAAAGATGGCCAAAAATCAGCAGACAGGGTAATATTAATTCTGAATAAAATAGAATTCAAGGAGAATAACACAATGAGAACCAAGAATGGACATTACTTAATGATTAAAGAATGTATTATACAGGAATGTATAACCTTAATAAGCATATACATGCCTAATGGAATACCCATGAACTACACAAATCAAATTCCCACAGAGCTGAAAACAGAAATACGCAACTTGACAATAATATTAGGAGTCTTCAACTCACTACTCTCAAGGAAAGACAAATCATCAGGAAATAAACTCAATAAGTTAACAGAAGAGATCAATAACGCAAACAGCCAGCTCAACCTCCTAGTCATCCAGAGCACTGCACCCCCACCCCCCAACAAGAGTGCTGCATAGATTCTTCTCCAGCACACACGGTACATACTCTAACATAGGTCACATGTTAAGGCCCAAACAAGCCTCAACAAATTAAAAAACATTTAGCTCCTGTAGTACATTTTCTCAGCACAATGCTAAAAAACTGAAATCAGCAATAAAAAAGACAGAAACAGAAAGACAAACACATGGACACTGAACAATATCCTACTTAAAAATGACTGGGTAATAAATCAAACAATGGATGAAAGTAAGAAATTTCTTGAAAGAAAGAAGAACAATAACACACAATTCCAAAACCTTTGGAGTACAACAAAGGCAATTATGAGAGGAAAATTTATAGCAATCAGTGTACACATAAAAAAAGAATAAATCCGAAATCAACAACCTTAACACAACACGGCCAACTACAGAACAAGGGTGTGACGGTCAGCTGATTTCACGTCAATTATACGCTTCGGTCTAAGGGGAGAGTCAAACCTATCAATTATGTCACAGCCTGATGCTGTCTCCTTGGGGATGTGGCCTTCCTCCTTTCTCTCCTTCACCGTCCTGCTTGCTGGGCACCCTGAGAGCTGGCCAAGTCCTGCCATGTTTTGACCGACTTTGGATCCACCTGACTCTGCACCCACCGGCCTGTGATCTTCCGCATGCTGCATCACTGCATGTGGCTACACACGTCTGAAGAGGGACTTGTGAACTAGTATCAGTTTTGTGGATTTGAGTTGGACTGGGCTGGGACGCGTTCTTCATATATAATTGCTACTTGATAGAAGGCTCTTTCTTATACATATATGAATGTAACTGGATTTATTTCTCTAGTCAACCTGTTTGTGCTTCCTAACACAAAGGGAAACAACATAAACCTTCCAGCAACACAAGGAAGTCAATTATGGGGGACATAAGTTAAAACCTTATCATGTTATCTCCTTTCAGACCCATTTTACAGTTGTTTCCATTTTTAATATTTTCTGCTTTCTTTGGATTGAGGTTTTTCTATGTTGTGCCTAGTCATTGCTTTTGGATTTTGTTTGCTTGTGTTTTGTATGCTTTTCTTTATAAGAAAATCAAGATAGGTAAATGTATAGAATCAGAAACTGGATTAAATATTATCTATGGGCCTGGCAGCAGCGCATTGGGAGAAACTGAGAGCTAACGACGAGTATGGGAAGAAAATGTTCTGAAATTGATTGTGGTGATGATTGCACAACTTTTATTAAGATTAAATTGTATGATATTTGAAGTATATATGAATAAGATGATTTTTTAAAAGAAATCAAATGATGTATTACATTGGATTAACCTGGTGTACTAGACTTCTTTAAAGTTCAAAAACAAGGATGTCCTTTTAAGGGATAAAGTGAAATGACCTCCAGCCATGGTGTTTTCAATGGTCATCTGCCTGTGAAGGTTGAACAAGGAATAAGGAAGACAGGAGAGGAACGGAAGCCTGTGAGTGATCGTGTAGGCAAAGACTATTCAATGTACCGTGGACTGCCAGAAGAAAGCACACGTCTATGGTCGAAGCAGCAAGAGTGACAAAGATTTTGTCTCACATTTTTTGGACATGTTATCAGGAGGAACCAATCCTTGGAGAAGCACTTCGTGCTTGGTAAACTTGAGGGCTAATGAAAAGGAAGAAGATTTGCAACAAGATGCATTTACACAGTGGCTTCAACAATCAGCTCAAATACAGGAACAATTGTGAGGATGGTGCAGGACCAGGCAATGCTCCATTATGTTCAGAGGGCTGTTATGAATCAGAACTGACTAGATAGAACATAACAACAAAAAGAGTACTTGGCCCTTCAAAGCCCAAGGCCCTGGGGAGTGCAGTAAGTACGCTCTCTTACTCCTTTCTCCTTGGCCAGAAGCTCCTGAAGATTGGCCGAAAGGTTTTCAGGCAAGGGAGACAGACCGGGAAAACTGCATTTCCTACCATTGGCAGAAGGGTGATGTCATCAGTCAACAGTTACAACAATTTATTGAGAACCTATTGTGCAGGGTTTTGTTCTATTGTGAATAGGGTCGCTAGGGGTTTGAGCCGATTGGAAGGCACCTAACAACAACAATTGTGAGACAGGCAGTGTGGGGCACCAGAGTTAAGGAGGTGAAGATCAAGCCTTGCCCACACGGTTCTCGCACGCTCTGATTTAAGCAATACTTGCAAGAGAGTATTGTTACTGGTACGCGTCATTGAGTCAGTTCTGATCCATAGAGACCCTGCGTACAAGTAGGACCCCAGTGCTCGACCACATGAGGACTCAATTAATCAGATTGTGATGTGAAATGTCAGCATTTTGCATTGGAGCTTGAACAAAACTTCGGAATCCGACCCAAATGCACATGATTTTTGTAAACAAAAGCACTTTGTGTTTCGGTCACTCGGCCTTAGTTAGCATTGTTAGTATGCGTTATTTAAACCTTTTGCGTCTGTGTTCCAAGCGTTTTGCTTTAATTTTCTTAGTTTTTGTGGCTTTTTGTACTGTTTTTAGGTAAAAAAAACCATGGGTCCTTAGAAAGAGTTTTTTTGAAAAGAATCATGATAAGGGACTGGTTCACCGTGTTATCAATATTGCTGATGATAATTTAGTAACCCTTTTAGAAAACAGTTAAGGAACCATCAACAGCAGACCACATTAGACAGATTTTTTTTAAAAAAAGATAAGTCCAGCCAGGTCCTAGTGAAAAAAGGCAAAGAAGGGAGAAAACTCCAGGAAAGCAGCGACCAGTTGATTTGATTTTATGAAAGGGGATTCCCCTTCCAAACAAGGACTCTCCGTCCTTCCTCTCCATGTCCGTGTCCACACATCCAGATCCTCATCAGTCTCAAGGTATGGGCCATACTGTAGTTGTTAAAAAACTTCTTTTTAATGTTTCTTATTTAAATTATATTATTTAACCCTGAACTTATTTGCTTTGAAATTTCTGTGTAATGTTTTGTAGAAAAAGGCAAGGTTAGAGTAAAAATTTGGTGGTCACGAATGGCTTACTCTGTTTTCAGTTATTTCTTGTGGGAAAAATTGATTCGGAACTCAACTGCATCGCATCTCGATGCTCCTTCTCGAATGGGTTAGCGTCGCGGTCTGGGGTTCTACTGCACAACAGAACTGAACACTGTCTGGTTCTACACCATCCCCACAATTGCTCCTGTGCTTGAGCCCTTTGTTGCAGCCACGGTGTCCATCCATCTCCTTGAGGGTCTCCCTCCTCTTTTGATGCCCCTATATGTACTTTACTAAGCATGATAACCCTTTCCAGGGACTGATCTCTCCTGCCAACACATCCAAAGTTTATAAGACAATGTCTCATCATCCTCGCCTTTAAGGATCACTCTGGCTATACATAAAATCACATCTTCATTACCATAACCTTACAGTAAGGTAGGAAACAACAAAGTACCACCCCTACATTCCCTAAATGCCCTTAGTAGGCAGGTACTACCTCTCTTGAGAGCCAATCTTTTAGATTTAATACTTACGAATACTAGGAGGGCTGTGCTCATCTAGACTCGTCGTTTCTATCCACACTACACAGACCATCCTCTGTGATTGCTTCCCATTTTGATGCTTAAGAGCTGCAGTTTACCTACACTAGTTCTCACGGTAACACTGGCTAGCCGCCTAATTCAGCAGCACTCTCTTGTTACTCTGACTACTTACGACACATCGATTGTGAGCCAGTGAGAAAGATGCGTCGCAGACTCGGGTAAGCCAAAAGAGCATTGCTACCAGAGGTCCAATGTATACTTGCATAGTTTTATTCCAAACAAAATATCTTTAATTATGTCTCTTCCACCAGATAAGTCCTCTCAGTAACATGCCTGTCTTTGTCTCATTAGGGTTCCTGTGCCTTCAAAGAAAAGGTCCAATCAAAACAGTGCCTTCCAAGGGATCTGCTATGCCAACTAAATTCAAGCCAGAAGGTTAGCTCAGAAGGTTATGATGGATGTTTGGGGAGATTCCAAATGGGTAATTTTGATGGATTTTTCTCAGATATCACAGGATTATCACCAGGACTTATTAGGAGGAGCTTCAAGAAAATGGAAAACTCCACTGATAGAAAATGACCACGGACATTGTGACGAGGATTGCTTTCCCAGTCACATCACGGCCTCGCTCATTCTTCCAGGGCAGTGGTTCTCAACCTTCCTCATGCCGCAACCCGTTCCTCACGTGGTGCTGACCTCCCAACCATAAAATTATTTTCATTGCTACTTCCTAACTGTCATTTTGCTACTGTTATGAATTGGGCAACCCCTGTGAAAGGGTCGTTCAACCCCCCAAAGGGGTCGCAACCCACAGGTTGAGAACCGCTGTTCTAGGCTAACAAAAGCTGTCTTACAAGATTTGGAGGCAGGGAACCTTACCCCATCCACTCTATATCCCAATCCTAGCCTTGATTTCGTTGGCCAAACTCAACATTTAAATGGAACACCATTTGAGAATGCCAACAATGATAGTTCACTTTGACGTGGTATACAAATGGAAGAGTTCAGAATGATTTGGGAAAGTGCTAGAGAGATGAAAATACCATCTTCAGAAGTGTATTGGTCTAGAGAGGGAGCTTATATCTAGAAACACTCTCTGAATAGTTTGATATTTCTGTTTAAAAATTAGTTCCATGATTTACTAGCATCCTTTTTGACTTAACCTCGTAGTGTACCTCTGGGCCTGGATCAGGAGAGATGGACAGAGAACTCTTGGTTGGCCTGCCTCTTGACACCCAGTTCTTGTCTCTTTTGTCTCTCTAGCCTACAGGTAATTGCTGCCCAATTCACGGGATGAACATTGAAATGAGGCCTGCCGGCACATCGTTAGCAATTCAAGGCGGGAGGAAGAGAAAGGGAGGCTGGGTTTGACACCAGACTCCCCCAAATAGGAAGTGAGATCATTTGGGGAAATTGGTGTCTAAGAAGCATATTCAGTCCAGTCATAATTCTAGAGGCTGTCAGCCAAGAGGACGTAAGGCCTTTGTGGGAAGAGTGGAGAGTAAAACACAGTACAAGATAAGGATCTAAAAGGGAGCCAGATAAATATGGACAAGGAGATACAGGAGCAAGCAGGAATATTCTTCCACCAATAAGCCCACATATGCAAGCTGAGACTCAGGGGTAAGGCCACTGATCCTCATGAAAAGACCTTCATGGATTCATGGATATATGCCTATGGTGCAGTGGCTCCTGGACTAGGTTGGAGTTTAGTGTAGTGTAGGACCAGGTATCAAGGAGATCTGAGAAAGTAAGAGAAGGAACAGGTTTGAAATTTCTGAGCCAGGGGCCCAGTGGTAGGGTCTGACTAAGGGATCAGATGGAGTAAATTGTGCTGGAGATTTGGCCAGTGTACCATCATCTTAAATTTTATCTTGACTGCCAACGACTGAATTTTAGGAGTACCGGAGATACAGCATTTATCAGTGGACTCCCAGATGGGCAGTTGACATGATGGATTCCCAAGAAAGAGAAGCTGAGGTTGTTTAAGTATCACGTCTTGGGTTGGTGTGGTGTCAGGCTGGCCTCAGTATTGCAGGACTGGAAGGGAAAGAAGGATGGTAAATCAGCTGGGTGGGTGGTAGAAGTGGGGTGGGCATATTGTTAATTAGGTAGAAAGTTGAGTAGGGTGATATATTTTGACCTATCATGGACTATGAGGTGCTTGAATTATGATTCATTTTTTACTATATAAGTAAATCATAGGAACTTACTAAGAAAGGCTTAATTCTTCGTGCCCCAACCAGAGGGCAAACAGACCAAAATTTCCAGGTTTATTTTCAATAACTACAATGTTACGGAAAGGTCTAAAGTATTCCAGATGGAATGTAACTTGAAGTGGGAAGCAGGAAGGAGGGAGAAGTGTGCACCATTTCTCACCTTGACTTCACATCTGTTATTACTTTCTTATTTCCCTGAAATACTAGGCTTGTCTCCACAAAAAACAATCCCTTCTTCATACACCCGAGCTCCTCCCGCCCGCTCTCCTATAACAAAAAGGAAGCAAGAATAGAAATGTGAGGCTCTTTTGTTCCGGACCCTCTCAACAGGATTGATTTTACTTGCCCACCAGTTATCCCATCTGTCAGTTTTGTCTCACCCTCAGCCCAGTAGTGATTGTTTATTTAGCAACAAACAGTGCGTCACACTTACTGAAAGGGCTGTGATGACGGGACATTTTACTATAAGCAAAAATCTCAGCAATACCATTTTTCAAGTTACTGAGCTCTCAAAACTCTCTAGTAACACAAAGCTCCGTTCTTAGTATCGTGGATTCATGATATCCTGAGCAGGATACAATGGGAATAACACATATTTGAAAAAATCAGACAGAAGTAATTGTGCTTTCCCAGTGGTTTATATAGATTAAAACCGAGAATTATGTCTTAAAATAGAGAGCCCGTAAAATAGACGTCTAAGCAAACAGAACCATCTCAAAGTCCAAGAAGCCGCACTCATCCAAGGAGAATGCCCTAACATCTTTCTTTGTGGGTCTGTTTATGGATTGCATTTTTAAATAGATAACTTTAGACGCTGGAATGTTTACAAAGAGAGAATGATATTTCCCACCGTGATACTGTATGGTGGTTAAATAGCTGTGGACAAGGATGTATGACAAATGCCATGAGCCTAATAAAATAGCCGTGAAAAGCCAAGTCAAGGCCGCAGTGAAACGTTGTCACACTGTAAGCATCAGCTCTCACGGTTTCTCAGGTCCTTTCGTCACGTACATTTAAACTTAGGCTAAACTATAGCAGCAAGCAAGCCTTCCACACACAAGAAGAACCACGATTGGAAAGATAGTTTAAAAAAAAAAAAGTCCTAACCAGGTTGGATAAGTTAAGCCGATCCTTGCTATTTTGCAAATAGACCACTTTTCTCTTCACCTTACCTAGAATACCCCTTCACGGGTCTAACCGCCATTTCTCAAGACTCAGAACAAGTAATTCATCATCCAAGATCCTGACCTTTACTAATTGCTTCTTACAGTCCCGATAGTCTCAACTGTACAGTTCAACTTGTGTTTCTGTTTTTTCTCTTTGCTGCTTGCTATTGTTCTGAATATTAATCTTGTCTCCTCTGCCAGGGAAAATGATCCCTTAGGTAAGTTCCATGTGGTTAGCATCTTCCACAATGCGCTGGTGAAGAAAAGAGTTATTATTTTTGACAAAATGAATTTATGATTTACAAAGCACTGTTCCAAGTATTTTCATTTCATCCTTATGATAACTCAGGGAAAACAATACTATCATTACTTTCATTTTATGGACAAGAAAACAGGCTCACAAAGCACAAGTTATTTACCTGCGACCCCATGGTCTGGGAATGGTGGGGCTCTCTGCAAACTCAAGGCCCCCAGATTTTAAATCCTTGGCAATTTCCACTGGCCACTCAACAGACCAGCGGTTCATTTAAAGTTGAACTCTTTTATTGTAAAGATGTGAGAATAGGGTGAGGACTGCTGCTTTTTACAGGATGCAACATAGTTGGTGAAAATGCAAATACTTTCAATGTTCATATATTTAGCAATTCGAAATCATCAGCCACTCCATGGGAGAAAAAGGAGATATTAGGGCACAGGAGACTTTTCAACAGAATCATCAGAAAAGAGTATAGCTTTCACTAACAATATTTTGAGGCATGTTAGCAGTGTCCATTCACTCTCTAAAAACTTTTTTTCCCAGTGAACTATCACAGCCATGCATAAAGTATCAAAGTAAGAAAGCCAACACCCGTGAGCCTACCAGCTAACTTGACAAAACAAAACAGAAAAGCCACTATAGAGTTGAAGCCTCCAGTGTCCCTGTCCTGTCATAGCCCCTTCACCCTATCTGATCATTTCCAGATTTTATACTTCCTTTCCTTTCCTTGTATGATTGTCTAAAGCAACGTTTAAAATCATTTGGCATACTTTTAATTTTTTATACATGTTATCATTTAAAATCCCAGAATTTATATATGTTATCTTCTAATTTCCCGGATCCACCCGCCAACCACCCCCATTAATTTTGGTGCCTCTAAAAAGATAAGTCCGCTGCAGATAGGATTTAAGGAACATTTGGGAAAGAGGCAAAGGCAAAGTATCTGGTACTTAGACGAGGTAAAGCACTAAGATGACTGAGTGGGAACCCAGGAGACACAGGAGAAAAGGAAGAGGAAGAAGAAAAAGCTACTGCCCTTGAGTTCATTTTTCCTCCTGGTGACTCGAGGCGGCGAATGTCATTGGTCCACCAGGTTTTCGTGGCAGTCACCCTGTGGGAGTAATCCCCTAGATCCTGCTTCTGCAGAGCTGTTGGCTGGGTACATTAGAGCCGTTGGCTAGGTTGGGAAGTCATCCTGCACAAACTGTTTCTGCCACGCGTGGATCAAAAAACGGGAAAAGAGGAGTTATTTCTTTATTTAATCATTTTATTGGGCGCTCATACAACTCTTATCACAACCCATACATACATCCATTGTACATTTGGTATCATCATTCTCAAAACATTTTCCTACTTGAGCCCAGCTCATTTTCTTTATTCCCCCCTCTCCCATCCTCTCTCACGAACCCTTGATAATTTATAAATTATTATTATTTTTTCATGTCTTAAATTGACTGATGTCTCCCTTCATCCACTTTTCTATTGTCCATCCTCCTGGGAGAGGGTTATAGGTAGATCATTGTGATTGGTTCCTCCTATCTCCTCCCACCTCCCCTTAATCCTCCTGGTATGGCTACTCTCAATATTAGCCCTGAGGGGTTTATCTGTCCTGGATTCCCTGTGTTTCCAGTTCTTATCTGTACCCATGTACATGCTCTGGTCTAGCCAGATTTGTAAGATAGAATTGGGGTCATGATAGTGGGGGGAAGGAAGCATTAAAGAACGAGAGGAAAATTGTATGTTTCATCGTTGCTATCCTAACTGGTTCGTCTTCTCCCCATGACCCTTCTGTAAAGGGATGTCCAGTTGCCTACAGATGGGCTTTGGGTCTCCACTCCACACACACCCTTATTCACAATGATATGGTTTTATGTTCTTTGATGCTTGATACCTGATGCTATTCGACACCTCATGATCACACAGGCTAGTGTGCTTCTTCCATGTGGGCTTTGGTGTTTCTGAACTAGATGGCCATTTGTTTATCTTCAAGCCTTTAAGACCCCAGAAACTGTATCTTTTGATACTCAGGCACCATCAGCTTTCTTCACCACATTTTCTTATGCCCCTGCTTTGTCTTCAGCAATCCGGTTGGGAAGCTGAGCAACATGGATTGCCAGGTTATTAGAACAAAATGTTCTTGCATTGAGGGAGTACTTGAGTAGAGGCCCAATGTCCATTTGCTACCTTAACACAAAACCTATAAATATATGTACATAGATTTATTTCCCCATTGTCATATATAAATATATTTACATATATACATGCCTGTATTTAGACCTATATAAATGCCCTTTGCCTTCTAGTTCTTTCCTCTATTTCTTTTTACTTTCCTTTGTCCCACTATCATGTTCAGCCTTCATTTGGGTTTCAGTAATTCCTCTTGGTCACATTGCCCCTGATCAAGCCCTGTCATGCCTCCTACACCCTCCTCGTCATCTATTTTAGATCACTTGTTGTTCCCTTGTCCCTGGGTTTGTTAACCCCACTTCCTTTCCCCTGTCTCCCCCTTTCCTGTGCGCCCCCCCCCCCCCAGAATCGTTAGTACTGTTGTTTTCTCCTCTGGATTATTTATCCTGCCTATTTTATCTAGATAGACATGCAGAGATAATAATATGCACAAAAACAAGCCAGAACAAAGCAAACCAACAAAAGAAAAGAAAAGAAAACAGCAACAACAAAAACCAATGACAATAAAAGAGAAAAGCCTATAAATAGTTCAGGGTCTGTTTGTGGACCTTTAGGAGTGTTTTCTGGTCGAGTCTGATGGGGTGCTATGCCTTGGCCCCAAAGTCTATTTTTGGTATTCCCTGTGAACTTCTTTGCCCTGCTCCCCTTGCTGTTCTATTGCATGCCCTTAGTGTTTTGCCTCGGTGTGGTAGGGCCAGATTGGGCACAATTCCCCCACTGTGTCTCCAGTGTTGTCCCCCATAATGCTATGGGTCAGTGTGGGATGTCAGTGAGGGATGTTGTGTCTCGTAGTGGGGCCGGCCCTATGGTTCTCTCTGTGCATTGGCTGCTCTGAGCAGGAATGTCGTCCTCAGGGCTTAGTGGGCCAGGATGTGTTTAACTCTCTCTTCCTCCCCCTTCCTTGCTCCTGTGTGCTCTGATCAGACATGCCCCTCTCCCTGAGCTGTAGCTTCAGTGCTGTCCTCTAAAGTAAATTCTTCTGGGGGGAGGGGAGGCTGTCCATGTAGTTGGGATTGGGGCCGGCCCCTCAGACCTCTCTATTGGTTCCCTGCTTCATGCAGTTATATTGCATTCAGGTCTTGGAGTACCAGGTAAAAGGATTTCTTAAAAGAGAATGCTCAAGATGTCAAATATTAAGAAAAGCCACTTGGGATGGAAGTAAAGAGGCTGGTGTTACACATGCTACTTTTAATTTTGTTAGAAAGAAGAAGAAACTCTTGTTGCTAATGTTGTTGTTCTTACATGAAGTCCAAACTAACAATCCCAGGTGTCAGAGTAGAACTGCTTCATAGGATTTTTGTGGCTCTAATCTTTACAGAAGCAAATTTAGTCAGTGGCCAGGCGGGTTTGAACTGCCCCCTTTTCCATTAACAATGCGACCTTTCGATTAGCAAATAATTGCAAACCACTTGTACCATTCAGGCTCCTTAAAGGGGCTTAGGATCACATCGACTTGGGGCCCAATGATAATTTTATAATGGGGTTGAAGAGGGAGGAAAGGCTAGCTAGTATCAAGGAGCTTCAAAACGTTCACGGAAACGTGGAATGCAAAGATAATAGACATTCTCCACAAACTCTTTGAAGCCCCTTCGTATACAGTGCACCATAGAAGAAGCAACATATTTATTTGGATTTGTTCTTAGCAAACAGTGGTTGCTCTCAGCAAATGCAAAAGGATGATCTTTCCACGTTCATCTGTAAAACCCAAACCCCCAACTCACTTCCACTGAGTCAGTTGGCTCAACTCTGACTCATAGCAACCGGACAGGAGAGTAGAACTGCCCCCGTGGGTTCCACTGCCCCCGTGGGTTCCACTGCCCCCGTGGGTTCCACTCCCCCCGTGGGTTCTGAGACCGTAACTCTTCTGAGGAGTAGAAAGATATTTTCCTTCCACGGAGCAGATGGCGGTTTCAGACTGCGGACATTGCGGTTAGTAGCCCGGGGTAACCCAGTGCATTACTGGCTCCTATTTAAACTAACTTGGAACACTTTGAAAATATTTACTATTTCATCCCTAGATCTGTGCTGTTTTCAAATGCTAATGGCCTTTTGCTATGGTCAGTTTCCCATTCTCTTTCTGCCTGCCTTCCCCCAAGGTTTTGTAGAAGCATTACACAGAACAGCTGCTTAGAACACTCCCAGGCTAGTTTACATTAGGCTGTTTTTTCTCTAGAAAGTCATAGTTTAAACAAATGGTTGTGTCTATTTTAATCATTTTTGCCCTCTTTTGAAGTGTTTTTTCAAACATAAGTTTTTGTGTTTTTTTTTAGAATAGAGTTTTGCATTATAAATTAGTCTGCTCTGTCATGTCCCTTTTAAACACAGCTGTTACTACAATGTAAACAGAGTTTTAAAAATGTAGATAAACAGTTACAAGAGGAAGAGTTTCAAGTGTTTTTAACACATGGTCAGTTTTTGCTTACTTGAATTCTGTGGTCTGAAAGCTGAATGCGAAACACACTTTTGATTTCCCAGATGTCAGGCTATTCGATACAGCTGTTCCTGGGTGTCCTGAAGGCATTTTTATTTTACTATCAGAACACTTTTGACAGTATGACATTTTGAAATCCTATCAGTAGTAAACCGATGATGCGCATGGACTTTCTATAATAGTGCACTACAAGCATACCCCTTTTAGGGGTAAATGTTGAATGTGAAAATTATCTAGTCAGCCAAAGTTAAAATATGAGCGATCAACCCATCAATGAAAAAACTATATGTAAGATACTATAGTTTCTTGAGTTTCAATTTCATTAAAGGAAATAAACCAGTCCAAATGTCAGTGGAATAGTCTTCCACCATCTTCTAAGAATTTGTGCCTGTCTACACCTTGAAAAGCGAAAAATTGGACATTCCTTGAACCTAAAGTTATTGATGATACAACATTTGTTTTTTTAAATAAAATGGATGCAACTAGACCTAGTTGGGGTATGAGTGCATGCGTTGTTTCGTGAATCCCAAACTGAACCCTGGGTCTTCCAGGTGCACAAGAAATCCATCATTTGGAATTGAGACAATATGACAACCCAAACATCTTGATGATTGGGAGCTGGATGTAAAAAGACAATGTCTTTAAAATTAATATGTCCATGAAATATCTGGAAAGCTATCAAAATATTCCAGGTGATATTTAAGTATATCACTGTATAAATTCTTATCCCAAACTCCCTCATGCTTTTTTTAGCTATAAAAATGCAACTTTCATTACTCGAGTGATCAATTTTGGACCACTTGGTTTTGGATTGTTTGGAAAATATTCTCTCAGCCAATGTTATGTAAAGAGTAAAAGCGAAAGTAAAATTAAATTTTATTTAAAACACAGTCATGTTTTAAAGAATTCCATTTATTTAAATGGCCAAGAAAAACATACACAATTCTGACCCATATTGTTCCCAAACCACCATGTCTGAGTTATGGATCTTAGGGAGGAAACCATGTTACTAAACTTAATTACTATATGTTTAGTTTGGAAAAACAGTTAACTGATTATTTAGCCATATCACACAACCCAACATGACCTCATTTTCAATAAAAACATATGATTTGATCCAAAGCCTTCTACAGTACTCCATAATTAGACACCTTATCCATCAGACTGCAAGGTAACTTTGGTAAAGGGTAAAACAAGAATTTTTATGTGTTAAGTTATACACCAGAGGGAGTCCCACGAATATAATACAAACATACTGATATTGCCAAAGAAAAGTCAATTAAAAATTATGTGCACTCTAAGAGTTACAAAGCTCAAAATGTGTTGTGTAATTTAGGCCAAGCAGCGATTGAGTACAGGTATTTTTAAAAAGTAGACTTCATTTATAACAGTTTTCATCTCGTAGAGTTTCTAAGGCTTTTCCTAAGTGATTTTTGGAACTGATCTTTTTTCCTTCATCGAAATGTTCAGAATATGCCCTATGTATGAAAAATCAAATTGTATATTTCTAAGTTATATTTAGAATATTCTATTTTCTTTTAAAATCTGATAGTATATATGTTTTTAAATATCTTTACCTTCAGTTTACATAAACTTGATTTTAAGGAAAATGGGAGTCAACAGAGAATCTGTAAAGATGGCAGACTGGGCAGACTCTCTTCAGGCCTCTGCAACAGAGACAGGGGGGCGAAGTGAAGGACAGATGGATGATAACCCTGAAACCCTGAGCTACAGGCAAAAGGATAGAGAAGTGGGGGAATACCGAGGAGGTGATCCAAAGCTACTGGAAGAAACTGAACAAAAGTGGCAAAAGAGGAGACAGACAGACAGGGTGAATTTTCAGCTGGCCTGACGCAGCATGGGCACTTTGAACTTTTGCAAGCAGCATTTGATCAGGATAGCAAACTGATAGCTTATCTCACTCACCCAGGTCAGCATAAGTGTAAATATCAGTAGCTGGTAACTAGAAAGGGTCAATTCTCTCCTCATTCACAGAAGTACCCCCTTCTCAACCTCACTCCAAAGTCCCTGCTCCATTTTAGGTTGGAAATCCACCAGTGCATATCCCACTTTAATGTCTGGAAGTGTGTGAAAGCTGCCTCATCAGACCAGCAGAGCAGGTAAGAGCTCCTTCCACAACTAACCTGCCCTCCTCACCCCCCTCCCCCGCCCCCTGCCTCCCCAAGCCTATGACCTCACGGGTAGCAGAGTGTGCCCAGTGCTCTCCCACCAGTGTTCTTCCCTGGGTCTTGCCCACATTTTTCTCCCTTCTTTACTTTTATTTTTCCCTTGCCTTGATTTTTCCTACTTTGACGGCTTTCCTTTTTTCTTTTCTTACTCCTTTGCCTATCCTTTCTTTCTTTGCTGCCCTCCTTTCCATCTGCTGTTCTTCTTAGTCATTCTTTGCTATTAGCTTCTATGTTTCCTTTTCTGTCTCTATCATCGTTTCATTGAGCTTTATACTTTCCTTTATCTCTTCCCTTAATTTTTTTTATATTTAGAATATATATAACAGCGAAATTAAGCTGTTTAAAAAAACAGGAATTAAAGAGATTTGAAATAATCAAACCAACTTTCAAAAAAAAATACTGAAAGGAATGATTTGGACAGAGGACCGATAATGGAAACAAATAGCTGAGATTAGCATACAACAGCATCGACACAGCTATAGAACTACTCAAGCTAAAACAAACCTACAGGACTTTTAAATGGGTAGAAATGAAAGAATATTAACATTAAAGAATAACCCCACATAAAATTAATAAACATCAAAAGAGTGAAATCATTAGGATGAATTAAATTCTAAAATAACAACCAAGAAAATGACAAGAAGACTCATAAATCAAATGAACGAGGCCCAGAAAATGATGTGAAATGAAGACATCAGTGCACCACAAAAAAAGTCAAACAAACACAACACATGCTAAAAGACGGCAATGAATTCATAGTGAATACAAATAGAGAGTATGCTGAGTGAAATCAATCAGTCACAACAGGAAAATTATTTTAGGAGACTACTATTGTAAAAAGATTTTCACCCTAATAGATATATTCTTTGATTGCTACCAGAGTTGTGAGGAAAAGAGAGAGTAAATTACTGGTTAGAGGGTGGAGTTGTGTTAATTTGGTGAAGGGGAAGGCAATTTCCAATAAAAGAGAAAATGATGTTATACTCAATTACATATACAATCCTGCAATAATAGTCATCACCAAGTAAATGCATGAACATAGCTGAACAGATGTGGGTGGAGAGTGGAAGTATATACATAGAGAAAGATAGACCTGACAGAATTTTGTTACAGACACTTACACAGACAATATATTCATAAATGTAGTGGAGTATGTGAAGGGGAAAATTATGAAAACATCTTAGATCTAACCAAAGACTTGTAAGGGAATGAGACACTGGGCATGGGAGCTCAGAACCATAATCTTGGCAGACACCAAGGTCAATTGACAGCTTAGTCCGCAGAAACAATGCCCCAGATCATACTTGGGTGAGCAGCAAATACGAGGTGGTTTATTGTGCCAACCTGGCCAATAAACACATGTGGGATTAATTGAAGGGTGGAGGGATAAATGGCTCTGTGAGCCTCGCCTTTCTAGTTCTCGGGTCTCTTGTTTTGTGATGGTTGCACCAGGGTACAGCTGCCTTAGCCAGTTCCCTGCTTTAGCTGGCAAGGCTCACTTCCTGCAAGACATCCCTGAGGAGAAGCCACATGGACCTACCCCAATGCAGCCCTGGGTGCTGGAGCAGCCATGTGGAGACCCCTGCCAGCACTGAGATGCTTACATATTCACTGACTCAGCTTTCCTCCTGCAGTCAGCATCATTGCATGTGTTTTGTAAGATGGAGGAAGACTTTGTGGATTGGTGTCGGACATATGGGTTAATGTTGGACTTGTGGGCTTAGGCAGCACCCTGGGTTGGGAACTTTTCTTGATGTGCACTTAAGTTTTCTATAAAACTCTCTCTTATACATGAGTTTCTGTGGATTTGTTTCTCTAACACAAAATAGGATCTTAAAAGCACCAGAGTGGCAATCTAAAATGCAAATACTGGTCTCTTCCCATTGAAGCAAAAATGAGTGAAGAACATCAAAGACACATGGAAACAGTCCAGTAACCTGACACAGACATCAGTTTCCACGACTCTGAGACCAGATGATTTAGATAGTGTGTGTCGACCACTGCCAACTGCTCTGAGAAGGATCACATTACAGTGGTTCTCAACCTGTGGGTCGCGACCCCTTTGGGGGGGTCAAACCACCCTTTCACAGAGGTCGCCTAAGACCATCTGAAAACACATATTTCTGATGGTCTTAGGAACTGAGACACCACTCCTCTATCCATCTCCAGGCGGATCCGCCCACATGTAGATATACCCACATAGGAATACCCGGAGTGAAGACTGTTACCCATGCTACACCATGCTTCAAGACAACATTTCATTTATTTGTCATTAAAAATAAATATTTCACAATACATAATTACATATTGTTTTTGTGATCAATCACTATGCTTTAATTATGTTCACTTTGTAACAATGAAAATACATCCTGCATATCAGATATTTACGATTCATAACAGTAGCAAAATTACAGTTATGAAGTAGCAAGGAAAATAATGCTATGGTTGGGAATCTCCACCACATGAGGACCTGTGTTTAAGGGTCACGGCATGAGGAAGGTGGAGAACCACTGCATTAGAAAGTTCTATGTAATAGCATGGGGAAAAAATACAGGGAAACCCCTCAAAAACACTTTTTTTAAATGTCAGGATTACTGGTCAGATAGAGACTAGTGGCAATCCTGAGACTATGGTCCCTTTAGGTCTGGAAATGAACTCACTCCGTGGTTGAATTTTTAACTAAACAAGGGACAGGTTTATAAAGGAACAATAACACTCGGGAGGTCTGTATGTGCACCTTAACAGTAATCAACCAGTGAGATAAAAAAGACAGATTCATTCAAGAACAATGTTAGGAAAGGTTAGGAAATGAGGAGGAATGGAAACAGTTAATACAGGGAGGATGCAAGAAAAATGCTTTTAAATTGTGGAGCTTGTAATCAAAGACATGAAACAAAATGTGTATGAAGTGATCTTTGTAAACTTTGATCCAATTAGCAATAAAAATTAAAGGGAAAACCCCTCTGAATTTCTTTTAAATCGCTTCCTCTGACTTTTATTTATGGCCACTTCTGTCCCTGCCACTTCCCGGAGTCATACACAAGAAAGCCTGGCTCAGGAGGATTTGATTCTGATTCTTCCATAAGTGTTCCCTTCGTGGCTCTTTGAAGTCCAGCCTGCCTCTGTAGAATTGATTGGAGAATCTTCCCAAATACAAGTAACAGGAAGTCAGTCTATAGAGTTCAGGGTTTACCATCCCCACAGACCTCTAAGTAATGCTTGGAGAGTTGACATCAAGGAAACCTGTTAATATCTTGATAAGCTCTTAGTTTACTTATATTTTAAAAAATAAATACGTTCCATTCTATTTTATTCTGTATTCCATTGTGGGAAACAGAACCGGGAAGAGAGCGCATGAGGACAAACTCTCGACATGCATACATAAGGCAGTGCTTCTCAAGCTTCCTGATGCCGTGACCCTTTCACACAGGTCCTCATGTGGTGGTGACCCCCAACCATAACATTATTTTCATCGCTACTTCATAACTGTAATTTTGCTATTGTTATGAATTGGGCAACCTCTGTGAAAGGGTCATTCGATCCCCCAAAGGGGTGTCAACTCACAGGTTGAGAACCACTGCATTACGGAGTCTGGGAGCCAAGGCTCCCGTGGCGGAAACCTTCACATTCGTGGGTAGCAGCTGCGTCCCACTCACATTTTCCTAAGGAAAAGTAATTCCCCATGATGTCTCCCATAGTAATGCCAAGTCTAAGGTGCTGTTTGAAAACACATGGTCACTGACTTTACACTTGGAAGTCAACTTCTTGAAGGTTATCTGCTTGAAGGTAGTCTGCCATCCAAGGCAATCAGACCCTATTGTCTGTCCCATCCTAAGTAGGACCGGCTCCCTTCTGATAAGGAAAATGGGTTGTTCCCGCGAAGGAAACCCCACAGTCACCTAAGGCCAAGCCAACTCAGGGACGGCCAAGATCAGGCTGCTATCCTGAATCTAAAGTCTGCCCAGCTTGTTACATATTTGCTTCCTGTGACATATGTGCCCCTAGTGCCTCCCCTTCCTAATGCGTGTACACCCCTCACTTTTCCCCCTCCTGTTGCATATATACCTATTGTACAACCCCTTCCTTTAATATATGCTTACCGTGCCCTGCGTGCCCGAGACTATAGAAGCTTGTGAGATTACATTATGCCTCTGTCTGCATGGACCTGGCTCATGAAGCCATGACTATAGAGGTGACCACTTGCATGCTTTTTCTTATCTGATAACTCTTTAACTTATCCCCCCAATTACACCACTGCCCCTTGGACCCACTTGGTTGTGGGGAGGCTGGTCCCACACAAGTTTACTTTGCCCATTGACATAATTAGCATAAAGAATGAAGTCAATGGTCTTTCCTTGACATAACGCACAGGACCGACTTAACATGTAATCCATTTGTTTACTAATGAAAGAGAAAAAGGTAAGGACGTGCTTGACAATTTGGGGCAAGGTATCATATTGCTGCTTAAAATTTAGGATCCTTGTGGTCCTACCTCACTGGTGAATCTCCAACATGCTTAATGTGACACTGAAAGGGATTCTCCTGAGATCAGCCACTGAACGGCAACTCTGCAAGGTCATGATTAAAATGAGAACATTATGAAAGGCTCGCTTTTCATTATTTTAGCATACCAGTTTCATGTCAATATAACCACTTCCCTCAGATACTAAGAGAACGTAGGGAAATTATTATAAGAAAATGGTTCCATTTGCTATCTGTGGTACTTACATAACTTCATGTCAAGGTAATAAATAAAGTGTGGGGGTGGAGTTTAGCCTGTCCATCAGGTGGCAGCTCGATAACCTCACCTGCAGGTGTGACGGAGATAAATGGCTCGCTGGAGGCCAGCCCTTCTCTCTCTAACTTCACCTTCCTGTTGACCAGGCTCACAGTGCCCTGTGGAGCCCTGTGTTGCAGCCACCGCCATTGGATGCACACAACTCAGTATTCACTGGCCTGTGATCTTCGTGAATTCTGCATCATCATATGCCACTTCATGCGTCTGAAGAAGCAACAACGCTGTAGGGTTATAGAATCGTTTTTCAATTTGAGGATGAAAAGTATAGGGGCAGAGGCTAGCCTGTCAATCAGATCATGGCCAGTGAGGCCTCTGTGTGGGCATGGGTTTCTCCTGGGAATTCTGGGAAATCTGGTTTTTCCTCCTTGGAGGCGGGAGAGACTCTCTTACTCACTTCCTTGGAGATTTCGACTGACAAGGCTCACTTCCTGTGAGGCATCCCTGAGGAGAAGCCACATGGGCCTACCCTGATGCAGCCCTGGGTGCTGGAGAAACTACGTGGAGACCCCTGCCAGTGCTGAGATGCTTACACTGCCACTGGATCCAAAGATTTCCTACCCACTGGCCTGTGATTGTCCTGCATTTGGCGTCACTGCATGTGTTTCTTGAGTCTGAAGAGGACTTTATAGATCAGCATCGGACATATGAGCCAATATCGAACTTAGGGGCTTGGGCTGGATTGGGTTGGGATGCTTTCTTAATGTACAATTACTCTTTATAAAGAACTCTTTCGTGTGCACATGAGTTTCTATGGATTTGTTTCTGTAGTCTACCCTAGACTAACACCAATGTCAATGCCAATGAATATGGTCTGGTAGATATTTTCTTCTTCACGCAAATAATATATTTTTCAGTGAAAACGTACAGAGTAAATTCAGTTACAATTGACTCTATACACATTTTTCAGCAGTGTCTTTCAAAATATTTTTCAAAATATGTTGGCCCCTTTCATTGTATTTGGATTCCAATTCCAGCACCACAATTCAAAAGCATTGGTTCTCCTTCGGGCTTCCTCATGCAATGTCCAACTTCCACAGACATCAGAGCCAATTGAAAAATAGCATGGCTTGAGTCAGGCACACTTTAGTCCTCAAAGTCCTTGCTTTGCAATACCTGGAAGACCACCAGACTTATGGGCCATGTCATTGGTTTGTTTACCATTATGCTCTCACTAGCAGGTGACGTCAGGGGATAGTTTTGGTTCAATGACCTCTTCTTTATGGTATTCCTGACCCATATCATTGCCCCAGTTCCTGCCCCAAAAGCGCTGTGGTTCTTCCCTTTCACCTGCTCCAGTACCTGCCTACAGTCGCCCAGTGACGCCGTGAGCCCTCCTCTCACTTGCTCGTCCGTGACTGTGGATACAAAAAGAGTCGGGTATGCCTCACTCCTTGAAGGGAAAAGAGCACGGAACAAATTCTGTGGCAGTGATGACTTTTCGGATGAGAAATGGACATAATTTATTCTTAGCAGATAAAACAAAACGTGCCTTCCATACAATCTCAGCTGAAAGGAAAGTGGTTATGCTGTTGCTAAATGCCATCAAGTCGACTCTGACTCACAGCAACCATGTGTAGAACAAAACACCGCCCAGTCAACATTGTTATGTGTGAGACTATTTTTGCAGCCTTCTTCTGGAAGGGCCCACAGATGTGAGGTGAAGTTTCCCCTCCTTCCTTCTAAGGAGCATTCCGGCTGTACTGCTTCCACGACAGATTTGGGTGTTTGCTTTCTGGCAGTCCACAGCGCTTTCAATATTCTTCACCAAAACGGTCATTCCAAGGTATCATGTTCTCTGCTGTTTCTTTATTCATTGTCTATTTCACAGGCACAGAAGGGGTTGAAACAACCATGGTTTGGGTCAGGCACACGGCAGCCTTGCTCTGCAACACTTTAAAGAGACCGTGTGCAGCCCACGTGCTCAAGGCAAGATGTCATTTGACTTCTTGTCTGTTTCCATGCACATGACTGATCCAAGTAATAGGAAATCCTTGACCACTTCAATCCTTTCTCCATGTATCATGACGTTGTCTATTGGTCCAGTTGTGAGGATTTGGGTTTTCTTTACATTGACTTGCAATGCATACTGAAGGCTGCAGTCTTTTGCTTCAGCAAGTGCTTCAAGTCCTCATTTTCTGCAAGTAATTTAGTGGCTTCTGCATATGGCAAGTTGTTAATAAACCTTGCTCCAAATTCTATGCCAAGTTCTTTTTCATATTGATCAGTTTCTCAAATTATTTTCTCTGCATATCAAATTAAACCAAACTCACTGCATCGATTTTGCCTCATAGTGACCCTCTAGGACAGGTTAGAACTGCCCCTGTGGGCTTCCAAGGTTGTAACCCTTTAAAAGAGTCAAAAGCCTCATCTTTCTACCTATAGAGTGGTTTTGGTTTCCAACCGCTGACCTTACAGTGACCAGTCCAATGTGTTGCTCACGACACCACCAAGGCTCCAGCTCAGCATACAGTTTGAAGAACTATAATAAAGGAATATAACCCTGATGGACACCTTTCCTGACTTTAACCCATGCAGTAGTCTTTATTCTGTTTGAAAAACTGCTTCTTGGTATAACCAAACACTTTAAGGGAATGAGTCACTGATCCTGGGAACTCAGGACCATGGTCTTAGGGGCCACCAAGGTCAATAGGTATAACATGCATATATGTATATGTTTGTGGATCACCGAAATCAAACCCAACCTACTGCCTTCTTGAGTTGATTACAATTCATAGTGACCTGACGGGCAGAGCAGAATTGTTCTATCGGGTTACCAAGGCCGAAAGTCTTTAAAGAAGCAAGCTGCCTTATCTTTCTTTTGTAGACCGACTGGTGGGTTCTAACCTCTGGCCAATGATTGACCAGCTCTGTCACCAGACATCCTTGTATAGGTATAGGTGTAATTAACCACCATTCTCCCAATATCTCAAGCTCCAACAATCCATGACCAGGACCCAAGTGACAAAGGAAAGGTGAATAAGGCCCTTCCCCTGGGTGCAAAATTGAAAGACAGGTAAAAAAACTGAGCACGGCAGTCTGAAAATGTGGACCTTTCCCAAAATATTTATGATCCATCCATGAAGTCTGTGTTATAAATAATTTCCAGGTACAATTTTGTTAATAATTTTTAAATGAGACTATGCTGGATTATCTGAGTGGCCCCCAAATCATTCGTATTAAGACCACCGAACAGAAAGTGGAGTGGTACAAGCACAAACCATGGAATACTGGACCAAAACAAACAAGAAAACAAGCTCACTGCCATCGAGAAGATTCTGACTCGGAGTGACCCTGTTTGACAGAGTAGAATGTCCCCTGTGGATTTCCTAGATCGGAACTCTTTACAGGAGTAGAAAGCGTCCTATTTATACAGAGGGTATGCTGGTGGTTTCAAACTGCTGACCTCCCGGTTAGCAAGCCAACCAGTAACCATTACACCAACCGGGCTCCTTCATGCAGCAGACAGAAACTCTGAAAGTTGCAGGAGGATTATCCTCTAGACAGAGTTTCCAGAGTGAGTGTGACATGACCCCCACCCCCATCCCGAACCTTGATTTCATGCTCTGGCATCCAGAACTGTGGGAAACTGCTATTGTGTTGCTTAAGGTCATTGTGCCTGCAGAAATCTGTTACAGCAACCACAGAAAATGGAGCTCTGGTGGCGAGGTCAGATAAGCACCTGCAAGTTCGGTGGTTCAAACACATCAGGGGCCGCACAGGAGAAAGAGGAGTCTGTCTGCTTCTGTTAAGGTTTACAACATTGGAAACCTTTGGGAGCAGTTTTCCCCTGCCCTGCGGGGTCAGTATGTGTTGGAACCAACTGGATCTCGGGGAGGGAGGGTGGCGCAGGAGGGAGGGCAGTCCTAGGAAATAAACATGCTCAAGAATCAAGAGAAATATTCTAATACAATATTTTAAAATAAAAAGTAATGTATAATAATCCATGCTGGATAGAACATAAAATTGTAAATTAACACAGAATCCCTCAGAGTAATTCTTAGCTTTCCCCACCTCCTTTACTTCCTACAGCGGAGCAGCGAATTAGTCTCGGAGTGTGCACCCCTGCACTTGACCTTGAGCTTCTCTTTCACTTACATTCCATGGGGGCCACTTTTCTAGTTCAAATGCTCCTTGGTTCTCACAGTTATTCTTCCTCCAAGCACTAATCTGCTTTGCCTGTCTCCAGTCTCTCACCCTTGCCAATTTATCTTCACTGACAGAGGAGCTTTTCCTAAGCCATTGATGGGGCATGTTTTTCTATTCAGAACATTTCCACGGACTCTCAAGACCTTGGGAATCTGACTATCAGCTTTGCAGTTCCCTAGAACACTGCTGCTTTTCACATCCCAAACCATACCAAGCCATTTCTTCTCCACTTGGTTCTGACTCATTGCGCCCCCACTGTGTGTCAAAGGAGAACTGTGCTCCCTAGAGTTTTCCGGGCCTTTCGGAAGTAGATCGCCAGGTCTTTCTTCCTAGAATCCTCATGAGGGCTTCAAATGCCAACATCCCTGCCAGTTAGTAGTTGAGTGCTTCACTAGCTGCACCACCAGGAATGCCTCTTAGTTTCCTGATCCACCCTGCCCCAGGTGTCTGTGTTCATGCACGCCCCTTCAGTTTCTCTCTTTGTGTCCTAAGGATTCACATCCATGTCCCAATATACCACTTTGTGACTTCAGGGAAACAAAAATCAGAGAAGAAACACTTTACAACAATAAATTATTAGTAATACCAGCTCCTTTTAATTAAGAAAAATCCTGCAAAGTACCTGCTACAAAGTTCAAAGCAGTGGGCTCTACAGGGGTGACACTATCAGGTCACAGTCAAAAGTCCAGCCTTTGGAGTCAATTTGCCTGGGATCAAATTTGGACCCTCACTTACTACCTGTGTGGTCTTGGGCAGAAGTCTTAGGCTCTCTATGCCTTCACTCACTGCCATTGAGCCAATCCTGACTCATAGCGACCCTCTAGGACAGAGTAGAACTGCCTCTGTGAGTTTCGGAGACCGTAGCTCTTTCTGGGGTAGCAAGTCTCATATTTCTCCTATGGAGCAGTTGGTGGTTTTGAATGGCTGACCTTGTGGTTAGCAGCCCAATGTGCAGCCCATTATGCCACCCAGGCGCCTTCTGTAAGCCCTCCTTTTCTCAAAATTGATATGAAGAGAATATATACGAATAGTGCGATGCATTACCCTATCACTTAGATAATCCATGTAAGAGTACATACATAGTGCTTAGCACCTCCATGCTACTAAGTACATGTTAGCCTGTACAATTATGTGTATAATAGCATGATGAAGCCCAATAGATGTCTTCATCCTTTCTGTTGATACCATGTCTAGTTTTAGATAATGAAGCCTCAACGAGTCTCAGACCTTATAGCTTTGTGAAAAGATTGTATTGCCTTCCATTTTACATGTCTTGATTTAGCTGGAATAAAGGTGACTTTCTTAGGAATGCTGGCTCTCAGACCGAAGGGTTCAGAGTGCTCAGCATAGAGCGCCACCGTGTGTGTTAAGACCTTGACTTTCATACTATGCGATGGTACCGGAAGCGGTATCCCTGACCTCGGGTCAAGGCTGAGAACGGATCAAGGCTCATTTGTTATACTGTGTTGGTTGAATGTGGTTAGTCTGCTGGAAGACACACCAGTGGTCTTCCACATCCTGCCGGGCCACTCACGGCATGCCAGCTTCACAGAGTGGCCAGACTAAGGCAGGCTAGGGAAAAAAACGACTGGTGATCTATCTTCAAAATGAGCTAATGGAAACCGGTGGAGCACAGCATACTGTGAGAGACTTCAACCTGCCTCCTTGGGGCCAGTTTGATAAAGTGGAGGAGCCGCAGCGATAAGGGAAATTCTCAATGAGATAAGAACCACATCAATGGATTCTTACATTGCGGGCGATCAGGACGAGGACACAGGAGCAGGAATTTTGTTGTTGTTGTACCTTGGGCTGCCGTGAATTGAAGCAGACTTAACAGGAACGAAAGACAATATCTGAAAGGTGGGGCAGAGGCACAATGTACATGGCAGAGGATGTATTCCTCTCAGGATCCCTGCTGGTTCGCCGGGTAAACATTGGATTCCTAAATGACAACGCTCAGGGCAATTGCTAATGGCAATGGTAGGTTTCAACCTACCATTTTCTCCACAGGAGAAAGATGCGTCTATCTGCCCCCATCGAGATGAATAGACTTGGAAACCCTGCACGGGCTCAACATGAGTTGGAATGACTCCCTGGCAATGGGGCAGGCTGTTTGGGCTATGTCCTCCTCCCACATGACCTGATTCAGGTAGCTGCTGAGCACTTCAACCACAGTGACACCGGGGCTCCTTAATTCCTGGCTTGCAGCTTAATATTTACTTGGTAAATTGAGACTTATTTATTGTAGTCCTTTCAGCTTATCTTAGCTGTGGCACATCTTTAACAATAGACGATGTGGACAAATGCAGATACTTGGCTCTCAACAATTAAGAATATAGTTATCCATATGAAGAGGCAGTGGATTTGGGAGCCCACACAATTCCACGGTCAGAGCAAGCTGGCCGCTGGGCAAGCAGAAACAACCATGCTATCATGTGCAGTTAGATCTGCAGTGCTGACTGATGGTGTCCACACCACATAAGACCCTCCTGTCTGCCCCTTGGGCATTTGTGAAAGAATTCTCACATGGGAAAGTTTGCATAACCTATGAGAAAGGAAGCCATCACCAAATCACTTCAAGAAGCGTAGAATGCCAACTGGGGGACTGGGCTTGTTATGGAGCCAATGTGTTGTTGTCAAACATAGTTCCGACCAGCTGTGCATTACGATGTATGTGCACATCTGTTGTTTTGGTCTGCCCAGCATCTAGTTCCTCATTCTGATAACAGTACCTCCATTTTCATCTGGGAAGTCATCCAGCCAGTAGTGCATGCAGTATCGCAGGACAAATACTTGATTAGCCAAGGAAGGGGAATGGGGCCCAAACAAAACACTCATGTTTTCCTCCTAGGAATGTAATTGTTGAGTGGACACAAAGAAGGAAAAATATTAGAAAAAAATTCACCCTGACTTCAGTGCCCTTACAGGCAGTCATTAAAATCTAGAGTCATTGTCTGCTCTCCAGACATTGAGACTACGGCTCTCATAATGAATTAGTCACACCTTGCTTGATAGGGACACCATGGCTCACAGTTGACTGGATGACAGGGAGCTTGGTTTTGATTTTGGATATATTAAGAACCACTCTAGTACCCGTCCTTTCAGAAACCTGGGATAGCTGATTCCCCTTAATTCTAAGAACTGCCTCATACTCTTCTGATGATCTCTTAATTGCTTAAATGAGCAGAAGTTAGTTTTCTTAACTTATTCCTGAAAAGTTCGAGAGTCAACATAGGATGAGAGATGCGGCATAGACCAAGAGTGAAGCCATTTGGGTTCCTGGGCAAGGCTCTTTGTTCTAAAGTATTTGGAACTCAGACAGGTCCTTTAATCTTTCTGAGCCTCAGCTTTCTCATTAGTAAATGGAACAATTGGAGCAGACGATCCCAAGGTCCCTTTTAGGAGTCTCTGAGTGATGCAAACTGTAAAGCACTCAGTTGCTAACTGAAGGTTTGAGTCCACCCTATGTCCCTGGCAATCAACTTCTGAAAAATCCATCATTGCACACCCTAGCAAGGGCGAGTTCCCTCTGACACACATGGAACTGCCATGACTCAGAAGTGATTCAGTAATATCCCCTTTGGCTTTAATGCTCTGAAAATGTGAATTATAAAACAGTAAACTCATCTTCATAGCATGTATGCACCCATTGATTTATTGAGCTCTCGTGTTGGTCCTTTGAAACAGAGACATGAACTTGGGATACAGAGTTGATGTGCTAGTGCCGGTGATGCACCATCAATAAATAAGCAAATGCATAATTCTACAATAAATGCAAAAATTGTTGTCCTCTGCGAACAACAAACAAGCTGATGAGCTAGAGATCCCCTAGAAAGGCCACATTAGATAGCATGGCCTAGGATGCTTCTTGGAGAAGGTGACTGGGAGTTGAGAACAAAGGCTGGGAGTGGAGCATCCATGAGAAAAGACAAGGACTAACCCAGGCAGAGAGAACCACAAATGCACTGGACGAAGTTTAGGGACAGGGCTTGCTGGTGAGAATGTGGCAAGGAGTCAGGAGAATAGTAGGCAATGAGACTAAAGAGTAGGCGAGACCAAGACCATGCAGAATCTCGTGGACCAAGGAAAGGAACTTGGATTTTATCCTAAAAGATACACTTAATATATTCAGAGTCTCCCTGGATGCTCTGTGAGGCGTCCGATGCCATGAGAGTGGGGCAAGACTTGTTCCTGCAGTGATCCAGGTGAGAAGTCATGGTGCCTGAGACAAGAAAGGCCCAGAGGAGGTGGGAGACATGACTGGATTTGGTATCATTTTGTAAGAAGCATCCGGAGGTCTTGGTGAGATGCTGGTTGAGAAAAGGAAAAATCTCAGATGGTCCTTAAATGCCTTGCTTGAGAATGTAGGTGGAGACAGGGTCCTTTATTCAGACAGAAGAGCCAGGCAGCAATTGGTATCACATGGGTTTTGTGAGAGTGGTGAAAGGGGAAGCAGATTTATTTTGAACACATTAAAGGTTTGATATCCTTTAATTAGACACGCAAATGTCACATAAGTTGAATCTAAATAACTGGAGTTCAAGGGAGAGGCTTTGGCTAGACATAAATATTTGAGAATCAACAGCATAAAGGTGGCATTTAAAGCCATAGGAATCAATGTGGTTCCCTAGGAAAGAATATAGAGAAGAGAGGCAAAAAGGGTCTCCATTTTTGAGGGTCTCTGAGATAGTTAAAGATTATTGTGCCAACCTCATCAATAAACACATGTGGGGTTAATTGAGGGGTGGAGAGATCAATGGCTCAGTGAGCCTCGCCTTTCTAGTTTTCAGGTCTCTTGCTTTGTGATGGTCGGACCAGGGTGCAGCTGCCTTAGCCAGTTCCCTGCTTCAGCTGGCAAGGCTCACTTCCTGCAAGACATCCCCAAGGAGAAGCCGCATGCAGCCTACTCCGATGCAGCACTGGGTGCTGGAGCAGCCGTGTGGAGACCCCTGCCAGCGCTGAGATGCTTACACATTCACTGACTCGGCTTTCCTTCTGCAGTCAGTGCCATAGTGTGCATTCTGTGAGCTGGAGGAGGATTTTGTGGATTGGTGCCGGACATATGAGTTAATGTTGGACTTGTGGGCTTGGGCAGCACTGGGTTGGGATGTTCTCTTGATGTGCACTTAACCTGTAGATAAAACTCTCTCTTATACATGAGTTACTGTGGATTTGTTTCTCTAAAGTACCCAGACTAGCAGTCTCCAACATGCCAGGTCAAGTATTAAATAAGGCCCCAGCTAAGGAGAGTGAGAAGAAGTGATCAGAGGAGGAGAGGGCGGACCAAGAGGGAATGGTGTCTGTGGTTACAGCTGAGAGAGGAGAGTAGTCCATGAAGAGAGGAGTCGTCCACTGTGTTCAATGCTTCTGAAAGTTTTAATAACGTGAATTTGGCAACATGAAAGTCATGGGTGACCCTGATCAGAGCAATTTCATTACAGTGATTCGGACTGAAGCCAGGGATGGGAGTTGAAGGCAAGTTTGTATTAGTCATTTTGTGGAAACTTTTGCTCTGAAAGGAAGTAGAGACATGGGGGAGTGGTTGAATAGAGGGTGGTCAAAGGAAACCGATAATACCACCATGGCTGAAAGAGCTGGCGGTGGGTTTCTGGACAGATGAAAATCAATGGAAATTGCCATGGGGGAGTTGCTCTGTCGCGAGCCATGAGTCGAGAGCAAGTCAATGACACCTCACAACCACAGCAACATGGAAATGACGCTGTCGAGAGAAAGCAATCAGCGATCCACAGAAACGGAAATCGCTGGGGGTGGCAACAAGTCTTTGAAAGTGGAGATGGGATTTTAGCCTGGGAGCTCTGGTGGTGCAGTGGTTATTTGTTGGGCTGTGATCCGCATGGTTGGCAGTTTTGAAACCACCAGCAGCCCTGCGGGAGGAAGACGGGGCTTTTTACTCCCATAAACAGTTAATTCTCAGGAACCCACAGCGGGTCGCTATGAGTCAGCACTGACTTGATAACAGGGAGTTTGGGTTTTTTGGTTTTAGAAGGAGCTTACTATTTTTAGTAAAGAGATGATTCTTCTAATAAAGCAGAGAGTGTGTAAAGGGACAGATGGATGTGTAGACATTCAGGTGAACCACTGGAAAAGTGGGAAATTTCTGTTTTCTCAGTAAAGGGTAAGAAACAACCAATGAGTGAAGCGGAGTGGTAGAAAAAAGGGGTTCGTTTGGGGCTACCTGAGAAACTACTCAACGTTAAGTTCAGAAGTGAGACAGCAAGCACAGGGGCACGATTGAACACTTAGGGCAGTGTAACAGACTCTTGGGTTGTAGAGGATGCTGTTTTAGAAACGAGCCCTGTTGTTGAGAGCCAGGAGTACGGAAACTCAAGGCATGTGCAGAGATGGAGGTGAGCTGGGTTTCCTTAAGGTTGTGTCTGGTGTTTCATTTTGGTTTGCTTTACCTTTCTTTGTTTCACTCATGAGTTTGATGCGAGAAAGGAGGTGAGGAAGCTTGCAATGATGCCCTGTGGCGTCTAAGCAGAGTCAATGGGGCCGGGAAGGCAGGAGAGCTGCAGGACTGATGGGCAGGGAAAACGGAAACATTATTGAAGTTGAAAGACAGCTGGAAGGTTGGTGGTGAGATTCAGGGACCCAGTCTGTGAAGTTCAGATTTGGAAGGAGGCATGTTAAATGACTGGGTTTGCATGCGGGGCTGAATTGGTGCACACAAAGAAAACCAAAGGTGCTCGAGAGAGAACGAGAGGTGGCCCTTTCTCTCTCTTTCATCTCATAGCACAGTGAGCACTACAAATCCACCAGGGGTACCTCGCTTGTTTCCAAACCCTAGAGGTCAGTCCAAATCTAACATTGTTTGGAGAATAAATTTGGGTGGGTTCAAGTAGGAATGTATTTTGTTGTTGTTGTTATCAATAGAAAACTTGCCTTCCTGTAGGTGTAGCAGTTACTTATGCAGTGGGCTGCTAACTGCAAGGTCAGCAGTTCAAAAACACCAGCAGGTCCAAAGAGTTAGCCTCGGCAACTCAGTCACGGTAAGTCGGAATCTACTCGATAGCAGTGAGTTTAGAGACACCCTGGTGGCATGGTGGTTACCACAAGGTCTTAAGTTTGAAACCACCAGCTGCTCCAGGGCTTTCTGCTCTGGTAAACAGTCTTAGAAATTCACAGGCCCTGATGATGCCTTACACCTACCATAGTGAATGATGGGGGGAGTGTGGAGTGGAGATCCAAAGCCCATTAGTAGGCCACTGGAGATCCCCTTGCAGAGGGGTCTCGGGGAGGA
>NW_022103898.1:67420239-67424471 GCF_000313985.2 Echinops telfairi
CGCTTCCCAGCATCTACAACGTTTAGTACTCTTTTGAGCCACTCCTTCCCCGCTGGGCAAGGATACCTTTCCCTGAAACTACAGTGTGAATGTAAATGTGTATGAAAGCAAATGTCAGTCAGATGGTTCCCTACCATTCATCCCTAAAAAGATTTGTATATAAATATATACACTGGGCTCACCAGAAACCAGTAATTTATATATCTTTGGGTAAAGTAACCTTCTTACTGCTGAGGTTTTAGATACAAGTATGGAACTACAGACAAAGAAATATGGGTTTTACCTACAAGGATTTTCTGGCCATTTCTGAAACCCCAATTGAGGCAACCTCCTCCTACTATCCATAAATCCTAAAGAATATCAAGTTTCTTATTGGAAGCAGATGGGATGCTTTTGTAAGTTGCCACCTCTATGTCAGTGCCTTTAGGTTTAGGTACTCAGGGCATTTGTGGAATTTTATAATGGATGGATAGGCTAATGAACAGAAACTAATTAAAATGCTATATATAAAACAGTAACTACTCAATTTCAGAGATGTTATTAAGTCAGTTTCAGTTCTAATCTTGCTTATCTCCATAACAAGCATACCTAGATTTCCTCTCTCCATTTTAAGCTGTTTGATCTTTGACATTTATTGTTGAAGAAATATTTGATTCTATTAAGTTACTTGGAAACATTTTGTCATCTTCATTCTTTGCTGCTTTATGTCTTTTTGAGCAGTTATTATTGCTGGAATTTACAGTCAAGTTAACGAGGTAGATGCCTTCAATTGAAAAGATGGCACCCATATATCTGGATGTCTTCTTTGGGTAATTGCTACCTATGAAATCCACCCAGCATAGAGTTGGTTTTTGCTTTTTAAAGCATTAGTCACTGACAACCAAATCTCTGGGAAGGTTAAAATAGCCAGAGAACTTATCCAAATCCTGAAAACCAAACAGCTGTCCGTCTCTAGTGTCACTGAAGTGAATTTCAGTTGTTCTATACCTTTGTGGTCAAGGGGATTCTGGTCTGGTTAACTTGTTCTTGTCACTCTAGAAAGTGCGTCTCTTGCCTTTTTAACTTAACTACGTTCCCCCAATTGATATTTCAGGGGGAAATAAGTAGCAAGGCAAGCTATGAAATCAGTGCACAAGTTAAATATACATATACTTTTGACCTTAATGTTGTCCACTGAAGTCTCTAATGATTTGCCTATACCTGAAAGGAAGGGTAGGCTTCTGTGATTTATAGAGCCCATATTTTAGTAACACTGCAATCTCGAAGTACCATAGGTCAGTGAACTACTAGCATGGTCCATGTCATAAATAATGACAAAATATTCTGAAATTACTTAAATAGATATTCACCCTATAACTTTGATCTCTTTTGGGGGGGGGACACGAATGACATAGATCATCATTCAAAAGTAAAATAAAAGAAGTCTAGGGCATTTGATTCTATCAAATGCCATATTACACTGAGCAAACCTGTGCTACAAGGTCTACTTAAAGTATTAAAGAACCAAGCTGTCACTTGGAGGACTAAGGCGAGCCTGACCCGAGGGACAGCAGTTTGTAGTTGCCTCATATGCATGTGAAAACTGCACAACGAGAAGAAGAGCAGAGAAGGATCGGCGCATCTGGAAGATGGTGCTGGTCTTGGTGGAAGCGCGGCCAGAGTGGATGACGAGACTGGTAAAATAGAGTCAGCCACAAAAAGAGGAAAACGTTTGATGAGATGGGTTGACACAATAGCTGCAATACTAGGCTCACACCTAACTATTGTGAGGGTGGCGCAGGACCAGCAGGGTTCATTTTGTTGTACGTAGGGTTGCTATTAATCAGAACCCACTGGATGGCATGCAACAACCACAGGGGTTTAGAATAGAATGACTCACCATGTAGTCAGGACTTATCAGCTAATATAGAAACTCTGCATGGGGATCCTGAAGACATATATGAATTGATGTGGGCCCAGTGTTGTGATATTGGGATGAATTTGATTTTTCCCTTACACACAAATTCACATCGAACAATTTCATGTTCGTTGAGATGCCATCAACTGTTTCCTGTCTTGTTTGGTGCCATACATTATTAGATGGTGTCAGACATTGAAACTTTTTCTTGTGATCATACATATAAAACATTTGCCATTTTTTAATGATTTTTGCTTGTATTCTTCAATAGTCAGGCATTAATTGTGGTCACCATATAGTGTTATCCTCACCATTATCCATTCCCAATATTTTCATCACCCTTAATAGAAACTCCATGTCTCTTAAGTAATAACTCCCCATTTCCTCATTCTATCTACTTTTATATCCATTTAATAAACTTTGATTTATTATATATTTGCCTGTTGTATGTATTTAATGTGAGAGCATATAATGTTTGTTTTGGTGTCTGACTTATTTACCCAGAATGACATTCTGAAGGTTGATCATGAAACTAGACTTTATATCTCTTTATAGATGAACACATGAAATTTTGCTTATCACCTCAGCTGATGCTGAACATTTGGGTTGTTTTCACCTTTGCCCGATGTGGATGATGCGGCAATAAACGTGAATGTACAAATACCTGTTTGAGTCCTAGTTTTCAAGTCTTTTCGGCATTGCTGAGCCAGATGGTAATTCTTGAAGAACTGCCTAACTGCTTGTCTCAGGGCTGCACCATTTTACCACTCCCCAACAGCATACGAGGGTTCCAGTTTCTCTGAATCGTCACCAAGACTTAATTTTCAGTGTTTCTATTGGTGGCCACTTAGGGTGTGAGTTGCTGTGCCCTAGTGGTTCTGCTTTCCATTTCCTTAGTTATTGATGAACTGACCATATATTCCTGGGCTCATTGATCATTCCTGCATCTTCTATGGTGAATGTCTATTGAATCCTTTGAATCCATTTTTTCGATTGCATAGCTTGTCTTTTTGTTGTTGATTTGTAAAAGTTCTTTCTATATTCTAGATAGTAAATTATTATTAGATAAATTATTTTTATCTAAACTCTTAAAGATTTTTCTCCCATCTTGTAGGTTGTTTCTTCATTTTTTTGATAAAGTCCTTTCATGTAGAAACATTTAAAATTCTGATGGAGTACAATTGATTTATTTTGGCTTTTTTTTTTTTCCTGTTTGTGTTTTTGGTATCACATACATGCCTTTTATTTTTAGCTATAGGAACCACTTAGTAACTCCAGGCTTTTTTGAGATATGGAAGCTTGAGTTTCTGGTAGAGCAAAGGTATGGATGGAGGTAGGAAAATCAAGAAGGTGAATGTTAATATACAACTTAATAAAATCTACTGAGCATCTATTTTGAGCCATGCCATGTGATAACCACATGACAAACTGTCCTGTATTCTTTTTTTTTTTTTTTTAGGTATAAAATTTCTTTAATCAAAAAGGCTTTATCTTCTTTCAACACAAATACATTAAAGTAAAATATATAAACATGTATTTACACAAAGTAGAAGTCACATGGTCAAAGTCCTGGGTTAGGGTTAAAAAGGTGGGCATGAAGAACAAGTGGAGGATGGCTTCTTATTTGCTCCAAGTGTCCGGTGGGTGCTTCTCTGAACATGGTGGGTAGACCAGGAGAAGACAGAAGACAAGTCCAGTTTAAAGGCAGAATCATGGGCAAACTATGGCAATGAGGTCCTTCTCCAGATAGTTTCTTAGACTCATCGAGGTGACAGGAGATGCTATAGCAGGTGGAACTGGGGTGTTGGGGGCAGAATGAGCAAGGGGCTGCACTCCATGCTGGAGGAAAAGGATGACACCAATGCTGGTTCCAGTGCCTAAGGGACCATGGTTCATGGAGATGGTACCTGGGGAACTGAAAGGGGGGTTGCAAATTGGAGTTGTGTGGATCCAGGTCAGGTCCATGGCTGGCCATTCTGTAAGGTGCCAAGGCTGCTTCTGCTTCAGAACTAGATGTCTCAGTTGTGTCTGGTTCTTCTTTTCCATGGGAGGTGCAGAAGAAACAGCCAGATTAGTGTGGTGTTTTGGCAAATGCTTGGTCAGCTGGTGCTGGCTATCACTTAGAGATGACCTCTGGGCAGCTATATGAGGAAACCAAGTCTTCAACATCCCTTCTACCTGCAGTAGGGTTCCTAGATAACGCTCCCCCATCTGTGGCTTCTGTAAAACACCTATAATACGTTGAATCCTGTCCATTGCCACACTCTGCTGGAAACTGCTCAATCCTCCCTCAAAGCGGCCCATCTTCAGCCCATTCAGTAGATCTGTGAGTGGG
>NW_022103898.1:67427533-67459513 GCF_000313985.2 Echinops telfairi
AAGACAAAGTGGGTGCATAAGCAAATGTGGTGAAGAAAGCTGATGGAGCCTGGCTATCAAAAGATATAGCATCTAGGGTCTTAAAGACTTGAAGGTAAACAAGCAGCCATCTAGCTCAGAAGCAACAAAGTCCACGTGGAAGAAGCACACCAGTCTGTGTGATCACGAGGTGTTGAAGGGATCAGTTATCAGGCATCAAAGAACAAAAAAATCATATCATTGTGAATGAGGGGGAGTGCAGAGTGGAGACCCAAAGCCAATCTGTAGGCAACTGGACATCCCTTACACAAGGGTCATGGGGAAGAGACGAACCAGTCAGCGTGCAGTGTAGCAATTATGAAACATACAACTTTCCTCTAGTTCCTAAATGCTTCCTCCCCACCCACTATCATGATCCCAATTCTACCTTACAAATCTGGCTAGACCAGGATGTACACTGGCACAGATAGGAACTGGAAACACAGGGAATCCAGGACGGATGATCCCTTCAGGACCAGTGGTGAGAGTCGATACTAGGAGGGTAGAGGGAGGGTGGGATAGAAAGGGGAAACAGGTTACAAGGATCTACATATAACCTCCTCCCTGGGGGACGGACAACAGAAAAGTGGGTGAAGGGAGACGTGGGACAGTGTTAGATATGACAAAATAATGATTTGTAAATTATTAAGGGTTCATGGGGGAGGGTGTAGCAGGGAGCGAGGGGTAAAAAATGAGTTGATGCCAGGGGCTTACATGGAGAGCAAATGTTGTGAGAATGATGAGGGTAATGAATGTACAAATGTGCTTTATACAACTGATGTATGTATGGATTATGATAAGAGTTGTATGAGCCTCCAATAAAATGATTAAAAAAAAGATGATTATGTGACATTTGAGCAAAGATTGAAGGTGGTGAAGAAGGAAACCAAGTGGCTATATGACAAGAGCATCACAGGAGGGGATGGAGTCAAAGGCCCAGAGGCAGGGGAATGGCTGGAGTGTTCTAGGTACAGTCAAGGGACCAGTCCACAAACAGTCAAGAGGAGCTGTGAGTAGAAGATGAGGCCAGAGAGAAAACGGAAATGAGATCACACAGAGCAAGTTACTGTGTATTTTGTTTTTTTCTCTGAGTGAAGTGGAAAGATTTTAGAAGCGTGGAACATGACCTGATAAGACTTTAAATAAACCATTGTGTGGTAGTTGAATTTATACACTGAATTTATAAAGTACATGATGATGTTAAGAAGGAGAAGAAAAAGAGAAACAGGAATGAAGAAAAGAAAGAAGGGAAAAAAGAGGAAAGAAAATGGGAAGGAATAGGACGGAGAGTAATTCCATATTTTACTAAAATTACCAAGTAAAAATAGGCATTTTTGAAAAACAGCATTTTTGTAATGCCCTCCAAAATAATAGTCTAGAAAAAGTTATGTATGGGGGAAAATCAAGTAGAGGTTATTGTCAATAAGATATTCAAAAGGTGCCAAAATATCATCTCATAGATAGCTTAACAATTTCAAAGAAGAACATTACTTTTGTAAATATGAGCTCTGGTGGGTCACCACATTAACTGAGTATCCAAACACCCTCACCTCTCTTAGGTCAACCTGACATTATACAACCCTTGCTGTGACACAACATAAAGTAGGTATCACCTATAAAATATATTCACCACAGGTATTTAACTGTGATCAAGGCTTTAGACCCAACTTCCAATTTCTAGGAAAATTGGGAAGAAAGGAACAAGCTGACTGAGTCCATGAGGGACAGTCTGATAAGCTAAATGTCCTAGGGCGTGGAGAGGAAGGAGGGGTGTTGTGGAGATGAGGAGAGAATACAAAGACAATAATCAAATCGAATGCATGAGTCCTGATTGACTCCTGGATCAGACCCAAAAAAGGAAGTATAAAAGACATTTTCTATACATCTTTTAACTTTTCTATATGCTTGAAACATTTAAAATAAATGCTGGGTGGAGAAAGTTGTATCAGTCTCCTATTTTGTACAGAGTAGACTATAAGGAACCAGGGAAGGAACAACAAGACCAGACAGGAAGCTCGGATAATAACCCAGACTTAAGATCGTGGTGGCTTAGAGCAGGGTGGTAGCAGAGGCAATAATAGAAAGTGGTCATATTTCTTATGTATTCTGAAGTGAATGCCCAAGGAATTTGCTGATGTTGCACACACACGGCACACATGCTTGGGTCAATGACATGTCAAAGTGGCACCTGTGGAAGTGAATTTGCTTGTCAGTGGAATAAAGATGGCTGCAGGATTGGGGGGGAAGTTGGTAGACTCAGATTAGAGACTCAAGTATAATATTTCTACTAGCCATCAAGTGGATAGATTGCACAAGCCATTTGCTTTCAACTTTACGGTGGATTTTGAGGTATAAAGGTGGCTATCATTCTAAGATTGGTTGAGAGTGCCTAGGGAGTGAGGGTGTCCAGAGAAAAGAGGGCCAATAACCTTCCCCTCAGGACAGGGAGAACAGTCAGGTTCAATGCCGAGAGTCTGATCGCCTGGCCTCTTACCCAGACTCCTGCGTAAATCACGCAAAACCAAACAAAACCAAATAACAATAAAAATAAAATAAAATCCACTGCCATCAAGTGGATTCCTGCTCGTAGTGATTCTGACTCATCTTTTCCCCACTGGGTGGCTGCTGGTTTTGAACCGCCGACCTTCAGGCGAGCAACCTAACGGTTGTTCCGCAGGGCTACCTAAGCTCCTTCTGATTCACCCACTCACTCAAAAAAACCCCACAAAAACACGAAACTCCCTGCTCTTGAGTCGAGGCTGAAGCACAGTGACCCTACAGGACAGGGCAGGGCTGTGCCTGTGAGCTTCCGAAACTGTGACTACTTCCGGGAGTAGGAAGATGGGTCTTCCCCTGACAGACAGCAGCCGGTGGTTTCCACCCAAGGACCTCGAGAATCACAGGCCAACACATAACCACTAAGTCTCGAGTTCCTCACAAGGCCCGATTAATGCTACCTCATTTCCCACCCCTTCACTCCCACGGATCCCGTTTTCCTTTGGAAAGCCACAATAGCCTTCCAACCAGTCTACCTGCCAGTTAGTGTTCCTGTGCTCTCATGTAATCTTTCCGCAACGATTTTGCAAATTGGTTCATGCCACTCCTCTGCTAAAACCCTTCAGAGCTCCTTTTGTGGCGCTCAAACTAAAGTGCTTAGCTTGCCCCGTGGGGCTCTTTAAGATTCAGTTCCTGGCTTCCCAATCTCATTTTTCTACGAATCCCTGTACTCTGAACTTCAGCCAGACTGAGCTGACTTCACATGCGCCTGCTTTGCTCCACCCATGCTTCTCCTCGGGTCTCTCACTTCCTCAGTCGCCAGTGCCTGGGACCCGAAGGACTTTGTGCACACCCTTATCATGGTATGCTTCTTTGTCCGCACCTTAAGCTTCTTGAATGAAGAAGCCTCATCTTAATTGATCTCTGCTTGTCTCAGTGAATGGGACCCAAGGTTGGCACCCAGTTAGCAGGTGTTGAATGGGTAAGGATTTGCTTTTTGTCAATGTAGAAGTCAAAACCTGTGACATGCCCTTAAACTCAACCAAACACTCACTGCCATCGAGGCAATTCCAACTCATAGTGACCCTATGGGATAGAGTAGAATTGCCCTTTTTGGTTTCCATAAATCTTTTGGGGAGCAGAATTCTTCTCTGTTCCTCAAAACAGCTGGCTTCAAACCGCTGACCTGGCTGTAAGCAGCCTAGTTCATAGTCTACTATGCCTTGAAGGTTCCCACTACACCACCAGGTCTCTACCTTTAAGGTGGAAAAACAAATATTTATTATATATCTAAGGTGGAAAAACAAATATTTATTATATATCTATTTCACTTAGACCCCAAAGGAGGTATTGTAGGTAGGTCTTATAAAGTGAGTGCTATTGGACCTCCACTCAAGCACTTACTCAATGCAAGAATACTTTGTTCTATTAAGTTGGCACTCTATGATGCACACCTTCCCGACACAATCACGGAAGGCAAATGTAGTGAAGAAAGCTGATGGTGCCCGGCTATCAAAAGATATAGCATCTGGGGTCTTAATGGCTTGAAGATAAACAAGCGGCCATGTAGCTGAGAAGCAACAAAGCCTACGTGGAAGAAGCACACAAACCTGTGTGACCACAAGGTGTCGATGGGATCAGGTATCAGCCATCAAAGAATAAAAAAATCGTATTGATATGAGGGTGAGCACAGAGTGGAGACCCAAAGCCCATCTGTAGGCAACTGGACACCCCCTTACAGAAGGGTTGTGGGGAGGAGACGAGCCAGTCAGGGTGCAGGGTAGCAATGATGAAACATACAACTTTTCTCTAGTTCCTAAATACTCCCCCCACCCCCCACTATCATGATCCCAATCCAACCTTACAAATCTGGCTAGACCAGAGGATGTACACTGGTACAGATAGGAACTGGAAACACAGGGAATCCAGAACAGAAAATCCTTTCAGGACCTGTGGTGAGAATGGTGATACCTGGAGGGTGGAGGGAAGGGGGAGTAGAAAGGGGGAACCGATTACAAGGAACTACATATAACCTCCTCCCTGGGGGATAGACAACGGAAAAGTGGGTGAGGGGAGACATCAGACATGAAAAAATAATAAAAATTTATAAATTATCAAGGGTTCATGAGGGAGAGGGGAGCAGGGAGGGGGGGAAATGAGGAACTAATATCAAGGGCTCAAGTGGAAAGAAAACGTTTTGAGAATGAGGATGGCAACAAATGTACAAATGTGCTTTACACAATGGATGGATGTATGGATTGTGATAAGAATTGTACAAGCCCCCAATAAAATGATTTAAAAAATAAAATAAAATAAAGTGAGTGCTACAAACCAATCTAGGCCAGTTTAATAATAATCCTGCCCACCCCAGGGAGAAGGTGACCTAGGAAGGTCCATTTCAAAGCACTGACTACAGGTTTCCGGATTTCCTCCCTCTGCATTAAAACTGAGCAGCTGGGAGCCACATGACTGGGTTTTCAAAGCTCCCCTTTGGTGATCCATAGAAAAAGGGACGATGAGTCAGGTGATGATCTGTTCATCAGTCAAAGGAAACACAAGGCACTGAAAATTTAGTACGAAACCCCAAACCCACAAAAACTAGCCACAATTTCCTATCGAAGGGGATGTGACTCATACCTCAGAAGGGGCACACATACCTATTACAGTCACAAAAGAAAAGAAAAAAACCTCTCAAAAAAAAAAATTCCACCTCCCCTAACATCATTTGCACAGAGCAGTAATTTGGTGAATACTTTTGAAACTTACAAAGTAATTTATTTCTTTGTGGTTGGCCCATATTGCTATGCTTGGTTCTGACCACAATGACTCTTAACCGAGGGAACAAAATGATGATAGGCAATTAATCCTTTATACTTAGCTGAATCCAGACTCAACTTGAGGATGGATGGAAAGAAAAAGCCCTTGGCTAGACCTAACCTCTGGACCTCCCAGAAACTGCTCCCTCGCTCGAGGGGTGCCCCCATCCACACCCATGGAGAAGAGCTACTAAGCTGGTCATTTCATTCCTGTGTCAGTCCCGGTAGACTAGAGAAACAAATCCACGGACACACACACATGTGTATAAGAAAGACATTTATATACGAGAGGAATTGAACATTGAGGAAGCATCCCAGCCCAGTCCTGTCCAAGGTCATAAGCCCGATACTAGCCCATATGTCCAATATCAATCTATAAAGTCCTCTTCAGACTCACGAAACACATGCAATGATGCTGAATGCAGGACGATACAGGTCAGTGGGTAGAAAGTCTTTGGATCCAGTGGTGTTGTAAGCGTCTCAGCGCTGGCAGGGGTCTCTATGCGGCTTCTCCGGCTTCCGAGGTCTGGTTGCATCAGGGTAGGTCCATGGAGCTTCTCCAGCTCAGGGCAATAGCTAGTTCCATGTCAGCTGCCATGTCTCCCAGGGAGTGGCAGAGAGAGGGGGGTGTCTCCTGCCTCCAAGGAGGAAGTACTGGATTTCCCAGAATTCTCAGAAGGCCACACCCACACAGAGGCCTCCTTGGCTATGATCTGATTGACAGGCTAAACTCCACCCCTTCATCCGTAATCCTCAAATTGACCAATGTTTATATAACTACCACAATTCCCAAATGAATTCCTATAAATTTCTTACTTTTCTGTTTTGTTTTTTTGAGGGGAGGCGGGATGTAGATGAAGGGGGAGGTGGAAAGAACGGACGTATTTTTGAGAGAGAGATCACAAAATATGTTTCTTGCTGATCTGAATTTACAGCAAAGTATTTTGTCTTAAATTCATCTTTGACATTGCAGTGTATTGGATGCTTATTTTGATAAATAGAGAATAGGAGGAATGAGTGATTAGCGCTGCGTGGACACGTGAGTTTTCCATCCACTAGATGAGTCAACAATTCATTATGTGCCTATTATGTGACAGAGATACAAAAACAAAAAACTAAGACATACTAGAAAGATCCAGAGCACAGTGCATCAGTCAGCCATGTCAGTAAGCTGTAGCACTGCGAGAGAATATTCATAAAGATCCCCAGGGGCAGAGAGTGGAAGTTTCTAGGGGTTCCGAGATTTTCAGAAGTCTTGACTTCTCCTGGAATGTGAAACAGGGAGGGAAATTCCAGGCAGAGGAAACAATATATTGGTCAACAGGTACAACATCTGATTTCTTTTGATAGAGCAAGTGAGGAGTTGGGGTGTCACAGAATATATTTGGCTCTCATTGTTTTGACTCTGAAGGGATTTAAGGTTGAGGTTATGAAAGTAAGCTTTTAAATGGAAGTTATGACAACAGCACTACATTTTTGCTAAAAAAGCACTTTGTGGAACAGTTTTTCTTTAGTCTGGATGAATTCTTTGATTAATTAAACCATTTATATTAAAAATAGTTATATGTTCATTGGGATCAGTTTTCCCTTCTGGGAAAATTTTCGCAAAATGTAAATGATCTTTTTTTTTTAATCCGAATAATCCTATGAGCTCCAGTTTGTGCTAGTGTGAGTTTGCACAAGTGTATGCAAATATGTTCGTTACCCTGGTGAGTACAGTATTCTCAGGAAATACTGTCTCTCTCACTGCCATAGAGTTGATGTTGAGTCCTATAGGAACCCTATAGGACAGGGTCAAACTGCCCGTCTTTCTCCCAATGAGCTGGCTGGTGGTTTCGAACTGCTCACCTTTCAGTTAGCATCCCAATGCATAATTACTACACCACCAGGGCTCATGAAGGAAATATTGTATCAATCAAAATTTTACCGAGTATCATTTCAGGTGAGGTAAAGTTTCATTTGCATTGAGTTTTTCTTCTAATAATATTGATTAGGGATTAGATTTTTTTTTTTAAACTTATTTATTTTTTAGAGATTTGAAAATTTGAAAGGGATTCCTTTTAAAAATGTGGAACTTCCAGATCTGCTTACTCTTTTAATTTAAAGAAGCAAACTAACTGGTGTTCACTAGTGTTCTGTGCTACTCGAGGCTAAGGAAGAAATGGCAGACAGGGAGGACTCAATGCTGTGCTTCAAACCCAACCACTCCGTGACGTGTACATTCATACTCTGTCCGCCTGCTAGTGTAGCCCCAGACCAATGACGGAATGCCCAGACCCCACTCACTCAATTAAGCAATGTATGGTGCTCTTGTTAGCTGCCATGGAGTCAGCCCCCAACTTCTGGTCACCCGGCCGCACATTGGGATCAGACTGTTGTGATCTATAAGGATTCCAATGACTGCTTTTTATTCAGAAGTAGATCATCGGGCCTTCTCAATGTGTCTGTGTTAGTCTAGGTAAACTAGAGAAACAAACCCATGGACACACATATGTGTATAAGAAAGAGATTTATATACAAGAGCAATTGAACATCGAGAAAACATCCCAGCCCAGTCCAGATTAAGCCCATAAATCCGATATTAGCCCATATTTCTGATATCAATCTAAAAAGTCCTCTTCAGACTCACGAAACACATGCAATGATGCCAAATGCAGAAGATCACAAGCGAGTGGGTAGAAAGGCTTTGGGTCCAGTGGCGTTGTAAGCATCTCAGTGCCGGCAGGGGTCTCTCTGTGGCTTCTCCAGCTCCAGAGGTCTGGTTGTGTCCATGTGGCTTGTCTTCTGCAATGTCTCCCAGGGAGTGGGAGAGATAGAGAGAGGTGTCTTCTGCCTCCAAGGAGGAACTACCATATTTCCCAGAATTCTCAGGAGAAGGCCATGCCCACAGAAGTCTCATTGGCTATCTCCAGATTGACAGCCTAGACCTCACCCCTACACCCTTAATCCTTAAATGGACACCAGAGTAGGTGACTCCCACGGTGTCCTAGTCTGGAAGCTCGACTGGAACCTGGTCCACATCATAGAAACCCACAGCCTCCACTGACAGCCAGGGGCTTGCTATGCTCAATGAGAGCCGACTAGGAATCAAAAGCAGGTCTCCTGGGTGGAAGGTGAGAAATATGCCCTTGCACACCACCACCACCCCCTTCCACTTAGTTTTGTTTTCTGTTGAAAAAAAGATTCCTTAAGACCACATCAGTCAGGTTTCAGTCTTGAACGAGGCAGTCCACGATTCCTTGGTTTTCTAGATTCCTCTCTAAGCTCCAGGTGCCAGGAAAATCAGTCCCCTCCCGAGCCGACTCTATCCCACTCAGCCCCTCCTTTGTCATTTGCTCTGTCTCGGCTATTTCAGTTGATTTATTTCCTAGACCTGAGCCTTTACACAGGTGTGGCTTTTTTAGAGCTGATGCTCTTCTGAAGTAATGCAGAACTTCATTCTCTTTTAAACAGAGATATATCTCCCATTTTACACTCATTATCAAGGACATGTCATCTCCATACCTTATTAAATTTCTATGGCCAAAGTCTGCTAATATTGAACATGCTACTGCTGGTCACTGAGTTAATTAGCTATTTCTAGAAAGTTTTCAACAAAGTAGAGCATTCTTCTAATGTGGATTAGTTCCTAAAATGATTGTTTCATGTGTTGGAATTCTATTATACTGTATGTATAATTGAGACAATTTGTCTTAATTTTTTATTAGTAAACCTAGTCTAAGGTTTTTGACGCTCAAACAATTATGCTCTCAGTCAGAATCCTTGACCTAAGGACATTCTCCTGACTCCATCCAAGGAGCAAAACACCATCAGAATACGTTAGGGTTTTTTCCCCCCTTAAACATAAGTGTTTCATTTCTCTTGTTTCCACTGCTATCTCTGCTTTCCTGGTGGCTCAGTGGGTTATGCATTGGGCTGTGAACTACAAGGTCAGCAGTTCAAACCCATCTGCTGCGCCTCAGAAGACAATGAGGTTTTTTGCTCCTGGAAAGATTGATCGTCTAGGAAACGCACAGGGCCGGTTCTACTCTGTCCTATAGAGTGACTATGAGTCTGAACTGACTTCATGGAGTGAGGTTGGTGTTTGGAAGCATCGCATATGAAGTACCAACACTCCTGATGCCGGTGGCCGCTGCTGCAGAAAGAACTTACAGTTTAGCGTTAGTTAGCCTAATGAAAATATTTCACACTATTTCCTTTCCTAATAATTTTCATTTAAACAAATAACTATCAACTTTGCATCTTCAAAATATTGTTAGACTGTCTATTTGATTTCAAAAATTTTTGGGAGAAAAGGAGGTCATACACTTGTTGATAATTCTCCATATAAAATAGGATGGGCATGTCTATATTCTACATTAGGCATTTCCTACTTAGAGAGCGGGGGGATATCTTGGTATCTTCATATTATACACACATACATACACATACATATACATACATGTATACAAATCAATGTCGCCATCTGTCAGTTTATCATAGTGGGGGGATACCTTTAAAGCTGAGAACTTGTTAATCACTTCATCGAAATCAATGCCTTTTGCTAATTCACTTTCAATTGATAATATTGCAAGCTTGGAAAGCCTTGATTGCCCCATGATAGATCACAAGCACAAGTATTCACCACATAAAGTCCAATTGGAATACATCACACTGACTATATAGATGTCTATGGTGCAATAGGAAGGGCTTGCTTAGAAAGGCACCAGGAGTGAAGGCAGCATTGACTTTGCTGAGTAGGCTCAATTCCCAGGCTGCTCTGGCTGAACTGTGGCACAGACTTCCAGCACCCCAGCCCAGACATGGCTGACAGCTCGAGAACTGTATTGGAACTTGCCCAAGTTAAGCCATGACAGCAGCGGAACCCTGGCTCTTATGGCTCCCACGGGCTCTGTCCAGCTTCCACACAGAGGCGGTGCCTGTGGGAAGAGGCTGGGCTGGTGCTGCTCTTCTGCTCCATCCCTTATCCTTTATGGCTTCTCTTTCTGACCTGGCTCCCAGGGGCAACTCAGAGAGGACAGCATGCCCAGAAGGAGCCCATTGTGGGCCTAAGTTTGCAAACCCCGGGCTTCTGATATTAGTGGAGAGCTAGAGAAGCTAGCAAGAGGGTTCCTGGGATATATGTGTATGGAATACATAAACACATACAAACTCATTCCCAGAGTATATTCAAACTCATGGAGACCCTACAGGACAGTGCAGAACTGCTCCTTAGCATGTCTGAGAGGGTAGATCTTTACGAGAGCAGACAGCTTCATCTTTCTCCAAAGGAGTGGCTGGTGGGTTTGAACCGCTAACGCTATCAGCCCAGCTGTGCCACTAGGGCTCTTTCTACAAACATATATAATATGATTTTCACACAATGTCCAAATCACATATTTCAATAATTCCAGCTCACAGAATGGATCATGGACATGAAGTGAGGAACACCTATAGTTCTTCATAGGGTCCGCCTTTGGAAAGCTCCTCTCAAAAGAAGCCACATCCACACACAGAGTATCAGCAATCATTTCAGGCTTTAACACAAGGGTTGGGGAAGGTTCTACCCAGTCTCATTCACCTATGAACGTCAAAACATTCTAATGTCCCGTCTTTGGCTTCTTCTCCATCAATCTCTGCTGTTTTCAGATGCCTTCTCGGCCTTCGTATTCACATCAAAAGCCTATTTTCTGATACTGACTCATGGGAGGTTGTCAGTCTGGAAATGGATACCTTTAACTCTTCTTCAGTGGCAGATATGAGCCTCTTCCCTTGAGTAGCCTCAAACATGGCTGCTATTGTCTTGATGGCTCCTGATCTGGTCTGGAGTTCAGAATGACAGCAATCAATTCCATCAAGCACCTCCTTTGTGTTTGCTTCCCGCAGAGTGAGTCCACACCACGTGTCGCCTCCCCATCCCCTACCAGCCTCTTCTTGCACCTGGCTCTTCCCTCTGCTGCAGTTCCTTATTTGTCCGATGCTCACAACACCTGTTCAGCTGCATGCTCCGCTAGGTGACGTGCTCCTCGCACGGACAAAAACCACAACCCCAAACCTTCGCACCTCTGCCTTTGTCATCACCTTGTTGGGAGTTAAGACCTTTGTCTGAAGCTACTGCTTTGTAAGATTAAATTCCTAAAGTTCATCACAATGGAAGTAGGGTTAGCATGGAAAAGAGTAATCGCAGACCGCAGGCAACAATTGTTGTGTCCCAATTTTCATGTGGATTACAAAGAGCCCCAATCCCTGCCAAAAACGTATCAAACATTTCTCCAACCACCTTCACTGCAAGCACTCTAGCACGGTTGTCAACAGCCTTTCCATACCCCAGGAATGAGTAGAAGGGGCAATGAAACAAAATATATATCTCAAGTTCCCCCAAAAAATGTCTCACACAATGCGTTTTCAGAGTGCTGACTGTTCAAGACAAGTGGCTGCTCCGTACATCCGTTTTCTTGTTCTTTCCCTTAAGAGGGGTTTGTCCACCTCCGCAGACTCCAACCGTAGCGGCAGCATCACATTCACCTTGAGTTATGTTCATTCTATCATGTTCGGTTGTTTAAAGAATGTCAGCACTTAGGTCAACACGTTTTTTTTGGTTTTGTTTTGTTCCCCTCCCTGAAAGGGAAAAATCTCGGAAAGACTTATTTCACTTCAACGTTTCCTATTGCTGATTTTTCTTACCGAGCTGATCATTTTGGATAGATGGTCAGTCTGTGTGTGCCAGGTGTGCGGTTACACACAATTCTAAAACACTTCGCAAACGTTCTGTTCATGACAAGATGCTCTTGTCATGATTTGCCAGGGCACTGACGAACTTAGTCTCAGTTTTTTGGTGGAAGGTGAGAGACCAGTCCTTCAAGTTTACATGAGCTCCGCGTTCTCCTTAGGTGATTTTCAGCACTGGATAATATTTTGACGGCCTCTGAGCCACTCAGAAGGAGCCCTGGTGGTGTAGTGGTCACGTGTTAGGCCGATAACCTTGAGGTCGGCGGTTAGAACCACCAGCGGCTCTGCAGGAGAAAGTTGAGGCTTTCTACTCCTGTAAAGAGCTGCAGTCTCAGAAACTCCCAGGGGCAGCTCTGCTCTGCCCTCCGGGGTCACCATGAGTCCGAACTGACGGCATGGCAGTGAGTTTGGTTTGGGGAAATTACCTCAAGGAAGTTCCCTTGATTAAATGAAGTTTGCTCTTCATCGTGGCCACGGAACGTCCGATTCTCCTTGGCAGGAGACATGTGGTAGCACACGATCTGGGCATGATGTCCATCCACTTTTTCTCCTCTAGTTCCAGCAAGTCAATAGTTTCCATTGATGGCTTTGAGCAGCCTCCGTTCTGCTACCGACATTTCCCCTCTTTCACTGCAATGTAGGTGTGTTTGCGCGTCACATAGTTATACACGTTCGGATTCCGTTCCCATCACTTCTGAAATACCCGTGGCACTGATGGCAAACAGTATGCACAAAGCATATCTTGCTGACGAATAAGTACACTGCCCATGACCTAGCATTTGACATCACCCTTTAAAAAATAATAGAGCACAATATTTCTTATTAAATTATAATTACTTTTGAAACTGATTTTTTTCCTAGTCAAGTTTTCTAATTCTTTTGATTGAGAAATTTAAACGATGCAAATGTTGATAAAGTATAAGTGGAAACCACTTCCACTTCACCGCACTCATTCCCAAAAGAGAACACTGTGAACAATCAGGTGAATATCTTTCTGATTTTAAAATTTATTCATATACTTACCTCTACTGTATTTTAATGAGCCCTGTTGATAAGACAGGTTAAGTGTTCGACGATTAATCGCAAAATAGGTGGTCCAAGCCCACCCCGCAGCTCCCTGAAGTTATATCTGGTGCTCTCCTCCCCTAGGGACTAGGAGGGTAAATCAGGAACTCTCGCTATCAAAGCCACAGAAAATTTTATGAAACAAAAAATCAAGATGGGAAGCTATTGTGTCTTCAACTATGCTAACTTAAGGCAGTATTTAGATCTAATTCTACCCTGAAAGGTTTTGCACTCTTCTGTTTAAACCTTGTCCGAATAGCAGTTTGGCCGTCATCAGAGTACTCAAATCACGTTCCTCTTCCGTGTTCCTTCAGTTCTGGGAGCCAAACAAAGCCCAAAGGAGCAAGATCCGGGCTGGAGGGTGGATGAGGTAAGGCATTTCCAATGAAACTTCCCTGGGACAGCCGCTTGTAGTATGAGCAGGTGTATTTTAATGATGGGAAAATTTTCCTTAGCCTAAATTTTCTCACCAATGCAGTTTTCGATTTTCTTTCACGCCTTTTTAAAGGATATTTTTTTCTTTTTATCAGTTTTTCTTAGTTTCAAAGTTTTACATATCATATCATTCAGTTCAGTGGTTTAAACATATTTTTTAAAAGTTGTACAATCATCACTACAATCAAGTTTAGACCATTTTCTTCTTTCTTGTACTTCTTATTATTAGTCCCCCATTTTCCCCAACCTCCCCTGCTGCCATAACTACAGAAACTACTAATCCTGTTAGTCTGTCTACCGGTTTACTCACCCTCGCTTACGTATAGAGAAGAACCATACAAAACCAAAAAGAAAAAAAGAAAACATAGAAAAATCCCAGTTGAAAAGATAACAGAAAATAATAAAAACTAAAACAAATTTAAAATGAGTCAAAAGAGAGAACAAATGATAAGGTGTTAAAGTTTAACTCAACTCCATCTTTAATGACCCACTTTCCAATGGACTCTTAGCAAGACTACTCACATCTCAAGTCAATGGTCAGAGGGGATTCACCAGAGGCTTCATCCTGGTGGGGACCCTAGTAGGGGGCCTTCACTGTCATTCATAACCTTCTGTAAGCTGGGTGCTCAGAATTCAAGCTCTAATATCATTCCCTCCTCAGGCCTTGAGTTTTATTCCTTACAATCCTTGGATCATACAGGCAGGCATACCTATTCTGTGTGGATTTAGCTGTCACTTCCCTAGGATGTCACCTCATTTCAGAGCAAAGAGTAGCACGTAGCCAACGACTGAGAGTTAGGAAGGAGAAATGAAGACAGGAAGCTCGATAAGGATGATACATTGAGGGAATTGAAATTGATGAAGTGAAACAAAATGTATATAAATTGTTGATGTATAATTGGATTGTTGATACATAAATTATATAAAAATCTATATAAATTGTTGAGTGTAAAACTCTGTGAGCCTCACCTAAATCACAATAAAACACGTTAAAGAGCATTAATTATCACATTATGAGGAACTCACTTGAAGCTTTTTAAATTTCTTTCCCTTTCTTTGATTTACTACTTCATTCTCAAAAAAGTTGTAGATATAGAAGCTGTCTGACACTCACCACTCCTGCTGGGAAGTCTGAAGCCCTGGCCTTTTGGCTAATGGTAGGGCTCTTAACCACTGTGGGGCCAGGACTCCTAGAGAAAAGTTGGCTTCGGCTGGATTCACTAGATTCACAAAAACTAACCACAAACGTGCAGCTGAAGTACCAGCGAACTTGACAACAGCAATGGCTGTAATAACAGCGGCAGCGATGAAAACAAGCGTGCGCACCTGTCGAATGTGCAGGTGAAACCACGAGACTGGAAGCATCGTTGGCATTGGATAATAATAACAGCTCTAAGCGGAGCTCATCAGAAAGTTCCAAAAGTAAATTTCGGTGTGTTATCCTTGTAGGAATATTGATGCGTGGCTTATGCATTTTGTTGTTGTTATGACTAGCTATCAGGTTATCTTATAAAATTAATAAATTACAGCTGGAATATTGCATAAGCATTTTATAGATGATCACGTCCTCTATCAATGTCATCTCATTCGTTCCGCGCTCCCTTAGCACCCTAGTGTTGCTACTGGCATGGCTGCTGGTGGGTTATGTGATTCTAACCGGGGGGCTGTTAGGGCTATGGTTTTCCCGTTTCTTAAATCATTATTTGAGGTCATGTTGAAAAGATTGAATCTCTGAGCTCCCTACCAGTTCTAAAACACTAGTTTCTGGAACAGAATCTAAACCCTTATTTCCCATTAAGTATGAGATGCCCAGAGAGGATAAATGACTTCTCTAAGGCTCCTTCACTAAGTAGTGACAAAACCTCATGCCTGATTTCTCAACTACCAGTTCAGCATGCTTTTTTATGTCTGCCTGCCTATGAGGGTGTTTCTGAGAACATCTGTGATTCACACAAAGGTGTGAATTATTTAGACTGTGTTAGTCAGGGCCCTTTGGTCTTAGGAGACAGAAACGCAACTCAAACGAACTCAAGCCAAAAGAGAATTTATTGGTTTGCATAACTGGGAAGTCTTGGGATTAATTTGACTTCCCACATGGCAGCCCCCAGGATTTCAAACAATACTGTCAGGTCACTTGCTCTCGCTTTTCTGGGGATTCGTTTTATTCTTGGGCAGAATCTCTCCACATGGCAAAAAAGATGACCACTCACAGCTGAAGGCTGACCTTGTCCTAACAATTCAAGAAGGAATTGCCTTCCTTCCTTATAGGTTGTTTGCTCGACAAAGATTTGGGGGAAAAGAGTCATACCTTTCCTAACCCCTAGGCGGCGGCGGGTGACACCAATCCCACCCACCAACCCTGGGCAGGGATATAGCTAAAGGGAGAAAACCCGTTGCCACCAAGTCAACGCTGACACAGTGATCTTATAGGACAGAGCCGAACTGCCCTATGGGGTTTCCAAAGCTTGAACGTTTGGCACAGCTTCCTGCCATGGAGCTGCAGGTGCAGGCCCACCCCTGGCCTTTGAGTTCCCCACAGAGTCCTTAATTATCCACTGTGCTTCGGGACCCCTTGAGAGGGGGAGGGTCTTAGGCTGGATTCTTTGGAGAAGCAAAACCCCTCTCCTGGGGTTTCTGACTCAGCGAGTTTGGGGTGGGGCCCATGACTAGTATTTCTAAGTCCCTAACACCCTTGCTAACGGGGGCCTGGGGACCACATTTTGCCCTGACTGTCTCACAGGAATCATGAGCGTGCGTCCATGTCCATGATTGCGACTATTTCACAAGCGGTATGTCACAAGCTCAAGTTCTTCTACGCACAGTTGCCAAGAAGGAAGCTCCATCGTCCTTGTTTGTTCTAGACAACAAACGAAAGAGTTTATTAGGTGCTATCTCGGAATTAAGGGTTTGAGATAGGCTTTCCATCGGAACCCCTCAAGCATACACCGGCACATCCTGGGGCGTGCGCTGGACGCACATGGGTATCTTATTAAAAGGCAGATTCTGACAGACCAAGCTCTGGGTCGTGAGGCTAGGCCCCCCAGACAAGGACAGCTCACGGAACAAGGCCAGCCCACAAAAGCAAGGCTGAAAACAAACACACCACTCAGTGTCATCAGGTCGGTCCAGACTCACAGTGACCGCAGCCCAGAGGAGACTTGCTCCCCAGGGGTTCTGAGGCTGAACCCTTCACAGGGGCAGAGCGCCTCCTCTTTCTCCTGCAGACAGACTGGTGGATTTGAGTCGTAGATATTGAGGTTTGCAGCCCCACCCACAACCCTGTGCTTCCAGAGAAACAAGTTTTTGTGCACCTCGAGCCCAGCCTTCAAATACATGTTGCTTGCTGTGGAAAAAAAAGACTTTCTCCCAGTAGCTGAATGAGCAATGAGGAAGTGGCTCACCCCTTCCTTGTTCTGCAGTCTCCTCGAGGGCTGGTCTCAGGATACACATTTGAGTTTTCCTCTGGGGAGCTTGGTTTTAGATTCTAGTACAACACTGGTGTGATTTAGAAAGACATTCTAACTTTCCAAACACTTTGATATTAAAGGATCTAAATGGTTTGGATCATAAATTTAAATCCATTATCGACGGCTTGCTTTTATGTATGGGCAAATGACCTTCCCACCCTGCCCCCTTTGCCCCTTGCTGACTTGATTCAAACTGTGTGGAAAGTCCTGGCTCCTCTCTGTTGGCCATGCCCGCTAGCACTTTGGCAGCTACTGTACTCCCATTCTAGTAAGTCTCCCCCCACCCCCCACCCCCTGAAGTCTCTGGGTAGTGCAAATAGGTAAGGCAGCCTGGGTCCCTATCCAAGTGTTGGAGGTTTGGATTCACCCACAGGTACCTCGGAAGAAAGGTGTGGTGATCCACCTCTGTAAAGCCTGCCACCGCAAACCCTGTGCAGCACAATTCTAGTCTGAAACCGTGGGGTTACCCTGAGTCAGGACTGCCGTGGTGGGAAATGGTTTGGGTTTTCTTGCACTCCCTGAACCTTCATTTGCAGTTACTCTCTCCAAGGCCCAGGAACCAGGGAGCAGCGGCCGGTGCTCCACTGACGAGGGAAGAGTTCAATCTTGGGAACGTGACGGGCAGTTCTGCTCTGTCCTCTAGGCTCATCATGAGTCACCGTCAGCTTGACGGCAGTGGCTGGGTGTGGGGGTGTTCTGCTCAGTGTTAGGGCAGGGGCTCAAATGACTGGTGAGTTGCTGAAATGTTCTGGGAGGAAATGGACAAAGCAGCCACCCAGAAGCATTTGGAACAAATGATCCAAGACTATTGTTGGTATATACCATGGCGGTGGTTCTGACTCACAGTACCCTATGTGCGAGAGAGCAAAACCCTGCCCCGTCCCACATCATCCTCAAAACAATGGCTCTCTTTAGTCACTGCTGTTTCCTTGCCACAGCCGCTGCGCGGGTCCATCTTGCTCAGCATCTTCTTTCTCCCTGACCCTCTGCTCTACCAAGCATACTGTCCTTCTCCAGGGACTAGTTCCTATTAACAACGTGTCCAAAAGCATGTGAGAGGAAATCTCACCAACCTCACTTCTAAGAAACGATATTTCCTCCAAGAGAGATTTGTTCATTTCTCTGGCAGTCCACGGTATAGTCAATAGTCTTTCTCAGCACCATAATTCAAATGCATAAATTCCGACAACGTCCATCTTTTCTCTATTCATCATGTCGTCTATCTTCCCAGATTTTTTAAGCGTGGTGAAAGGACACGATTCTGACTCGCACGTGTCCTGATAATAAGCCATGCAACATCTTCTTATTCTCTTTGAACAGCTGTCTCCTGGTCCATGTGCATGTGCCTTATAAGTAGAACTAAGTGTTCTGGAATTTTCATTCTTTGCCATGTAAGCACCATAGGTTTGCACAAACTTTTTTTTCCTAATAGGAACCAAAACTTCCATCGGCAAACAATATAGCGGCCGATCTGCTGCAGAGCTCCGAGTGGCCTGAAAGCTGCCAACCCTTTGTGAAAAGGGTCCACAGATCTCTAAAACTGTCCCACCCCCGACCACCCTTCCTCCCCAGCCCTTGACGACGTGATACAAACAACAAGGCCAAATTCTTCAATCAGTTTCTTTGAGTGGAAACCGTCGACTTTCCCCCAATAAGGATGCATTTCCTTCCTAATAGTGCACGGGTCGGTCGGAGTTAACGCCAAGGCCAGTGAAGCCCCCGATCATCTGGTTCTGTGCCCTTGACCGCCGTGGACACTCAGCTCCGTGCCGACGTCCGCGGGCTGCGGGGTCACTTCAGGAAACGCTCGGGGTTCTCATGACACACGGTGAGTGTGCTTCCTCCACGCGGCGCAGCACTTGGCATCTTCCGGAAGCGTGTGATTCACAGCTTCGTCTGGCCGCTGTACAAGCACATATTGTTTTATTGAACACAAGGGTAAAAAGTCACATAAAACACCGCATACTACAAATGTCCAGGGAATCGTTCAGACTTGCCTTGGGGCGACTTAATTTACACATGGAACTTCTTTTAACAAAACAAAACAAAAACAGTTCCATAAATATAGCTTAGTCTGGGCACACGAACCATGAATGACTTTGATTATTATTTTTTAGTTGAATTCCCCCCACCAGCGTTTTCACGAGGACATCTTACAGGGAGAAGAAAGCTGCTTGCAGACGGGGGAAAATAAATAGGATGGAAATAGGCAAGAGAGCTTTTGAAGCAGTGGAAAAATCAGAGGAGGACAAAGAACATAGATTTTCCTCAAATTTCTAAAACGTGACAATTTATTCCCAATTCTACTGGATATAATATACTTCATTCTTCGCAGAACTGAATTTTTTTCCAACTTCTGATTTGCAGTCATATTTAAGATTTGACATGTTGTCTCCAGATAGAAAAAATAATGAACTTGCTTTTCAAACTCCTATTACATCCAGGGGATACTGTTTTAAATAGCAGGATCACGGTGGTATTGAAAAGTATGCCAATTCTATAGGATGTCAACATTTCTGGAATTTTATACATAGGAAGCTTTTTCAATTAAAAATGTATATATAGTTCCTTATTTGGCATTTTTATTAGTGAAGGGGAAAACTAGACTATAACGTGGAGGAAATCAGTCAATTCTGACTCATGGCGACCCCATGTGTCGAAGAGTAGAATTGTACTCCACAGGGCTTTTAATGGCTGTAATCTTACTGAAATAGACTGCCACACTCATTTTGTATGGCACTGCTGGGTGGATTCGAACCACCAACCTGTTGGTTTGTAGCCAAGTGCAAACCATTCCACCACCCAGGGACCTAGGAACTAAAACCATATAGAAACGTTTGAAAGAAGCCCTGCATTTGTCCTGAAATATCCAACTAAGTGATGCCAGGAAGACCGGGATTGTTTGCTACTTGTGTAAGTGGAGAATGAAATCGGATACTCATATGCCCAGTTTGAATGTGCTTCGATACAGATTCAGAATGTAGGAAAAGGGTCAGTGACAAAAATACATTCTGGGGCTTTTCTTGCATGTGACACCCCGAGACTATCGAAAAGGTACGCAGCTACGCAGGGTTCCATTGTAAAACCCAGCAAGGGTACGCATCTCAGTCCTTTCCTTTCCTTTCCATATATTTTCAGCATTTGAATGCATTTCTGTTATGTTCTACCCACCGTTTGACTATCACCTCTCACGTTTCTAGCAGGTGAGTTAACCGCAGACCTTGAGTTACCCAACTCTGGGTTTTTGCAATGGTCTCACAAGGTTTTGAGACATCCTTTGGGTTGTAGATTGTTCTAGCTCATATTGCTCCATCGACAGGGGTCAGAATCATCTTTGGTGAGCAGACCTGGGACACATGTTCCTGGGGCACCTCCCAACCTTGTGCTCTTGTCTCCTGCCCTGGCCTCCAGGTGGTGCCAGGAAAGAGCTGGAATAACTAGCCTTTTCCTCCTTCTGCTGAGGCCAATCATCTCTGAGACTTCTGGATGGAGCCACTCCCTCTTCAAGATCTCTCTTCTTGAAGGTGCTTAGTTTAGAAAGAAACTCTGGGAAGTAATGTCTTCACCTCTCATAAGGCAAAGAAGCCCCTAGACCACTACAGCTTGAATGCAGAAAGCGAAAATGGAACGTATTTCAAAATATAGTCCTAACACGTGTTTTTCGTTTAGTTTTTAACTTCAGAATTCTTCTGGTCCTCGATTTGGATGATATCTTCTAATTTCACATGGCTAGATTTGAAGGGTTTACGGGAGTTTGAGATTCAGCTTGTGATCATGTTGGTTCAGAAAGGTGGGTCTCACGGTATATGGACTTGATGCTAATTGTTAGAATTTTAATCTCACCCCTTAAAACTTAAACAGCATGGCATGCAACTGCCTTAATGCTGCCACTTCTCACTTCCGTTTGACTATCTAGACCGATAGTTCAGGCCCCCATCATCTTCATGTGGATCACCACAACAACCCCCTAACCATACCTCTGTTTACAATCTCACCTTCTTCAGTCTATCATCTCTCTTAATGATACATACACATATCATCATCTGGATTACTTGATCAAAACCCTCATTGACACACACACACCCCCCATGGCCACTTCTGGTTTAAAGCTTTATGACACTGGATTTGAGGCCCTTCGTGGCCCATTTCCTCATTTGTCTTCCAAATTCTATTCTTTTTTTTCTCACTCCCCTACCCCCTATATTAGTATCATGATCAAATTTTCTCTAAAGTACATTGATCACCAGAATTAGAAGTCCCTCGTAGTAGATGTGGCTGTGTGGCCACTTCTGGCCAATGAGTTGTAAGCAGCATTACCTTAGGAAAGTTCCTGAGAATCTCCCTTATTCCATGATGGGATGTCACAAATGGACTTTGGCCTTTAACTGTCATCCATAGCCTTCTGCAAATCAGGTGCTCAGAATTTAAGCTCTAACACAGTTCCCTCCTCTAGTCTTGGATTTTATTATTTACAGTCCTTGGATCACACAGGCTGGGATGCTTCTGTGTGGACTTAGCCAACACCTAACTTAAATGCTGTTTGTTTTAAGACAAGTGTAGGATCTCCACGTGGATTAAGCCCTTAGTAGACAATCCTCTCTGACCACTGACAAGGTATGGGAATAGCCTTGCGATCATACAGAGTGCATTGTTAAGTAGATAAATGTTAATACAGATTTAAATTTAATATGTCATCATTTGTTCCCCTGCTGGACCCATTTTTAATTGGTTCTCATTTTCACTAGAAAATTATTTTCTACTTTCTTTTCAATTGAGGGTTTTCTCCATTTTATTTTGTCATTGTTGTTGGGGGAGGGGTGGTTGTGTGTTTTTCTTTATATTAAATCCAAGCGAGAGATGGTAACTGGATTAATAGTTTCCTAGGGTTATGGCGGGGGATTTAGGGAGAAGTGAGGAGCTAATGATAATGAGTACAAGGATGAAGAAAATATTATAAAATTGATTGTAGTGATGATTGTACACCTTTTAAATATATGTTTAAACCATTGAATTGCCTGGAATGTTGGCATGTGAATTATGTCAACAAAACAGTTTTGTTTCTTTAAATTTCCCTTAAAAGATAATTGGCTTGTGCCTTTCCATCCTTCTTTTTCTTTCCTCATTCCTGTTGCCTAGAATGTGTGATTGTGATGGTTGGCAGAGGAGGCATTTGGGGACCACGAAAAGATCTTGGGAATGGAAGCCTAGTATGGTGAAACAAAACGGAGAGACTCTGTGTCCCAGAGGCTTGGTCTCACTGACCTGCCAGGTCAACTGAGAACCTTTTTCAGTCCTCACAGGGGATACATATTCCTGAAGAAAGCACTCTCCAAAAATAAGAATAATAATAAAAAAAATAAAATAAAAACAAACAAGTGAAAGAAAGTACTCTCCAATCTCACTTTTTTGCCCCCCCCCCTTTTACAACCACACCAGTGTGAGTCTTTGTACCTTGCCACTTGGTCCTCTTCTGCATGAAACTCCCTTTTCTCTTTGCTCTTCTGGACAAGTAAAGGCCTGTCTCAAAGAGTTCCTTCTGGGAAAAGACTGCTCAGCCTCCACCAGGCCAAGTCCATTGTCACAGCTGCATCGAGTACATTTGCCCAACATGGCACACATCCCATGCAACCGCCAGTGTTGTTTTATTGACCTGTGTGTCCTACATAATCGATGATGAACTCCTTCCAATGGGGAATAATGGTTTTCTACCTTGGTGATGACAATTCCTTGGACTCTGTCTTCCTCAGAGCAGCTGACGGCTTGAACTGCTGACCTTGCAGTAGTAGTCCAGCATGTAACCCACACGGCCACCAGGCCTCATTAGCATGTAATTGAGTCTTGAAAATTCATTCTTGAAAGAATAAATTAATTTCTATGAACTAATCTGTCAAATGGGAACAATAATCATAATTCCTACCCTATGAATTCTTTTGAGGATCAAATCAGATGAGAATTAGATGGTGTTCTACAATTGTAATACATTATAAATAAACCCAAGGTTGGTATTTATCCCAATTTCTATTAGCTGGTCCATTACCTTGTACAAAATACAATTTCTATGAGTTCTAGGCTATTTATGTACTATCTATGGGAAATGGAGAGATAGGGTAGGCTGAAAAGAAGGCACAATTCTGATCTTTGTGATGTAAAATATACTAATATCCAAAGATCATTGAGGTCAATTTAACCAAAGATCAGTAAGGTCAGTTTAATGGATCTTTCTTTATACTAGCCAATGAGCTTTACTAGGTAGTTAAGTATATTTGAGTCTATCAGACAAATCCTTAGCTCCAGGCAACCTTCAGAGCCACATAGCTTTGTACAAAACAAGGTGTACTTCATTTCAGCAAAACCTTGCATATCAAGCAGATTTCATTAACTGAAATTCCTCTCAATTGTATAAAAAGGGTGGGACCCAAAGCTTAGCGCATGGGTGCTTTCTCCTGTCAGCTGTTTTAAGAGCACATGGGTCCGTCAGAGCTGGAGTCAGAGCAAAGGCAGATGTACTCCTGTTTCTGCTATCGTGACCTAAGGAGCTAGGGATCCTAGCATTAGTTTGAGAAAACGCCTTTTGGTCATTTCATGCTTATTTCTCTTTTGATACTCTTATTCGAAGCAATCACTGTGGAGGCACTCACCAGTGCTACTGGATAATCCTGCTTCTGACTGCGGTCCTTCAACTAGATCCTTGCTTCAGGCTTTGGAGGCTTCCGGGAGCCTAGATCCCATCCTGGGAGTCTAAGACCAGGTGCCATCGAGTCTGCTCTGACTCGCGGTGACCTCAAGTATATCCGAGTAGAACTCAGCTCCACCGGGTTGTCAGTGGCTGATTGTTCCAGAAATAGACCTCTAAACCTTTCTGCAAGGCACATCTGGGTGAACTCAGACCTCCAACTTTGGGGTTAGCAACTGAGTGTGTTAACCAGTCCCCCACCCAGAACTCCCTCAGAGTCTAAAAGTCCCCTCTTTAGCAGTTAATTTGCTCACACCATTCCCTTAGGCCGTGGAATCCAGTCTTGTTTTTTGCTTTATTTTCTTTTCTGTCTCTGTGTGGGTAGGGAGGGGGAAATAGATTTCATGCCAACTCTCCTATTATGAACCAGTGACACAGGCTTTTAAAAAGCCCACATGTCTGTAATGCCTCCTTTAAAAAAACATGGAAGATTGAACGACCTTGACTCTTCCTTTCTAACAGTTCTGAGAAGGAAGCACAGAGTTCAAAGTGAAGTCTGGGCTCTTCTCTGTAAATGTGCAAATGCACAAAGCTGTGTCTGTTATGTACCGCCTGAAAGGCTATCTATTTGACCAGGTTTATGCAACTCTTCACAGAACACCCATGAAGTCGCAGCTCATATTTCTACTCTAAATATTCGATCTTTTGGCTTTAAACACCCATAAGGGTTATTTGTCAAGATGGAGCTTAAACTTTGCTCTGCAGCTGATCCTTAAAGTAATGCTGTAGGTGTGGGAAGGAAACAGTGGGGACACAGGGAAAGTTAGCCATTCAGCAAGCATTTACCGAGTGCCAAGTACGTGCAGAGCATATGGTATCTAGTCGTCGGTGCTGGGAGGGTGATAGAAAGCACGAGAATACGTGCTCTGGCGCTCAAGATGAAGGAGTCGGAAACAACAGCACTGTCAGTTCAATCCTACATCCCGATACTTTAACTTCGTTTTCCAAAGATGGTTGTAGGAAGAGCCAGAGCTAGCAACCGGGATCATGTCAGAACACGGTACCAGCATCGTGTGTGTGTGTGTGTGTGTGTGTGTGTGTGTGTGTGTGTGTGAAGGATATGCAGGAGAACGCGTGTAGGTACAGAGATAAGATTGGGCGTCTTTTCTTGAAGTGTGTTAGCCACCGTCTTTTGACCCCATCTGTCTCTAGATGGCTTTCCAAGACCCCAGAGGCAAGTTGCTGTGACCCTGATGGGCAGCAATGCATTTGTTTCCGCCAGATTTCTGGCCCTTAGAATCCAGGATCTTTGTCTTGTCAAGCTTGCGTTTGCCTTTGGTCCTGATAGGAAGGGGATGCTGCATGCTTGCTCCTACCCACTTGTGTCTCCCACGAGCCTTGTTGGGTCTGCACTGGGCTGGGACCAGACACTTGGGGAGAACAGCTGTTGCACACAGACAGCCTTGTCCCGGGAGGGCTGTCTGTGCGCTCACACAGACGTCGCTTCTTTTCGCCTTCCCTTGGGCTGTGCGTGGAGACTTGGCCACCACTTCAGGGGACTGCTGAATGTTAGGGAAGCGTCCATAAAGCAGACCAGTGACAAGCCACAGCCTTGAATACGAATGTCAGCTCCACTGTATAAAACCATTGTGAGCCTCCCTTCCTTCACTTGCGGGGGGGGGGGGGGGAATTCGGGGGGGGTGTAGGCGAGGCCCAAGGCTGGGAGCAGGCCCCACCACAGCTGATCTTTCTCATCTTCCTTCACTTGCGGGGGCGGGGGGGGGGAGAAATTCTCTCCTAGTATTATTAGGACAATGAAATGAATTAAGTGCTTAGCACAATAATTGGCACATAATAACCACTCAATACATTTTAGCTAGTATTATAAGATTAGTATAGTTATCATGAATATTCGCTTTTGCCTTGGGATTTTTCTTGGTGGACTAAGCTACATTCATTCTGTCCTATGAAATTGATGACTAAGAGGAAAACAGGAAATATGACTTAATGCACTCATTAAACAGCTGTTTTTCATGTGCTGACTGTATTGCCAAGTAATGTATTAGGCCCCTCCCTCCTCCCGCCCTTCCTTTATCCTTCTATAAACAGTTATTGTAGGCCAGACATTATGTTAATGCTAGGAAAGTAGTGGTAAAATAGGACAAGTAGCATACAAGGACAGACAGGCGCAGAACCTCAGAGAAGTTCTACGCTCCATGCTACAATAGTGTTTGCAGATAGCAGGGCAGCTATCATATTATGAGCCTTCATTTTTGGCCAGTGCTCAAAATGGTAAGATACAGAACTCCCATTAGGTCAGTGGTATTTTCCTGCTATTGTCCCTATACAAGGTTGGCGTTTCCCAAAGGTCCATCAATGAAATCCATGAATTTACAACTCAATCTAAGTAACAAAATACCTCTTTGTGGGAAGAGTTACACATAATACCCTTTAAAAAGAGAACTTATAAAGCATCAAGATCTAAAGTAATGAAAACATAGATACAACTGTATGAGTACTTATACTTGATGCAGTGTTTTATATTTCTATTTCTATTCTAAACATAGTTCCCAAGTCCAGAATACACACACACAATCATCATCATCATCACCACCATCATCATATTCTTCTATTGATTAAGGAAAAAAAAGTCAAAGTATCAATATGGCTTTTTAAATTTCCCAAGTTATATCTGTCACATTCTTCTGCAAGCAATGTCTCAAGGTCTTTATGGAGAGGGTAAAAGAATATGAACTTAAGTTTATTTATTGATAATTATGTGAATACCTTACAAATGTAATTTCATTTAATTCTCACAAAAATCTTGTAAAAATAGTTCTTACTTGCCTTACTTCTATCTCTTTTTACATATTAGAGAGCTGAGGCTCAGAGGAGTTGAGAAGCTCTGGAGACTTGTATTTAAAGCCAAGAACGCCTATTTCCAAGTGGCATATTCCATTTGGGCATGAATGATCTGATCATTTGCAGAAAGTCATGCAAAAGAGTCTATTTCCAGCCCCCTGCAGAGTATCTCTTAAATTACATAATAATGGCAAGACTGACCAGTCACACAACAGTCACAATTGAACTTACAAAACTCCGTTATAGCCCTTTTCTCACAAGTCCTGTGCAATTGCCATGGGCTTGAGTACTCCCTGCACACTCTTGCCCGCACTCTATTTTCCTAGCAATCTTTTCCATTGAAGATAATAACATAGGACAGGCTATTCCAGGTGCCACCCAAAATAACTTTACTCCCCTGTCTGCATTCAGTAAGGGTGTGCTGGTGGTGTTCCCTTGGTAAATATTGGTCAAATTTTAGACTCCTAACCTCATCCACCTGCTGCTCTGTAGGGCAAAGATGAGGCTATCTTCTCTTGGAAAAATTTACAGCCTCAGAAAACTTTAGAATCAGTTCTATTCGATCTATGAGGTACTGAGTTCGAATCGACCCGAGAGCAGTGCGTACAGTTGGCTTTGCTTTGGTCTTCATTAAGAGTTCTCTTTTCAGCACAGTAAAGTTGCCAATTGGACCTAGTTCAGAGTGCCCCAAATGGGGCAAATGGCTTGATCTCAGTGCTAGAGTAATTCCCCTTCTTTTAAATTTCTTTCAAAGGGCCATCAGTTCCCCAGACAATGGGATCGAATCCATGTAGCTACCCTTGTCCCTTCCCTCGGTCTTCTTCTGCTACACCCAGGCAAGTGTCGTGTGCAATGATTACAGTTACTGTATTATTAAATGGTAGTACACACTTATTTCCTCATTTGACTCTCAGTCCTCAGAGCAGCCTGGAAAGTAATTGTTACCAATTCCATTTTACCAATGAAAAAAAACCAAGACTCAGAGATGTCAGAAGCTGATAGTTGATGAAGTGGAGATCTGAATTCATGTTCTGAATGAACTATAAAGAACCATCCATCTCCTCTTCACCGTCTGCTCATCTATTACCTTTCCTTTCCCCTAAACTCACGGGGTTGAGACAGCGACTCAAACATAACAACAGCTGTGAAGCTAGGGCAGCATTTCATTCTGCTGTACATGGGGTGATTGTGAGTCAGAAGTGACTCACCAGCATCTAAGAACAACAACAAACTCATTGTTATGGATTAAGTTGCATTTCCCCCCAAAATGAGTCACATTCCAGACTCATGTAACTGTGGATACAATCCTATTTGGAAATAGAGTTTCCTTTTGTTATGTACAGGGCATACCAATGTAGGGTGGGCTCTAAACCTCATCATTTCTGAGCTATCTAAAACACCAGAATAGACACAGAGACACTTGGGAAAGAAATGTAATATAAGGGTTGTCCACCTGCCAAGAAATGCTGATGAACCAGAGAATCCACGGGGCTACCAAGAAGGAAAGATTCAACACAGCCAAGACCTGACAGATTTTAAGTATTAAGAACTATGAGAAAGAAAATAAATCTCTGTTGTGGAAAGCCACACCCTTGGGCATTTGTGTTACAGTAGCACTAGGTAACTAAGCCACTCATATTGAATCAAACCTGTATTGTTAAAAACACCATGAACTTCTAAAAGGACAAACAAATCTTTGTTGGCAAAACCATGGCCAGCGTGCTCCTTAGAGGCAAGGATGTCAAGACTTCATCTTACAGGCTTGCGATAGATTGTCAGGGGAGAACAGTCCTGGAGAAAGACGTCATGCTTGGTGAATAAGGTGACCAGACCTCCCGCTTTTGGCAGGAGAGTCTCGATTTTTAACAATTTTCCCCGCGTCCCACGGCGTTTTAAAAAAGTCCTGATTTTTGGAAAGAATGCACAACAAGCTAGGGTATACAGTTTTCGGCTGCCATATGGCTATTTCGCCAGGATATGAGTTTGATCAATGGTGTCCCACTTTTGTCCCGCTTTCCCAATGTTAAAATCCGTGCAGTGGAGGGGCAGCAAAAGAGAGGAAGACCCTCCGGGAGATGGGTTGGCACAGTGGCTGCCACAATGGGTGCAGCCATAGGAATAATTGTGAGGATGGTGAAAGAGCACAAGGGGTTTTGTTCTGTTAGCTAATAACATTCGGTTGCTATGGGTCAGAACGGAATCGATGGCACCTCATAAGAGCTCCTACAATCTTGTATACTCAAACTAGTGCTCTGGTGTCCTAACCGTTCTTCCCATGCCAAGCTTTCCCTCACTTCAATCCAAACTCCACACCCCAAACCAGATAGATCTGCCCAAACATTCATGCCGTTTTCCATTTCCTGATACAGTAATTCTCAAGCTAAAACACAATCAGCAGTAGTGTCTCAGTAACTTAGAGAAACAACAGAACTATTTTATATGTTTCAATGCACTTGTATGGCACTAATGACCAACTCCTAGTCCATTTCACTTTTACGTTTCTCCCTTTTCCCCCTTGTTTTCTAGCCACTCAGACCACTATTGAGGAATCTGGAAGGCTTTTATTATTTGTATTTTTTAAGACCTGAAACCTTTATTTTCACTTTTTATTCTTAATTGAGTTGGGTTTGTAAAGGCGCATATTGCATATAGTCACACAGCCCATCTCAACAAATGAAACAGTTATGTCTTGTTAAACATCCATAAACGTGGTTCTCTGTCTTTTTATGCCCCTCCCATCCAACCTTCCTCCCTCTATAATTTCCTGTCCCTCCCCTCTCCCTGTCCCCGACTGTCCCTGGCTTCCTTGTATTCTTCAAAGTCTTATTTTTAAAAAAAATCATTTTATTGGGGCTTGTACAACTCTTATCACAATCCACACATCCATCCATTGTGTCAAGTGCATTTGTACATTTGTTGCCATCATCATTCTCAAAACATTTGCTCTCTACTTGAGACCCTGGTATCAGCTCCTCACTTTTTCTGCTCCCTCCCCGCTCCCCCATCTCTCATGAAACCCTGATAAGTTATAAATTATTATTGTTTTGTCATATCTTACACTGTCCAATGTCTCCCTTCACCCACATTTCTGTTGTCCGTCCCCCAGAGATGAGGTTATATGTAGAGCCAAGATCCATGTTTTTTTCCCTTTGTTTTCCTGATAATAATGGTGTTATTAAATATCTATCTTTATCAGATTTATGATATTTGCTATGCATAATGTTCTCTGTTTTTGCCCAGGTCTTGTGACATTCAAGAGAGTTGTCATTATTTTTCACTGATGCATCAAATTCCATTGTATAGATGTACCAGAGTTTATTTACCATTCTTCTATAATAGAGTTTCTGTGACATGTTTATTTCTTAAATGATATTTTATTCTAAATATTTCTCCCTTAATTATTTGCATAGCTTTTATCTAAAGCGTTAGCTAATATGCATATATATGATTATTTCATGTTGCCTGAACCTGAGATGCTTTTTAGAGAGTCTGCATATGTTAATTGGAGAACCACAGCCCTACATAAGAAGAATTAAAATGATAATCAAGATCCTTCGAACTTTACTGCTAGGTCACATTTCTTACCACTTACTCAGCATGCTTCTCGGTATGGAGTAGATTGAGGTTCTTGGTCCAATGCAGGGCACACAAGAGTATTAAATCAACCAAACTGCCCACCAGCCTCTCTATCATTCATCAAATAAACTCTGGTGGTGGTACAGTTCTGTGATTTGCTCAGTCAGTGCCCCTTGTTCCAAGCTTCTCTCTCTCTCCTTTCTTTAAAAACAAAAAAATCATACTTAGCAGATAATCATTAACATAATTGTATGCTTATGATGCTCCAGATACATCCCAAGGGCACTATAAAGCACTAATCTTCTCGTTATCCTTATGCATTGAATGTTAGCAAGACCTTTTTCTACTGATTGGTATTTATTGTTGTTAGGTGGCATTGAGTTGGCTCTGATTCCTAGAGACCCAACAGAGCAAAACACTGCCGGTCCTGTGCCATCCTCATAATCATGTCTGAGCCCATTGTTGCAGCCACTGTGTCAATCCCTCTTGTGGAGGGCCTTCCTCTTTGTCGCTGCCCCTCTGCTTTAGCAAGCACGATGTCCTTCTCCGGAACTGGTCTCTCCTGACAACATATCCACAGTATGGAAGAGGAAGTCTTACTGCCCTTGCCTCTGTGGAGCACTCTGGCCTTACTTCTTCCAAGACAGATCAGTTTGTCCTTTTGACAGTCCATGGTATTTTCAGTGTTCTTTGCCAGCACCAAAATTCAAATGCATTGATTCTCTTTGGTCCCCTTTGTTCAATGTCTGACTTTCATGTGCATATGAGGCAATTGAAAATACCCTGGCTTAGGTCAGGCAGGCAAACTTTAGTCCTCAAAGTCACATTCTTGCTTTCCAATACCCTAAAGAGTTACCCAAAGCAATACATCTTTTTAATCACTTGGTTGCTGCTTCCACAAGCATTGATTGTGAATCCAAGCAAGACAAAATCCTTGAATACTTCCATCAATTGCCTATTTGTCATGATGTTACCTACTGGTTCAGTTGTGAGAATTTTGGCCTTCTTTACATTGAGTTGTAATCCAAACTAAGGGCTTCAATTTTCAATATTCAACAAGTGCTTCAACTCCTCCTCACTTTCAGCAAGAAAGGTTGTATTAACTGCATATCGCAGTTCTTAAGTTTTCCTCCAACCCTGATATCACATTCTTCTTCATATAAGCCAGCTTCTATGATGATTCTTCTTAGTGTACAGATTGAACAAGTATGAGGAGAGGATACAGCCCTGACACACGCCTTTCTTGATTTTAAACCATGAGCATTCCTTTGTTCTGTTCCCTAAACTGCCTCTTGATTCATGTACAGGCTTTGCATGAGCAGAATGAAGTGTTCTGGAATCCCCACTCTCCTCAAAGGTATCCATAATTTGTTATCATTCACACAGTAAAAGGCCTTGGCCTAGTCAATAAAACACAAGTAACCATTTTTCTTGTAGTCTCTGCTTTCAGTCAAGAAACTTTTGATATCATTTATGATATATATCTCTTGTTCCCTGTCCTCTTCTGAATCAGTACTGAACCTCTGGCAGCTCCCTGTCAATGTACTGCTGCAACTGATGTTGAATGATCTTCAGCAAAATTGTACTTACATTTGATATCAGTGATATTGTTCTGTGATACAAATAAGGATCTCTTTCAGTCACTTGGCCAAGTAGCTTGTCTTCCAAATGTCTTGGAATAGAAAAGTAAGCTATTCCAGTGCTTCATCAGATTGTTGATGAATTAATATTCAATTTTGTGTTGGTCTGGGTACATTAGAAAAACAAATCCACAGAAACTCATGTATAAGAGAGAGTTTTATATAAAGGGTAAGTGCAACATCAAGAAAACATCCCAACCCAGTGCTGCCCAAGCCCACAAGTC
>NW_022103898.1:67466317-67477932 GCF_000313985.2 Echinops telfairi
AAAAAAATTTTTAAAGAGCAAGTTTCAGAGCTTCTTCTCACATCCACTTTGATCTTTGCTTTCTTTCCTGTCTTTTTAATGACCTTTTGCATCTTCTTGAGGTCCTCCCAAGGTCATCCGGTCTTCTGCATTAGTGTTCAGCGTGTCAAATCTGTTCTTGAGATGTTCTAGACATTCAGGTGGGATGGACTCAAGGTTGTATTTCGACTCTCGTGGACTTGTTTCATTTTCTTCAGCTTCATCCTGAAGGTACATATGAGCAATATCCGTGCACATGGTTTGTCTCACAGTTAGCCCCTGTTCTAGTTTTAGCTACTGTATTGAGCTTCCCCGTTATCAATTCCCATAGACATAGTCAATTTGGTTTCTATGTATCCCATCTGTCAAAATCCACATGTATGGTCACTTTTTGTGTTGTTGAAGAGATATTTGCTATGAACAATTGTTGGTCTTGCAAAATTCTATCATGTGATCTCCAGCTTCATTTCTATCACCAAGACCATATTTTCCAACTCCTGATATTTCTGTTTTGTTTCCAAATTTGGCATTCCAATTGCCAATAATTATCACTGCATCTTGATTGCATGCTTGATCAATTTCAGACTGAAGACATTGGTAGAATTCTTCAGTTTCTTCATCATTAGCTTTAGTAGCTGGTGCATAAATTTGAATTATAGTTGTATTGGTTGGACTTACTTGACAGCAGGTAGATATAATCCTATTACTGACAGCACTGTACTTCAAGATACATTTTGAAAGGTCCTTTTTTGCAGGTGAATGCAATCCCATTCCTCTTGATGGTGTTTTTCCCAACATAGTAAACAATGCAATTTTTAAAATTCAAAGTGGCCAATATCAGTCCACTTCAGCTCACTAATGCCCAGAATACCAATCTTCATCCATTCCATTTTCCGTTTTGATCACTTGCAATTTCCCTTGATTCATACTTTGTACATTCCAAGCTCCAATTACTAGCAGAGCTTTGCAGCTGCTTCTATTTACCGTGACTTGTGCCCCATCAGCAGTCGGAGATCCCGAAGGCTTTCCTCTCACAAACTCTGCTCATGTCGCCATGGTCGACTCTGCTCTTAAAAGAGCTCCTCAGCCGTCACATTTCAAGTGCCTTCTGGCCCCGGGGACCGTCCTTTGGCACTGTTTCCAACAACATTCTGCTTCCATTCAGTAGGCCTTTCGTGTCTGACAATGTTTCCACGCTCTGCATAAGGCTCTCAGCGGCTCCTTCCTCCCAAGAGGGGAGCAGATTCCTTCTTTGGAGTCTGTTCTGAGTCTGGACGCTCTACTGAAATCTGTTCATTTTGGGTGACCCTGCTGGCATTTGAAACACCAGTGACACAGCTACCAGCATCACAGCACCACACAAGCCACCACAGTGCAACAGACTGACGGACAACGGTGGGAATTTTTATTTGTAGAGATTCAAATACTTACCTAATAGGATCATTGAGGGTTGAGAGAGTTAATACCTAAAGTTCCTGGGATATGGTAAGTATTTAATAAATATACTAGCTATTATCATTGCTATGGTACCTGGTGATTATGGAAATTTAAAGCAATAGCATGTTAATGATTTGGATGTTGTCATATCTCCAGAGTCTGAACTCTCAGATATTGTGTTTTACCACCTCCTTTGTTCCTTTCTTCTACTTATTTAATTATGTCACCCTTTCTGCGAAAATGGACCACTCACATAAGTTGGTCACTCATATGTTTCCAACATACCCTTTGAATACGCCATGTATCATAGTGCTATCCCCAGTCAGGTACTTCCTACCTTCATACAAAACCTCAAAAACATGAAATGATTTCCTATTTCTCCAATTGCATTAACAATTGCAAACAGATTTATGCTTGTGACATGTTTTTTCCATTTCCTATTTATGTTGGGGGGGCGGCAGAGCAAAGATATGATTTTGAGGACTAAGGTGTGCCTGACCCAAGTCATGGTATTTTTAGTCACCTCATATACATGTGAAAGTCGGACAATAAATATGAAAGACTGTAGAAAACTGGATGCATTTGAAAGGGTGTTGGTGAAAAGGATCAAACATGCTGCCAAATGGCAGAAAAAGGATCCAATCTGTCTTGGAAGAAGTATAGTCAGAATGCTCCTTAGAAACAAATATGGAAAGCCTTTGTCTCACATCTTTTCAACATGGTGTGAGGAGGGCCCTATCCCCAGAGAAGAACATCATGCCTGATGAAGTAGAGGGTCAATAAAAACCCTGAAGGCGTTCAAGAAAGTGGGATGACATAGTGGTTGCAACAAGAGGCTCAAACATCGTCAGGGAGGCCGCAGGCCTGGGCATTATTTCCATCTGGTCTTTATAGGGTTGCAGTGTGTTGGAACCGACTAGAATGTTCCCAGTAACGACCACTTCTCTGGAGGGCCTCAACAGCCACCCTGAGGTTTGATGATTGGCTAGAGGGGCAAATCGAACTCAGCACGTCATCAGAGTGGCGACTACGCTTTCTCACAGCAAAAGTATTCAAAGCAACATCAGCAAAGGGAAAAGGTGCATGGGGTGTCCCGTGAAGTCCAGAGGAAACAAGGCACCAGCTTTCAAAAGTTCTCTCCCCGGGGAGTCACAAAAACAACTGCCATTGAGTTGAGTCTGATTCATGGTCATCGCATGTGTGTCGAGTAGAACTGAGCTTCCGAGGCTGTTCAATGGCGGCGTGTTGGTGTGTGTTGTTTTTAGAAGTCACTCACTAGGTCTTTTTTTCTGAAGTGCCTCTTCGAAGGCTAGAACTTCCAACCTTTCGGTTTTATCAGTCAACCAGGTTAACCTTTTGCACCACCCAAGATTTCAAACGGAGTCACACAGGGCACACGTCTTTCCTCCAGCAATGTATTGTAACAACACGTGTGAACATTTGCCTCCTAGGGAGGCTAGTTTGAGACTCAGTCCCCAGGGTGTTTAGTGGGGTTTGTCACATAGGCTGAGCATTGCTGCAACGAACTGAGAATTCCAGACTGAGAATTCCTTTACCTCTCTTTTATGGAAACAATGAAACCAGGCATTCATCCTAAACCACATTTTCTGTACCAGCAGTGCGGTGCCGTGACCCACACTTCTTAAGTTCTGGAAGAGCGGGACTCCTCCTGAAATGCAAGTTTCCGGTACCAGCCAAGGGCCAACCTTGTAAATGGGCCTGCTCAGTGAATTGTTTTCTACATACTACAAATTTTATGGCTGCCACAAAACAGTAATACGACTGTGCTAGTCTGGGTAAACTAGGGAAACAAATCCACAGAAACTCATATGGATAAGAGAGAGTTTTATATAAAGGGTAACTGTACATTAAGAAAGCATCCAAACCCAGTGCTATCAAAGCCCATAAGTCCAACATTAGCCCATATGTCCAACACCAATCTACAAAGTCCTCCTCCATCTCACAAAACACACGCAATGACATCAACTGCAGGAGGAAAGCCGAATCAGTGAACGTGTAAGCATCTCAGCGCTGACAGGAGTCTCCACACGGCTGCTCCAGCACCCAGGGCTGCATCGGGGTAGGTCCATGTGGCTTCTCCTCAGGGATGTCTTGCAGGAAGTGAGTCTTGCCAGCTGAAGCAGGGAACTAGCTAAGGAAGCTGCACCCTGGTCTGACCATCAGAAAGCAAGAGACCCAAGAACTTGAAAGGCAAGGCTCACCAAGCCATGTATCTCTCTACCCTTCAATGTGTTTATTGGCCAGGTTGGCACAATAAACCTTAACTATCTCAACCACCGAGCAGCAGAGCTCATGAATAACCCGAAGCTATAATGTAGCAAGGACGTGAGGAGAGCCATCGACTGATCGTGGCAGAGCAATGGAAGCAGCCGACTTGCATTCTGGAGTAGTATCGTCATCATAATGGTGGTGGTGTTGCTAATTGATGTTGAGTCCATCTGGCTCACGGTGACCCCATGTGTGCAGAGTAAAACTGCCTGATGAGGTTTTCTTGGCTGTAATCTTAATGGAAGGAACTCACCAGAACTTTTCTTGCACAGTTGGGTGGGTTTGAACTAACAACCTTTGGGCTCGTAGCCTTGTGTAACCGTTTGTGTCACCCAGGGACTTTAATGTGATGTTAGAACATCTATATTAATTTCACTGCCATTGAGTCAATGCTGACTCCTTGCGACCCTCTGTGGGTTTCAGAGGCTGTAACTGTGATGGGAGTAGAAAGCCCAGTCTTCCTCCCTCAGAGCTGTTGGTGGTTTTGAACTGCCAAAGATGCGGATCGTAGCCCAACTCATAACCACTACACCATTAGGACTGCTAAGACAAAGTGCCACCAAGCACTTGGCTTTACACAACACATATTTATCGTCTTACTGTTCTAGAAGCTAGTAGTTGGGATTCAGGATGTTGTTGGGGCCATGCCCTCTCCCGAGGCTCTAGAGGACAAACCTTTCTGGTCTCTGCCAGATTCTGGTGGCCGAGTGCATTTCTTGGTTTCTAGATACATCTTCACATAGTCCTGGTGGCAAAGAGGCTCTAACTCCTAACCAAAAGGAGTTTGTCTGAATACACAGCAGTTGGAATAGACAAGGCACTCCACCGGAGAAATAAGTAGCAGTCTGTTTCCAGCAGCCTTGGAAATTCCATGGGGCAGTTCTACTGTGTCCTGTAGAATGGCCCTTCAAATCAGAGTCAACTCAAAGGCTCTGAGAAGCAGGGTGGGGGAGAGGGAGTATGTCTTCCCTCTGTCCCTGTATCTATGTCTCTCTCTCTTTTAAAAGCATGTCACTTAGAGTGGATTAGGACCCACTCTATTTCCATGGGACATCACTTTGTTGACCAGGTATTTCAATCCAAAACTATGTGGCTGGCTCACAGAAAGTTCTCTACTGCTTTCAGGCTTATAAACTACATAAATGGATGTAAGTGCGCACATGAGTTAACTCGTGACCAATCAGCAACATTTGGGCATGGAAACATGAGTTTATTCATGACTGGTTGGCATTAAGCTTGCTAAAGTGATAATATCTTTAAAGATCCTATTTCCATAAAAGATCATGTTCACAGATACCTGAGTTAGTTGTCAATGTATATTTATCAAACCCCGCCCCCCCAACCAGAATTACTCCCATTGAGTCAATTCTCGCAAACAATGACCCCTGTGGGTTTCCTACACGGAACGTCTTTACAGAAGGAGAAAGGCTCCTCGTTCTCCCCCAGAACAGCTCATGGTTTCAAACTGAAAGGGCACACACTTCAATCCATGACAGCAGCTGAGATGAAAGCAAGAGATTTCTGTGACCGCGGGAGCAGCATCCACCAGTGTCCTTTACTCCGAGAGACTAAGCGATAGTAGATTAAAGATTACTAGAAATGCTTACATGAAGTCATCAGTTTCCCCCTCTCTTTGAACCTAGGCTGGCCTGTGATTTCCTTCAGCCAACAGAATGCAGCACAAGTGACCCTGTGCCTTAAGGCCTTCTTAAGCTAAGCTTAAGCTAAGATGCCATACATGTAAGTAATGCCACCCTGGATGCCCCAACCCAGTTGAGACACCAGATACAAGTACCTACATGTGTGACCCCAGGTAATACCAGCAGAAGAATCACCATGCTGAGCCCACCCTAATAATAAGCAAATAATAAGATGCTGCAGTTTTAAGGCCCTGGGTTTGAGGATGGCTTGTTCACAGCAGCAGATCACTGTGGCGGTGGAGCAGCCGAAATGAGGGCCGAAGTCTCATGACAGTAGTGGAGCTCCAGTGTAGAGGGTGAGAAATGTCTAGGGTTGAGAGGACAGGATGATTTCATGAATAGTTGATACATGATACTCTGTCCCAGTTCTCCTTGTTATACAACAGTGTGGCTCACCTCATCTGGAGCCCACCAAATTCAGCTCTGGCCTCGAATCTTTCCCAGACCTTCTCAATGCTCAAACTGAAGTTGGTGAACAGTTGGTTGAGATCCCGGACAGCATGAGTCATGTTTGTCTTCTGAATGCCTATTGTCTTAGTGGAGATGTTAGATCATAAGACACAGTCTTATGTCTTGAAGCTCATTCTGCATCAAGAGAACCGAGGTCAAGTGTATAGCCTCATCTCCAGCCACGTTTCTCAACATATGCTGAATATACGCATCCAAGAGACCAAATCAGTGAGCCCAAAGTTGCAATCGCTAACAAAAGAACCAATCTAACTAATTTTATTAACAAAAATGATAGATCATTTCATTGTAGCATAAATGAGACTGACGATTGATTGTGACAAATAGTTGCTCTCTCTTTCATGGAGGAGGAAACTGCAGGAGAAAGAGAGTGCTTATCAATTAACAGGACCACTCAACAAGGCACGATTGAAGGCAGGACGTAATCTAGGACATAATCTAGGACACCTGAACTTTTCTCGAGGACTTTCTCTACTGTTGGCAGCATTCATTTTCACTGACATGTTTATGTATGTCTTTGCTGGAGAGGGCATAGATAAAACCGTGTACTTTTTAAAACGTTAAGCAAAACATCTTTCCTCTTGGTGATATCACTCTTTCCCTCTGGACATTTGATTCGTTTCTTATGGGCCGTTGCAGCCATCTCTTGGGAGGAAAAAAGAACGATTCTAGTAAGAAGGAAGTTCTCCATAGACCATGGCTTGAGAAAGAATGCATAAGGCCAGCCAGCAGTGGGAGTATGCAGAGACTCACCCTGCTGATATTCTTCAAGAAAGAATGGCCCGATAGAGAAAAATGACATTCTTCGGCGCCACCTCATTTCATCTGATAAAAAACGAACACTTTCCTACATGTTCATTGTAAAGAAAAGAAGTTAAAACCATAGCTAGGAGCCAGCGTAGAATGGTAAGTTAGAGGAAGTACAATCTAATTGTGTAGATAGTCAATAGAAGCTGGTTTATTTTGTAGCTATGGAGAATCCGTTCATTCGTTCATTCATTCATTCATTCATTCATCTATCCATCCATTCAGCAAATATGGATTGAACACTTACCAAGTGCAAAGTCCTATGGAGACCATTAAGTTCTGAACCTACCTCCTCCTCTCCAGGGGCTTGTTTAGTCTCATACAGGAGATAAGGCAAGACATGAACAAAAAGAGCTATGATCAAGGTAAGAAATGAGTAAGTACTACTGGGGGAGAAAAATAAGGTGAGATGCAAGTTCAGAAATGGAAGCATAACTTCTGGCCAAAGGAAATATAGAGTAGAAAGATTCCTTAAAAGTATAATCCTTAAAGATTCCTTAAAAGTATAATCCTCCAACTCCTGCTTTAAAAGCCTCACACAGTTATTAGCTATATGACCTTGGAACAATCATAAATTTTCGGTGTCTTAGTTTGCTTATCTTTTAAAGGAAGGGTTGAACTAAATGATCTTGAAGGTCCTTTTCCCTCTAAAGTATTGAGATACATAATTTTCCCTGCGCAGGCCCTGATAAATATGTGACAGTCTGTACTTTATACAACCAAAGTAACTTTTTAAACCTAAGTAAGATCATGTTACCCATGGCTTAAAATCCATTCATGGATACATTTAAAAGAAAATGCAAACTCTTTTTGATGGTGCACAGGGTCTTGGGCATCTGGTCCTGCTCTCCCACCTCATCTACAGCTCTTTGGCTTGCCCTGCTTTCCTGCCACATCGACTTCCTTTCCATCCCCTGCACCTGCATACAGGTTGTCCCCTCTGACAAGGATGGCTTGCCTTTTCGTTTAAATGTCATGACGATCATCAGCAGCAACCTCTATTAAAAACATGCCAGCATATGAATATAGGTGGGCGTATATGAATGCAATGCCTTATTTATTACAGCGTTCTATTCCCATGGCAACTCCATTATAAATGTTTTGATATAAGTTGAATATTTTTTAGTTTTATTATTGCCTTTTATTATCAGTATCTTTATATATTTGGTGATCCTTATTTTTCTTTGAGGATTAGCATAAGAACAATAACAGCAAATCACTCATTGCAACATTATATGTAGTATATACTACTAATGATATATAAAACAAAACAAAAGGAACAAATGATGGCAAGTGTGATTCATCATAACTCAAATACATCATACACTGGGGACTATCTATACATATGAGGGGTACCCCCCCAAACTTTCCATTTTTTTCCAAAATGGAAAAAAGCTTTGCTGTGCGGAGCTTTCGTAGTACGCATTTTTCCTACTAGGCGAGCATTGAGCAACTCGCTCTGAGGTAGTGCACCCAGTGGTGTCACCTGGGAAGGTTCTCTCTGGTCCCAGTGAATTTTTTGGTAAAAGCAGTTTTGCTCAACCATAGCTTTTTATGATGGCCGATTTAAGAGAACAGTGTGTGGCTGTAAAATGTTGTTTCCTGCTTAGGAAAAATGCCACAGAAACAGTTGTGATGTTGAACACGGCTTATGAGGACAGTGCTTTGGGGAGAAACTCAAATGTACGAGTGGTTTTCTCATTTCAAAAAGTTGAAATGTCGATTGATAACAAATCTTGTTCTGGATGTCTGTTAACTTCCTGAACTGATGAAAATGGCTGGCTCACAGTGCATGTGGAGTTCATTACACCAGGTCAGACTGTTAATCAAGCTTTCTATTTAGAGGTTCCGAAAAGACTGAATGACAATGTGCGCAAAAAATGCCTGATTTGTAGCACACAGGGGCTGATTTTGTCACAACAATGCACATGCTCACACAGCCAACTCAGTGTACCAGTTTTTGGCAAAAAACACACCCCTTCATTCCTCTCTTGACCCACACACTTACTCACCTGACCTCACTCCATGGGACTTCTTTTTGTTTCTGAAAATGAAGAGGGACATGAAAGGACAGCGATTTGACAACATAGAAGAGGTGGGGGAAAAACAAGGGAGGTGCATTTGGCCATCCAAAACAGATGGGTTTGAAAAGTGTTTCCAATAATGGAATCTCAGATTTGATAAATGTATTAAGTGTAATGGAGAGTACTTTGAAGGTGATAAGGTTGTTTTGTAAAAAAAAAAATTAGAAATATAGGTTTGATAAAAAGTTCAGGTTTAGGGGGGGAGGGGGTGCCCTCTTGTATGCAATGATGATTCTGTAGTCTATTTCTCACTTTCTGGCCAATGTATTCCAGGCACAGGTACTACCCACCTATCAATGGTTGTACATATTTACAAACTCACAAGCAGCGGATAAGAGTTACAATCTCTCTGTCCATTTTTCAGCATTTGGGGGTGGGGGGGAGGTGTTGGTTATTTAATGGAATATTGTGGTTGGTAGAAGGTGATATCTCACATTGCTTTGATGTGCATCTCCTGCATGACTATTTATTGCATTATTATTTCATGTGTCTGTTAGCTATTCAAATGTCTCTTTTGGTAAACCGACTATTCATGTCTTTTGCCCACTTTTTAATTGTGTTTTTTTTTAACTTGAGATATTACAGTCTCCTATTGATTTTAGAGATTAGTCCCTTGTCTTTCATTTTGTTTCTAACTTTTTTTCCCTCAATACGTGAGCTTCCTTTTTATGTGTTCTAAGAAAATTGGTTGTAGAATGTCAATATTTTTAAGTTTATTAAAACTTACTTTCTGACCAAGCATATAATCTGTTATGGAGAATATTCTGAGGACCTGGATAAAAATGTGTACTGTGTTTTTGTTGGATGGTGGCTCTGTAGATGCCTAGGAGCTCAAGCTTGCTCATTATGATGTTTACTTCCTTTGTGTCTGTATTCCGTTTCTTCCCTGATGCTCTTTCCTTGAGAGTGGAGTGTTGAAGTCTCCTGTTAGTATTGCCATCTTATCTATCTCTTTCTTCAGTTCTATGAGAGTTTGATTCATGTATTTTGAAAGTCTTTTATTGGGACCATATATATTTAGCATAGTTATGTCTTCTTGTTCTATTTGGAGCCCTGGTAGTGTAGTGGTTACACACTGGGCGTGATATGAAAGGTTTGGCAGTTTGAAAGTACCCACTGCTTTGTGGGAGAAAGGCAGGGCTTTCTACTCCTATAAATAGTTACAGAAACCTGCAGGGGTAGGTCTACCCTGTTCTAAAGGGTTGCTGTGAGTTGGCATCGACTTGATAGCAGTGAGAGTTTTTTTAATTAGTATTATTCTATTATTACCTTAATCCTGATGTAGTATTCTTTTTGTTTGTTTTGTTTTATTTTTTATGTAGTTTCTTTGTTTAACTCACATGTTGTTTTTACCTTAAAGTCTGTTTCATCAGAGATTAATATCGCCACTCCAGGGTTTTTTGTTTTGTTTTGTTTGCTTGCCATTAGCTTGGTAGATTTTTCTATAGACTTTGATTTTCATCTATTTTTGTCTTTGTGTTTAAGACCTGTCTCAGGTAAGTGGCATATTAATGTGTCTTGTTGTGGCAGTTACATAATCTCCTGTCAACTTGAGTGAAGGGGCAGAGTCTAGCCTGTCAATCAGGTGTCAGCTGGATGACTTCATTTGAAGGAGTGACAGAGATAAATAGCTCACTGGAGGCCAGACTCAGTCTTATCTCTCTGCCTTCCCTTTCCTGCTGTTGAGACACTCAGAGAGCTGGAGGAGCCATGTGGAGACCTGTGCCAGCATTTAGATGCTTCCACTGCCACTGTGTCCACAAGATCTTCTACATTAAGCATCATTGCATGTGCTGCGTGAGTCTAAAGAGGAATTTATGGACTAGTGTGTTAGTCTGGGTAGACTAGAGAAACAAATTAATAGACACTCATATGTGTACAAGAAAGCGCTTTATATAAAAGAATAATTGTATATTAAGAAAATATCCCAGCCTAGTCCAGATCAAGTCCATAAGTCTGATATTAGTCCATATGTCTGATACCAGTTTATAAATTCCTCTTCACACTTATGTAACACATGCAATAACATCAAACGCAGGAAGATCATGGGCCAGTGGGTGGAAAGTCTTGTGGATCCAGGGGTGGTGGAAGCATCTCAGCACTAGTGTGGGTTTCCATGTGGCTCCTCCAACTCCACGGCTCTGGCTCCATCAGTGTAGCTCCATGTGGCTTGTCAACAGAAATGTGTACCAGAAAGTGTGCCTGGCCTCCGGTGAGCTATTTATCTCCTTCAAGCCTCCAAATGAGGTCATCAAGCTGCGACCTGATTGACAGCCTAAACCCCGCCCCTTTGCATGTTGACAGGAGATTATGTAACTGCCACAAGACCTCACAGAACCTGACTCTGTCCTTGATACATCCTGGCTCCAGATCCCTGTAGAACGCCCTTGGCTGATGAAAGAAAGATGACTAGAAGTAAGAAATGCAAGGTAGAAGTAAGATAAATGACATCAGCTTGAGGAGATTGCAGTGGATGAGTATGCAATGTGTGTGAGTTGTTGACTATAACACTGATAATCTGCTCTGTAAACTTTATCAAATTCACAACAAAAAAAAGATGAAAAAAAAACACCTCATGTCTCCTTGCTGCTCAGCTTTTATTTAAAACTGTGTTTTTTCCCCTTGGGGCCAACCCCATAGCAGCCCTAATTCACCCCTTGACAGTTCTCTGATGTTTTCATCGACCTTATGGTTACCATTGGAGTTCTTAGGTGGCACAAATGGTTAAGACTATAAGCCGAAAGGTTGGTGGTTCAAACCTCCTGAGAAGATCCAGAGAAGAAACTTGCCAGGAAACTAGCTTCTGAACGGT
>NW_022103898.1:67478218-67483577 GCF_000313985.2 Echinops telfairi
TGATCTGGAAGCGACTCGACAGTAGCTGCTTTGGTTTGATTTTGTGGCCCCTGTCACCCCAAGAGCAACATAAAGGTGGGGAAAATGTCTGTCTGTGATAGTTATTTAATTTCATGTTAACTTGACGATATATAAACATGTAGGGGTGGAGTCTAGCCTGTCAATCAAGTCACAGCCTGATAGTGCCTTCTTGGGGATGTGACCTTCTCATAAGCAGGGTCTGGGAATCTCCACTTCTCTCTGCCTTCATCTTCCTGCTGGCTGACCCTGGTTCCTGCCAGAGCCCTGTGATGAACTGCGCCATTGGATCCACGTGACTTTGCACCCTCCTGCCTGTGATTTCCCTGCATTCTGCATCATGCCATGTGGTTGCGTGAGTCTGAAGAGGGACTAATGGACTAGAATTGAATGTATTGACTTGATCTGGACTGGATTGGATGTTTTATCCATATATAATTAGTCTTGATATAAAACTTTTTCTTACACATATGAGTGTCATTGGATTTGCTTCTGTAATCAACCTGGCCTAACACAATATGGTCCCTGAGGGGTGGGGTTCTAGAGAAACAAATCATGAAAATGGAACATCGAGGTTTGTCGGACCTCTGCCTTATTTCAGGTTTTCTTCTTTGGCTAGCTGGAGGTCAGATATGCCAATGCAGTTTACTGGGTTGTTTTCTGGAAAGGACATGTGAAGTGAAAATTTTTATTCACAGAAATTGCCTTTTGTTATCCCTGTCTGAAATGGCAAAAATGAATGTGGTGACTGTAAATTTGAGCTCAGGGGGTGAAATCACCCCTTGAGCTTCTCTGAGGCCAACTGTTTAGTCAGAATGACTGACAGAAGGCTTGGCCCTGGCATGATGCAACCAGGGGCCTAAGGCCATATTGCATATAAATGGGATAGTTTATATAAGAAAGAACTGAATTTGACTGTTTTAAGAATTGTGTATAGGATCTGGCTGTCCAAAAGTTATATTGATTACTTCTCCCTATTATTATTGATATAATGTGTGATAGAAATGATTATTGGGAAGTATGACTAGAGAGTTTCTTAACCTTCAGCCATTAAATTGGATCTGTAAAATAGGTTAGTAGGAAAGTCCTGGAAAGAAGGCTCTGAAAAGATAAGCCCCACCAGTGCCTTGAGTGCGCTGGACGTTTGTAGTTGAAAAGACTTGCTGAGTGAGATGTTGACAGACTGAAGAAAGAAAAAGGAACCCTTTGGCTCTTTGAATTTTGAACTAGAGGTTTGTCCCTGAAGCTGGAAAAAAAACTTAGAGCCATGAAGAAACTCTCCTCCCTAGGACTAAAAGGTAAAGAGGGCCTGTGGGCAGCATGAACAGCTTGCTAGGTGGCCATCTGGATTCACTTGTTGAGTGGAAGCGGGAGAAATTCAGCAAGAGAGAGATGGGTTGAGTCTGGCCACTGCCACCTATGGCCTTGGTTCACAGGGACTGAAGGAGAAGATGAGAGCGAGGTTGGCTGGTCTGACGTTTATAGAGTTGTGCAGAACCTGAGCCTAAGGCATGACCTAGCCCAAGGGGGCTAGGGTTGTTGAGAATTTTTGATGGGGCCCATTGTCAAAAGGTAAGGCAACCAATGGGCACCCTGGTGAAGCTAAGCAAGGCAGTTCACATTGAGTTGACTAGAAACTGACCAGACGAAGATATGATTTTGAGTCTGTGAATTGGTGCATATTGCTGCTGACTTTATGGACAGCCTATCCTGATTTGACTTGCTTATGGATTCAGATTCACAAGATTCCGATTAGAATGAAGATTCTTCACCTCAAAGAACATGTCTGTCTCCTCAGAGCACTCGGTTGATAGGGCAGTATAGAAATTGGGTACCCAGAATGAATGGAATACAGGCAAGAAGTGGCTGGCTTACAAACTTTCCTGGGTGGGGGAACATGCTGATAGGGTTATAGGATGAGGGTGTAGGCGTTCACATAACTGTAATTGTTAGGCATAGAATATTTTTGTTTTGTTCATTTATAGAATATTGTGTTTAAATGAGACGGGCACATTTTCAGTTGTATACATTTTAGTTTTGTCCCGTAAGGCACACATATAATTTTACTACTGTCTGTTTTCAAAAGTACGTATGGCTAAAGAGTTGTGTCAAGGTGTCCTGTTGACAAAGGGTGGTCTGTGGTTGTTAAATAATTTCAAGTCAACTTGAAGGTATATAAAAGTCTGGGAATGGAATCTAGCCTGTCAGTCAGGTCACAGCCTGATAGTGCTTCCTTGTGGGCCTAACCCTCCCATAAGGAGGGTCCTGGGAACCTCCACTTCTCTCTGCCTTCATCTTCCTGCTGACTGACCCTAGTTCCTGTCATGGCCCTGGGATGAACTGTGCCATTGGATCCACATAACTTTGCACCCACCTGATTTTCCTGCAATTCTTCATCATTGCATGTGGCTGCGTGAGTCTGAAGAGGAAGTAGTATCAGATTTATGGACTTGATCTGGACTGGACTGGGATGTTTTATCGATATATAATTATTTCTTGATATAAAGCTCTTTCTTACTCATATATGAATATCACTGGATTTGTTTCTCTAGTCAACCTTGGCTCAACACACTGTCTTACTCCTCCAGGCCTTGCTTATTGAATAAATAAATAGATACAAATTAGGTTTATGTTGGCATAAAATTTAATATTTATTTATGTGATCAATCTTTAGCTACCGTTCAAAATCTCCTGGCTTCAGCTAAGTAAATTATCTTAAAATACACTTGTTTTGAGGGGAGAAAACATGATTTCCTGCTTTGGAGGAGAAAAATGATATCCTCTTTCAATATCCATTGTTGAGCTTTTCCCTGCAAGTTTTCTTCACCTTTCCCTTATCTACTCTTAGTTCCTTAGCCTCTCACTCCCACCTGGCACATATATGTTTAGATTTGCATGCACTGGAGCGTTTGACTGTGAAATACTGAGGCTTATGATTGGAGTTATTTTATTTAAATTCGTGGCCCAGTGATGTTGGGAAATCTGGAGAAGTCAAGGGCAGAGTAAATCCATGGTTAGAAAGAAGCAATGTCCTTGTGAAGGTAAGAGAGGTCACCGTACAGGTGACAGTTGACAGAGGATGAGAGACACTCATCTTCAAATGGGCCTTGGGGGCTGGGGGGCAGGGAGAATGAATGGCTATGAGTAAATCTCTGCTAGTCTGCTCAAAGTTAACAGGAAGGATGCTTATTTCCCCAGGAATAATACATTTCCCTCATTGAGATAAGTGACCTCTAGTTTTATTTCCTTGCAAACTAGATTATAACCCTCTAAAATGAAACACCTCACTCTGTGCTATGTAGTGGGACTGCAGTGGGCAGCTGTTGCATTCGCCTGACCAGTGTCCATTACCTCTTCCTCTGGTAACAGTCCATCGAGTTTATGGTGGGGGGACTGACTCCCTGCTGCCTGAACCCCGCGGTCGACCCGAGACTCAAGCTGTGTTGAACAGACGTGCTGGCCACAGAAATAAAATCTAGAGGAAAGTGTCAAAAATGAAAATTGATGCCATCTTTTCTATCCCAATCTTAGTGAACTGAAGAAATGTTCCATTTGTCTGGGCCCCGGATTTGGTAAGCTGATCAAGTTACAGTCCCATCTAAGACATGGTTCTTTTTATTTCAATTCTGTGAGTTACTCCTTGACCTGATTTATTTCCATTCTTTTCTTTTCTTTCTTTCCCTCCTTCAACTTTTCCAGTGTGGATTTCCGATATCTGTTATCAAAGATCAGGGATGTTTAATAACAGAATCTGGGGCCAGACTTGGTTATAATTGCATGTCTGGAAAAAACTTGTTTCCTCTGTCTCCAATTTTTTATTTATTTTCAATTTTTCTTTACCTTGTTACCCATATATTCTCATCCTCACCAAGCACTTTCACACACACTCTGTGCCTTGGTGCACTCTCCAATTGCATCCTACCAGCCCCTAATGTCTGTGCAGACACTGACATCCATCGTCAGTTAGCTAGTCAATGCCTCTTGAGCACATACTACATGTCAAACACTGCATGATCTCTGCCACAGTGGGGTTTACATTCTAGTGATCAAAGACAGGCAGTGATCAAGTAAACAGATACATGAACAAAATCACTGACCACAGTGATGTGCACTATGAAGGGTGATGGGATAGAAAATTGACTTGATGGTCAGAGCAGACCTTGGGGCTCACACATGAAGGATTCGTCAGTCATGTCAGAATCTGAAGGGGAGGAGCAAAGCTCTCTGGGCAAATGAAACAACAAACGCAAAGGCCCTAAAGGCAGGAACAATTGTGGTGTGTAATGATGGCATGTGTGAGGGTGAAAGGTCAAAACTGGGGTCGGAATACAGGCAGTAGCCAGATCATGATGGGTTTGATAGACTTTAGTAAGAAGTTAGGATTCTATTTTCAGAGGAGCCTTGGTGGTGTAGTGGTTACAAGTTGGGCTGCTACCTGCAAGATCAGCAGTTCAAAATCACCAGCTGCTCTACAGGAGGAAGACAAGGCTTTCTACTCCCATAAGTAAACAGTTATAGTTTAAGAAACCCACAGGTGCAGTTCTACCTTGTCCTATAGGGTTGCTATGAGTCAGTATCAATTTAATAGCAATGAGTTTAGTTCTGTTTTGGTCATGTACATAAAGCAATAAAGGAACTACACAGTACAATTTCTCTTTTTCCAGGACAGTGAATGCAGTAGACAATCGGCTATAGGGCATAAAAATGGTGGCAGAAAACCAACTGGGGGTTCTAGCAAGATCAAATAAGGCATAGGCAAGAGAGGAGATCGAGAGTAGTAAGAAGATACAAGACATTCACTAAGATGAGGACAGTTGGGGAGATAGAAATCTGATGAGGAGTTGGAAACCAAGAGTTCTGTTTCCATCATGTTGAGTTTGAGACTGTCAATCAGATGTGCAAGTGGTGTCCAGTGGAGGAGCAATTGGAAGTCACTAGAAAATAGATAGGACAGAAAGGTCATGTTACTGGGTGAAATGCCCAAAGAGAGAAATGTAACGAGTGAAGAGATTCAGAAGATCATGGGCCAACTTTAGGGTAGTTGACTATTAAGAAATTGAACCATCATTAATAATTTTATTAGTAAAATTTTCTATGTTCCCTATCAAAAGCTTATAGCAGATCTTTGACCTTTACGAGTTTTCACCCTAATATGAATGTATTTATGAAGCTACTACTACTATTATCAAAAAGCATTACTTCAAAAGAAATCTTTTTTCTTTTTCTTTTTTTTTACTTTGTGTAGGTCGTTTTTTGGTTTCTTTTTAAATTGGGGGCTCATACAACTCTTATCACAATCCATACATATACCTATTGTGTCAAGCACATTTATACATTTGTT
>NW_022103898.1:67484487-67508919 GCF_000313985.2 Echinops telfairi
ATCTGCTACCTTAATACTAAACCTATAAATATATGCACATAGATCTATTTCCCCATCATCATATATAAATATATTTACATATGTTCATGTCTGTATTTAGACCTCTATAAATGTCCTTTGCCTCCTAGTTCTCAGAAGAAATCTTATGGCTAAATCTAACAACTGTGATAGAATGAATGGATAGATCAACAAACTAATGTTACCCAAAAAATGCTCTTCCATTGTGTGCACAATCTCTATTTTACTTAGTTCTGTCTTGTGTTAGATGATAAAGGAAAAGTAAAGAGATTCATAAAATTGTAATTTAAATAGGTTATTTTTTTTAATTCTAGGCATCTTGGAGAATTCAATACAGGCATACCTCAGAGATATTGTAGGTTCAACTCCAGACCACTGCAATAAATGGAATGTTTTCCTCAAGTGAGTCATATGAGTTTTGGTTCCTGTTTTATATAAAAGTTATGTTTACACTATGTATAGCCTAATAAGTGTACAAGAGCATTATCAAAACATTTGAAATCTTATGAGAATTTTAAAACTGTGACACAGACACACAACGTGAGCACATGCTATTGGAAAATGGAATCAACAGAATTCCTTACTTCAAGGTTGCCACAAGCCTTCCCTTTGTAAACAGGCAGTAACTGTGAAGCACAATACAGAGAGGCACAATGACACAAGGGACGTATGCCTGTAGTACACTATCTGATTCTAGAAAAAACGTGACATTTTCCATTTATTTAAAATTCTTAGTGTGGTAGACTCCATTAGTTCATCTCTATTCTTTACCGCCTCTCCCTTATAGTGTTCCACATCCATACCTCACAACACATAGCTTTGCATTTGGTGATTCTCAGTGCAGGCAGAGGATTGATCCCTGACTTTGGAGCAATGGAATGTGAGCAGGTGCTTTTTGAGAAGAGATTTTAGTTGCACTGGCATGGTCTGGCTTTCCTGCTGGACCTTGTACCATTTGTCATTTGACAGGAGAAGGGCCCCAATCAGCTGCCGGCCCCAGAATGACTGACAGATAAAGCAAATCTGAACTCAATTGTGTTAGTCTGGGTACTTTAGAGAAACAAATCCACAGAAACTCATGTATAAGAGAGAATTTTATAGAAAGGTTAAGTGCGCATCAAGACAACATCTCAACCCAGTGCTGCCCAAGCCCACAAGCCCAACATAAGCCCACATGTCCAATACCAATCCACAAAGTCCTCCTCCATCTCACAAAACACACACAATGACGCCGACTGCAGGAGGAAAGCCGAATCAGTGAATGTGTGAGCATCTCAGCGCTGGCAGGTCTCCAAACGGCTGCTCCAGCACCCAGGGCTGCATGGGGGAGGTTCATGTGGCTTCACCTTGGGGATGTCTTGCAGGAAGTGAGCCTTGCAAGCTGAAGCAGGGAACTGCTAAGGCAGCTCCACCCTGGTCCAACCATCACAAAGCAAGAGACCCGAGAACTGGAAAGGCGAGGCTCACCGAGCAATTTATCCCTCTACCCTTCAATTAACCCCACATGTGTTTATCAGCCAAGTTGGCATAATAAACTAACTACCTCTTCAATGAATAGCCTGTACATGATCTTCCCTGCTAATCCACAGATCCGTGAATGAAAAAGCAAAGGATTGCTGCATTAAGCACTGAGATTTGGGGGTTATTTTTTCTCAGAATCAGTGTATTAAATGCCTGGATACTATAGTCACAAGGAACATAATTAATAAGTAGGACTTAATAAAAATAAAACACTTGTGTACATTGAAAGATTTCATTCAATGTATAACATCCTCCATCCTATCCCCAGGGTGATGATCAACAGAAACCTGGGTAAAGGGTTCATCAGGGTGGGGGAGGGAGAATAAAAATGAGGAGCTGATACCAAGGGCTCAAGTAGAAAGAAAAAGTTTTGAAAAGGATGATGCCAACATATGTACAAAAGTGCTTGATACAATTGATTATTATAAGAGCTATAAGAGCCCCCAATAAAATTATTTTTTTTAAAAAATGAGTAAAAGAGTCCACAGATTGGGAAAAGATATTTAGTAAGGACATAACCAACAAAGGACTAATTAGTAAAATCCACACTATATTACAAGGTTACAACAAGAAAAAACCTAACGACCTTCTGAGAAGACCGGAAAAGGACCTGAAGAGATGATTCAAAAGATATGAAACTAGGATGGCTTATAAGAATGTGAGGAAATGCTCCAGGTCACTGCCCATCCAGGAAATGCAAGTCAAAGCAACCATGGATACTATCTAACACCCATAGCCATAGCCCAATCTGAAAAACTAAGAACAAATGCTGACGAGGGTGTGGTAAGATTGGAGTTCTCTTCACTACTGGTGGACTTGTAAATATGTACGGCCACTGTGGAAATCCCTATGGTGATTCCTAAAACAGATGGCAATGGAAATACCCTATGACCCACCAACACCATTACTGGGCATACACCCCAAAGAAGGAAGAAATAGATCATGAGCAGAAATATGTTCCCCAGGTTCATTACAGCACAGTTCACAATAGCAAGAAGTTGGAAACAGCCTAAATTCTCATCAGCAGGAGATTGGATTCAACAACTCTGGTACATACATACAATAGAATACTACCTATCCCTGAAAAACAGAGATGAAACTATGAAACACCTCAAGACGTGGAGGGATCTGGAAGACATTATGCTGAGAGAAGTTAGTCAAGCACAAGAGGACAAATACTGTGTGAGTCCACTGGTGTAGGAACAAGCAGCAGGATGGGTACAAGCTCAGGCCTGCAGGGCATCCAGTCTGCTGGTCAGGGCGGGCAGAGAACCTGCTAGAGAGCCTGACCAGTCCCAATGAACCGACACCATCCACTCTAGGTAAGTATTTTGAAGGTCACTTTGCCAGAGGGCACGTCATGTCAGCTTGGATCAAATGGTCAAGGGAGGGGAAAGGGATGTTGCCACTAAATAACTGCCATGTAAAGCTACGAAAAGCTCCCCACCCCACCCCTAGACAGGTAGACAGCCCTATCAGAGGGATGAGGGGTAATGGTGGGAAAAATAAGATAAGAGAGGGAAAGGGAGCAGACAGGTTTGGGGGAACACAAATGCATGTATGTTGGTAGGAAAAGGAAGAGGACTGATCTCCAATAAGGGGGAGGGAGGTGTGGCAAGAATGACTGAAAATGCTTTTGGGGACTGTGGTAGTTACATAACCTGTTGTCAATTTGAGACTTAAGAGTGAAGGGGTGGAGTTTAACCTGTCAATCAGGTTGCAGCTTGATGACCTCATTTGGAGGCACTAACGAGATAAATAGTTTGCTGGAAGTGGGACATAGGCTCACTCCCTGGGGGACATTGCTGTTGACAAGCCACATGGAGAGAGGCTGATGGAGTCAGCGCCTGGGAGCTGACGAGTCATGTGGAGACCCCTGCCAGCTCTGAGATGCTTCCACTACCACTGGACCCACCAGACTTTCCACCCACTGGCATGCGATCTTCCTGCATTCGGCATCATTGCACGTGTTGCGTGAATCTGAAGAAGAATTTATAGACTGGTAACAGACATATGGGTGGATATCAGGTTTATGGACTTGACCAGACTGGGGTGGGATGTTTTCTTAATATTCTATTGCTCTTATATATAAAGATCTTTCTTATACACATATGCGTGTTTGTGAATTTGTTTCTCTAGTCTACCCAGACTAACACAGGGACCCTAGGTGAGGAGTGTCCCTGGTGGTATGCACCGAGTGGGCCACATTGACCCGGACTTCAGGTGCATCCTGGGGACCCAGGCCGGGTGCCCTGGAACGCTGGGACACTGGATCCGGTATCGTCAAGGCACACGGCATGCTCCAGAGGCTGCGCCTGTGAGATCCCATGCCGAAACGCCACTGGGCGAGCTGGACTCTTCCTCCAACACCTTTGTCACCCGAGGACTTAAGTCGGAAAATACACGCCGCTGTCTGAGGAAGCAGAAGACAGCTGTCCCAATTTTGTTAAACTGTTGGGAGGCAGATAAACATGGTGCTGCTACATCAATGACCTACATGTTGTATTATTCCAGCAAGCCTGTGACTGACATTCTCCGTGATTATTATTGTCAAAGGTCCTTGAAAATGAACCCCTATTGTTTGTGTAAATAATGTCCAGCCACGAAAGGACTGATTCCGTACAAGTGAATAATCCAGGTGCTGTGATATGGAGTGAGCCTGCATTGGCCCAATAGCCCTCTCTCCATGGGGCTTTAAAAAATTAGTACCAGGAGCTAATCAAAGACAATACTAATAGAAGGTTGTTATGCCCCAGGGGGATGATCGATAACACTCTCTACTATAAATTAACAAGGAGGTTTTGAAAGGGAGCCAGAGATTTAAAAATCAAAAACCCCAAACCCCATAGATACAGGAATGGGTTTGGACTCACACTAAGTCCTAGCTCCAATTTAAGAAGAATGAATTTTTATATCCCAGCCTTGCTCGAAATTCACCCTCAGCAAGGAAACACGGAGCTATGAGTGCCATAGCGAAATGTGCTGAAGAAATGAGATGGTGCCCGGCTGTCGGATAAAATAGCATCTGGGGTCTTAAAGCCTTGTCCAAACAAGCAGCCATCTAGGGGAGATGTCATCTAAGTCCACATGGAAGAAGTGCACCAACATCAGCCACTGCAGGTTTGTAAATCATGCGAGGTTGAAAGAGGGAATAGTTCTCAGAGCCTAAATTGTGAGAATCTGGTTTGCAGAAAGCTATGGATGACCGTGTGAGCCCAAGATACATTTGTGGGAACCACATAGGAAATAAGCCTCTGGGGCTCTCCCTGCATCCATAATAGAGGGATGGGAGGGAAGTGGTTACTAAACAGAGTCAGCTAAATCCGACTTGAATGATTAGAACCTTAACAGTTGATCCCTCCCTCTAATAAGCATTGGACCTGGTCTGGTTTTCACCACTGTCTGTTTAGTGTTGTTTTTGGTTGTTCAATATTGGGGTTTTATCAGATATATTATGTCACTGGGGGTCACCCTCCTGAAGTTGTATTATGTTCTTCTGCTTTTTGGTATATGAAACCCAGGATTGGTGAGCCTGTAGGGACAGCAAGTAGAATAAGGGTTTCTCAGGTTGGGGTGGTGTGTGTGTGGGGTGTCTGTGTGTGTGTGTGTGTGTGTGTGTGTGTAGGCAGGGTGGTATAAAAGGGAGCCAATGTCAAGGAGTTCTGGAAAGAAAAGAATGTTTGGAAATTGATTGTGGTAGCAATTGTACAATACTGCTTGATGTGAGTGAATTATGGAATGATATATGTATTAACTCCATACATATATATATATGAAACATAATTAATAATTATGGTGGGTCTCCTAGCTAAGGTGTAAAATGAAAAGAAAATTCTACCCTCCATTGAAATCAGAATCAGAAGGCATTTCACAGTTTTTCTAAAACATCCTTGAAGATGAGCACACTAAAACGAGAAAGGAAAACGGGACATAATTCCTAAAGGAAATGTGACTCGGGGCTATCCTGACCCAGGGAAAATGGGCTTGCAGTGAAACTCACAGAAGCAGGAACTCCAAGGGCAAGACGAGTGTGAGCCCGCCCCTCTGCCTGTGGACGAGCCACAGGGGTGAAAGGGTTTCTCAAGTTCCCACCGAATTCAGAAAATGAGATGTTGGAGTGGAAGTCCGATGTCCTGCTTCAACACGACAGCGCCTACTCTCATGTAGAAGCAGAAAGAGTCACGAGATCAAGGCGTTCCCCCGCCCCACCTAAAGATAAGGTGAAGCCGCCCCTCCCAGGATGGGTGAAGATGGCCTTGCATGCCTTTGAAGGGGCTTTGCAAATGCTATATGTTAGGTCATATAGGAGTGGGGTGGGTCAAAATCCAATGCGGATTTTGTCCTTATAAAAAGAGGAGACAAGAGACACCGAAGGAATACGGTCATGGAAGACAGAAGCAGGGATTGAAGCACTACATCGACACACCAAAGAATACCAAGGCTTGCCAGGAGCTACCAGAAGCCACGAGGAGGGGAGGAACGACCTTGTTCTGGCACCTTGCTGGCCCTGACGGACACACCTCCAAAACTGGGGGGCAGGAACTTTCTGCTCTCTTGAGCCACCCACTTTGTCGTCCTTTGTCACAAAAACCTGGAGAGATGAGCAGGGAAGCAAAACTCTGATAATGGATGACTAAAATTGAGGATTTTTTAAAACTTTATAACAAAAGAGAATCCAGGCAATTGAATTATCCTGATATGATGAATAGAAATTTTACAACCCACATGGGAATTAAAAAATAAGGACAGCTCTAAGCCCTTAAAAGACAAGACTCTTGTGGGTTAAGCGGGTTATAGTCTACACGGTTTTCTGCAAATGTTTCCATAAGAAAGCAACTGGAGAAGAAGAGCACCATTGTTATTCATGAACAACGAGCTTTGTAAATTAACAAGTGGCTAGCAAGTAAGTGGTTCGGCTGGTTCTCTTCTAACTTTTATACAGCACATACATGGCTGGCACCTGGGTTGCTGTCTGTGTTACATGTGTCTCTGAGCTCTGGCGGCCCAGTGGGTTACCAGATGGCCTGCTAACTTCAAGGTCAGTCATTGGAATGCACCAGCGGCTGCCCCAGGAGAAAGAAGCTTTCTGCTCCCACAAAGATCCATCAGCCTCTGAAACCGAAAGGGGGCAATTCTACTCTGTCCTCCTGGTTCGCTAGGCGTTGGAATCAGCCCAGTGGCTGCGAGTTCGGTGTTTCCTTTCCACACATCACTGTTCTTTCACCTGCTTCTGTGAACTGAGTCAGGCCACTGTCCTGGAGGAAGAGGCAGAGCAGTACAGAGGGGCCTTCTGAAAGGCACATTTTGCCGGGGGTGGGGTGGGGATTTCTTTCTTTCTTTCTTTCTTTTCTGGAACTCCTCTTCAAGAAAGAGGATCCATCTCAATAACATGTCTTGTCTTTTCCTGATGGCTTTTTGCAGTCCGCAATGAGGATCCAGCAATCTGCTACAGATACGGCCTTTGTTCCTCCAGAGAGCCCTGTCATCTCGCAAGGCAGAGCGAATCATCCACGGCATCTCACTTCAACAAATTAGCCACAGTGTTTACACTGCAAGTCCTGGGGTCGGAGCTTTCTTGCATTTCAAGAAATTCCCAGGGTTCTAATGTTTTTCCAAGTGAGGAGGTTTTGATCCAATGCATTTGACTTCTCTGGCTCAGCATACATTATTCTGTGTTGATCCCACTGAATGCTTTAAGCCAAACTCATGAAAATATTCACACACACACACACACACACACAGATGCAAATGTAAAAGGCAGTTTGGAGCAGGAGAAAGAAATGGATTTAAACATTGTGAAACAGAAAACAAATATAAAATAAGTTGCTTTGGAGTAATTCTAATCCACGATGGCCCCGTGTACCACAGAGTAGGCCACCTCCGCGGGGTTGTCAAGGTGGTGACCCCAAGCCTTTGTGGTTAGGTATGTGTGAGTAGGTTCAAACTGCCGAGCTTTGGTTAGTAGTGGAAAACTTGACCATTTATTTGTACCACTTAGAGGCCCTGGTTGCATAGCGATCTGTAGTCTTGTTCTGGTACCCACAGGCCAATAACTACCCGCGCAGTGTTAGGGAAACCACTTTCTTCCCCAAGATTCGGTTTCCTCCACTGTGAAATGAAGAACGATGGTGTTGGGCTAGATGATTTCTAGCTTTTCCAGCTCTGGCATTCTATAACTTGCACTTGGTTTCGAGCAGGGATAAAACCAGCATGAATCCATCCAATAATCATCTTTCACCCTAGACAGGATGAGGGCGGAGCAAACTGACTGTCTTCAGAGATCCTCCGAATCCTTAGCTCACTTCCCACACACCATGTCTCTATATGGCTGCAAAACAGTGTAGCGAAAAGGTGTTTTCTGCCCATGCTACCACGATATTTTATTTGTTGCGCTGGTTCTCATGCAGAACCCAAAGAATGTGGGCTCAGCATTTGCAGAGCTCGTGTTATAAGGTCAAGGCTAAAGGAACAACAAAGGGAAAAACCCCCACAGTCAGGGCAACCTGAATAACTTCCGGAGGTTCCTCTTAGACCCAAGAGTCAATGTACAGGAAGAAGGAGCTTATTAATCAAAAAATGCCGATCTGCTCAATGTCTAATTATACCTGTCACTTTGCTAGCCCATGCCCCAGGCCCGACATGGTTTCCCTCTCTGAAGTCACATGGTTGTGTTTGCAGACCAGTTTCTAGTTGATCTGTGTATTTTCTGTGTGACATGTCTCTTCCACGTGACAGTTCAAAATTGTCCAGAGAAACACCAAAGCCTCTCTATAGAACAGCCCAGAAACCCCAGACCACACAAACTCTTTCCCTCCTCTTCTTCCCCAGAGCCTTCCTTTAAGTTTCCAGCCATGTCTCAAGGCCAAGCTCAAATCCTTCCTCCTCCAAGAAGCCTTTCTTGATCCCCTCCCCATCAGACTTAATCCCTCGATTCTTAGACTCCCCAAGCACTTTGCACCTTTATTATTTTAGCACTTACTTACCAGTGTCTGTCTTATATCAAAGTTCTTCTATATATATGTCTTTCCTATGACATTTTGAGCTTCCGGAGGACAGAAAGAAGCCTTATTTTCTTTCTGTGTTCAGCAACACCTAGTGCAGTGCTTTGCACATAGTAGGCTCTTCAAATCCTTCCACGGAGTGAATTTCTATACAGCGCATTAATTTAAAAGTGCAAAGTTTGAAAAACAAAGCACCCCAAAAGTGGTGAGACGGGAACAGTATCCTATCCAGTTTTTAAATGTTTTCAGCAGCAAAGTGCTTTTAATGTAGTGAAATTCTTAAACAATTGTAGGACAGCGTGCATTAAAACATTCACAAGGAATAAAGTAGAAAACCAATTAGCCTTGTAACTCTTGCATATTGCCATTAAAATAACTTCAGCCTATTTCATCAATGTCAAGAATGAAATTTGCCACTAGTATATTCTTTTAAAAGTAAATGCCCCCTTCATTCACCCAATGAATTTATTTATAATGAGTCTCTACACACTTTAATTTGGAAGGAATGCATACTTTTAATGAAACACTCAGGGTATTTAATTAATCATTTACAGCAGAGCCATAAAAGACATGGAAACCATCGTTCCATTTCAATGGCGGTTTCCTCATATAACAAACCTTGCCAGTCCTGTTCAAAGCACAGCTAGAGTAATTTCTGTTACAGTATTTTACATTGGCCAATTCACCATCTCCTCATTCTTTTTCTCCTCGAATGTTTTTGCGCTCAATCAATTAAACCAAATCAAAGGCTGCCAAATGATCTCGGACTATCAACCCTCTCTGCTCTTCCCTCCGCCTCGCCTCATGCCGTGCCATCCGTCACACGCACGTCTTCAAAGCCTTAGCCACGCTCCCTGAAGCTAAAGCTGGAGCCTTGTAGAAATGTGTGATGCTTGCCGGATTGACTTTTTTCACACCTCTTTTCTATTCTGAGTTCTTGGCTGTTCCCTAAAATCCAACTCTCTTTGGATCACCAGTGTTTTTTCAGGCAAATTTAAAGCGAGAAAATAGACTCATTCTAGGGGGCTGTTTTGTTTCCTTCCCCTCCCCATTTCCACAGCAGAGCTATTATAGAGAATAGAGTTTGTCTGATGGACCCAGTGCTCCATTTTCTAGCGTAGAAGCGTTTCATAGGAGAGAGGCTCCGTTTTGTTTTGAACAAAGACCAAAACATACTACCGTCTTCCAGAAATAAGCTTGCCTTCGGTCAATAGGAGCTTACCATTCGCTGAGCATGCTCTGTGAAGCAGACGCTGCTCTTACAGGCTTGCCGTCTTGGAGGGGAAAGCGACTAACAGCGAGGATTATTGTGGCTGCTGTTGTAGCTTTGCTTTCATTTTTCATCTTTTATGGTGAGAGTTTACAGATCAAATCGGTTTTCAATCCAACGATGCATGCATACTTCATTTTGGGACATCAACTGCAATCTCCACAAGGCCGCAGCACGCTTCCCACGCCCTCCTCGTGTCTCCCCTGTCCACTCATCCTACTTTCCTATGTCTTCTGCCCTCTGAGCTTTGTCCTGGAAAAAAGGCTAGGCTTTTGGCCTTGGATGGTTGATTGTCCTAAGGAGTTTATTCTTCTCTGTGTCAGTCTGCACCACAGGCTTGACGGTACTGGGTTCCATCTCTGGTTGACTGAGGAAGATCACAGGTCGTCATCTTAGGGGTCCTGCCAGTCTCTAACCAACCAGTATCGTTTTGTGCTGCATTTTTTTCTCCCACTGGCTCCAAGACCTGCTACTAAAGTGGTTCTCAACCTTCCTAATGCCGCGACCCTTTCATACAGTTCCTCATGTTATGGTGACCCCCCCAACCATAAAATTATTTTTGTTGCTGCTTCATAACTGTAATTTTGCTACTGTTATGAATCAGGCGACCCCTGTGAAAGGATAGTTCAACCCCCAAAGGGGTCGTGACCCACAAGTTGAGAACCGCTGTTCTACTATGCTCCCTTTCAGAGTAGTGGCTATAGTGGTAGCCATGTACGCTCTAGTTCTTCTGGTCTCAGGACCCTGGAGGCCGAGGTGTGTGTGGCCTGTTATCCTTTGGAATAATTGTTTCCTTGACTTGTTATTTCCTTCACTCAGCTTTGCTTTGGGTGGTGTGGGATCCACTGTTGCACCTCAGATGGCAGCTCATGAGCAGTGAAGGCGCCAGTTGCTGTCCATCAAAGTAGGGTGTGGCACGTTGTGGGCTACATTACACCAACTGACCTTGAACAGCAAGTGTTTTTCAATACAGTGTAGTCAGGGCAACCATACACGTACCTGCTAGGGTACAAGAACAGAGCCAAACGTCTAAAAGTTTATGGAGCCTGAGAAAGACAAAAAGGTTCAGGGTCTTATGGCGGATACATAGAACAACAAGCCTTAAGGAGTCCAAGTAGATTTGATCTCCCTGAAGGGTTTTCAAGAGCTGATTTTTTCAGTAGATCAAGTCTTTCTCCTAAGGTGCCTCGTGGTGGCCTTAAGCTTCTAACTTTTTGGTTAACAGTCAAGCATACACACTATTTGTACCACATAGCTCTGACTCAATGTAGAACCTGTTACTGATCAGAAGAAAGATGTTGTCGTGCTACAGAAAAGCAACTTCTAGACCATCTTAATGAAAGGGATGGTATTCAAGTTGCATTTGGAAAGGTGAGTAGAATGCATCTATGCAGATGGGAGGGGAAGAGGGAGGAGACTGGAAGGTCAGACTTGATGAGAGCAGGCTGCCCACATGACAGGGGTCTGCTCTTTACTTTCCTGCGCATACACCAGGCACCAGTACACGGGCTGCAAAAAGTTGGTGGACCGTTCCATTATCTTTTAAATTCCTTTTTTCCATGAGCTTTTTGAAGCACCCTTCTACCTGTTGCCTTGTACTTTCACAAATGCTCCCGTGTTACCAAACATGCACAGCCTAACCAGCCCTGCTGTCTTTCCAGTAGGCTCCCTCATGCCCTAATGGTGAGGCAGTGCTCATCGTGAGAGCACTTGCACTGGAGAGAGACCTTTGTCGGAGTCCTCTTGAAGAACCAGGTGGTAGATTTAAAATGGCCCTACCTACCAGCCCTGTAAAGAGTTATCGGCACAGAAACCCACAGGGACGGTTCTCCATTGTCCTAGAGGGTGACGATTAGTCGGCATTGCCTTGATGGCAGGGAGCAAGTAGATCCTCCTGGCACCGTGTGAAATAGGTACGATTTTAAAGCGACATCTCATCTTGTTTACCACGACCAAGCAGCAAGCACACCGGGCAGGGACTCAGTTTGGCACAAGAATCCCTATGTCCCTCGTACTCCTCAAAAACAGAAAGAAAGGAAAACAGAAGAGACCCCGGGCTCGAGCGGCAATCCCTGCCATGGAGCCAATAGCCCCGTGTAGCTTTTTAAACTTGATGTGATTTAATTAAATGCAGTTAAAAAGTCAACTCCTCAAGCGCACAAGCCACAATGACTGCTCTGTTGGCCTAGGGAGCTGTATACACATCTGCAATCAGGAGGAAGTGTATTAGACTGCCTTGCTCGAGAGCCACATTAGCCAACAGGCTTGAGCAAATGACTTTGGGTTCAGTCTTTTCATCTTTAAAATCGTACCTATTTCACACGGTGCCAGGAGGATTTACTTGCTCCCTGCCATCAAGTCAATGCCGACTACCGTCACCCTCTAGGACAACGGAGAACCGTCCCTGTGAGTTTCTGTGCCGATAGCTCTTTACAGGGCTGGAAAACCCCATCTTCCTCTTGTGAATCTCAGCCCAATACGTAACCCCTGCTCCACCAGGGCTCCTATCACCAAGAGGTTTGGATGAGTTACTATTTGTAAAGACTTTAGAAGAGTCTGGCATACATAAGTCTTTTATAAATATGTTAAATAATTTTAAATGCATGTACTTTACATCTCTGAAATATGGCAGGCAGGTCCAAATATTATCCAACGTTTAAAAAGGGAGGGAGCTAATGAATGTGTAAGCAAAGAGTTTTAGAAGCATGTTGATCAAAACAGAATATACAGAAGAGAATTTTGAAATCTCATAAAAACTAGCCTTCTGGAACCATCAGGCTGCATAAGCCCCTGAGATTATTGACCAGATAATCTTTAAAACGAAGTAAAAAAATCTTCCCTGATGTCTTTTTAAAACTAAACAATAATTTCACTTAACTAGTTAAAAAAACAACTGCCTTGAGCACTAGGCTCTTTTTAAGAATTGAGATCAGATTGATAATAGCAGTTTGAGACCTTAGACAGAAACCTTTTTTTTAAGTTTAGTTCAAATTTTAGTTTACAGTTTTATTGGCACCTCTTCCACCTATCACACAATTCAATAGTTTCATCATATTAAGAAGAGTTGTACAGTCATTACCACAATCAATATTGGCACATTTTCTTCTTCCTGATACTCATTATTCATTTAATTATTATTATTTTTTACCTGCGGGAAAAATATACAGAACAAAACATCCTCCAAATCCCGAACAGATAACCCCTCAGGACCAATAAGGGGAGCAGCGATACTAGGAGGGTAAGGGTAGGGGGGGTGGGAGTAAGGGGGAACAGATTACAATGATCGACATATGACCCCCATCCCAGGGGGACTGACAGCAGAAAAGTGGGTGAAATGAGACAGCAGTCAGAGTAAGACATGAAAAAAATAGAAGAATTTCTAAATTATCAAGGGGGCATGGGGGAGGGAAGGGGGTAAATGAGGAGCTGATGCCAGGGGCTCAAGTAGAAAAAAATGTTTTGAAAAAGATGATGATAACATATGTAATGATATGTTTGCCAAAATGGATATATGTATGGATTCTGATAAGAGCCCCGAATAAAATAAAATTTAAATTAAAAAGAAATCCTCCAGTTCAATGCCTGCTACATGTATTTTTCAGGGCCAATGATTATACTCTGTTAAACAACCAATATTAATATCCTTTTCCACATTATTCCAATTATTCCACCACCACTAATAATAGACAGGACCTTTAAAGAGCCATGAGTTTATGTTACTGAGGGAGGAACTATTGGAAAAAGGAGCATTGAGATTGCTGAACCACTTGGAGAATGTGATTAGGGTTACTGAATTATACATGTAGAAACTGTTGAATTGATACATGTTCTGCTGTGTGTATATGCTCAACAACAACAAAAAGAAATAAAGTAGATTCGATATACTAAAAACACTAAAACAAACTATGGATCACATTTCACTTCACCAGGCATGAAACGAGGCAAAAATAAAATATGAAGGCCCTTCTTAAAGGAAGGGAGGAGAGAGTGGAGAATCCACTCCTATTGTTTCCCCAGCTGCGACTGTCTTCCCACTCCCTCCTCTGCCTCGACCCAGGTTTGTTTTGTTCAGCTGGGAAGACCACCAAGCAGGAGCGCTTTTCTATTGCACAGTGAGTGCTTGATAAATATTTATACTAGAAATAATAATGATGTATATGGAAAATAATCCCTCCATCATCTTGGAAATGTAGCCGTTGCCAAGAATGAGATGACTTCAAGCAACCCGGCTGTGCTCCACAGCAGATTAGGAGAGGAAGCGAGAAACTCAACTTGTTGGGGGATTTATGATGAGAAATAGCTCCGGTAACCAGAGTCTCTTGGACCCAACCCAGACTGGTAATCCCACTTGGATACATACTTGGGTGTTTTATCATAAATATATATATTTTAAAAATCTCCTTGCTTGAGACACGCCAAGTGTGTGTTGTTGAATGGAATTCTTCCTCACCTCCCACCCCGTGAGACTGAAAGGCGGGTTGTGAAGGGAGAATCGGGTCTTATTGGTGTATAGACATGCATGTCTTCCGGCCTGGATACTGTTTGTGCCAGAATATAAAATGCTCAAATGGGAGCACGGCATTCATTATTAATTAAACAATAAGTTGGCCTTCTATCATCCCAGTTCCTACACTAAATTTGCCACCTCATAGGAGTTAATCCTCTTCATCCTTCAAGGTTCTGGAAAACTTCTAAGAGGCTTTCTCAGAGGCTCCTGCTCAGCTCGGGGTGCTCAGATTAAAAGAGATCTTTGTGTTATTAGACGTTTGCGTCCACAGAGGGGGTACTTGTTGACGTGATGATTTCCTCTGTTGATCTCATGTCTTGACTTCCTCTGCATCTAGCACTGGATTTTAAACAAAACAACAGATGCTCAACGTGCCAAACACCTAGCTGTCCACCCTAAAAATACTTCATCCATTTTGACTTAGAAGCAGAACCCTGGCTTGTAACTGGGATGGTCTGTCTATCTATCTATCTATCTATCTATCTATCTATCTATCCATCCATCCATCCATCCATCCATCCATCCACCTCACACACATATATAATGTGGATTAAAATCTTTTTTTTTTAATTGCCAACCTCTTTAGTAGGATCAAAGAGACAGAGCAGAAATGTACTATGGAACTTCCTGGAGGTCTTCGTCAAAGCAAGGAGACATGCCATTCTTCCCCTGCCTCACTCCTTGCCGGGCCACAGAAGTAATGGCCGGAGCTCTGGCAACTAGGGGATGACAGTCACGTGCTGACGTGAGAGGAACCGCAGGTCAGGAACCTTCATCCTCAAAACCTCTGTAGAGTCACAATCCCAGCCTTGGTCCACCAACTTCCAGGCTCATTTGAGATATAAGAGAACTATTCTTCTCTCTTGTTTAAGTCAACATTTTGGCATTGCTGTGATTGATATACAGATGGTGAGATATCGATATAGATAAGGATGTTGATATTGTTTTACCTGTCATAGATAGCTGAACTTAACTACAAAGCCTACATTCAACAGTTATTTTATTAATGTATATAATTATGGGATCATACCCACCTGCTGCTTTACATTCCTTTTTCATAACCATTAGTTGTACAGTGTGTTGAGGAAAAGGCTGGCATTTTGGGCACCTCTATTTAGAGGTAGAGGAAAGAGACCCAGAAAGCTCCCTGATTTGTCCACGATCTTTCTAGGCCAGGAATGACAAATCACAGCCAGACTTCTCAGCTATGAGCCACATGGAAGCTGCCCTGTGGAACAGCCAGGGCTGCAGCTTCTGTTTGACAGGAGCCAAGAAGCTTTCTCAACACAGAGGCCACACCGGTGTAATGCTGAAGAAGCAGATAGTTTGCAAATCAACACCTGAAATAAAAGCACAGTCACAGAGGAACACACGCTCAGCTACCAGGAGCACCTTGTGCCTGGGGAGCAGCTCTTACTTTCAGGCAAGCCTCTCTTTTATGTGAAACAAAAGCCAAGAAAAGCTTTCAGAGAAACAAAACAAAAACAACCAATAAAACCAAAAATATGCAACCCAACACCGCTCATAGTGAGTCCATTACACACGAAGCACCGGAGGTTTGGATGAGTTAATACGTGTAAAGACTTTAGAAGAGCCGAGCCTGTAACTCTTTACTGGAGTAAAAGCCCCATCTTTCTCAGAGCAGCTGGTGGTTTTGAACTGCTGATCTTGAAGTTGGCAGCCCAATGCATTAACCACTACGCCAGCAGGGCTTCTCACAACATGGCAGACGGCATTGTTATAGGCAGGATTTTGCTTCCTGTACGCCTTTCAGGTATGCATGTCACATTTTTGTGAGCTTCTCACACAGTATGTGTGGACGCCGCAGTTGCTGGCCAGGTCTGATCCTTCGTGTGGACGCCTCAGTTGCTGGCCAGGTCTGATCCTTCGCTTTGAGCTCAGGCTGGTTTCACCCATCATCTAAACTGTCGTGTCCGGTGCCATTCAGAGTGCCGACTCCCAATGGCAGAATACAACCTGCCCGATCCTGTGCCCTCCTGCCCAATTGTTCCTGGGCTGGAGCCCTTTGTTGTAGTCACTGTGTGAGCTTGTTGTAGGGCTTCCTCGTTTTAGCGAGCCTCTTCATTAACCAAGTTATGAAACATGGCGCACACCACAATTCCCTGCTCACGCAGAAGGACAACCACACTCTTCAAGAAGGAAATCAGGACAGAACGTTTGAAATTAAAAACAACGAAAAAAAAGACTATGTTTCCAGAGAGGAGAATTCCTGCAAGTCCTTGGAGTGGCTGCATTCTCGGTGACCCAATAGCTTGGAATTGGCACTGTGGGATATGCAAAGTGGGAGAGATGGTAGTTTGGTGGTCATCTCATTTTTCTAGGGCTAGCGGATGTGAAATTTGGGCAGGGGGAGTGGTGGGCGTGGGGTAGTGGATTCCTTGGGAGATTAACTAAATTTCTGCTTATTCAATAGAGCGTGTCCTCACATTCCATACCTACGCATTTGGCTCTGCTCTAAGTCCACCAGCCCGCGCTCTTCTTATTGCTTTACCATATTGAAGAATGAAGTAGCAACCGGACTGACAAAACAGGATAGCAAAAGAGGCTCTCTGAAGCCAAAGAAAGAAATAATGAGAAAGTAAGACGGGGAGTTGATGAGCCAGTCAAGGTGCAGTGTAGCAAAGATGAAGCATACAACTTTCCTCAAGTTGTTCAATGCTTCCTCCCCGCACCCCTACCCACTATCATGATCCCAATTCTACCTTACAAATCCAGCTAGACGAGAGGATGTACACTGGTCTAGATGGTACAGACAGGAACTGGAAACACAGGGAATCCAGGACAGGTGATCCCTTCAGGACCAGTGGTGAGAGTGGTGATCCAAGGAGGGTGGAGGGAAGGTGGGGTAGAAACGGGGAACTGATTACAAGGATCTACATGTGACCTCCTCCGTGGGGGACGGACAACAGGAAAGTGGGTGGAGGGAGACATCGGACAGTGTAAGACATGGCAAAATAATAATAATTTATCAATTATCAAGGGTTCATGAGGGAGGGAAAAATGAGGAGCCAATACCAAGGGCTCAAGTAGAAAGCAAATGTTTTCAGAATGATGATGGCAACAAATGTACAAATGTGCTTGACACAATGGATGGATGTATGGATTGTGATAAGAGTTGTATGAGCCCCCGATAAAATGATTTTAAAAAAAAGAGAGAGAAGCTGATAACCAAGGGCTCAAATAGCAAGTAAATGTTTAGAAAATAATGATGGCATCAAATGTACAAATATGCTTGATACAATTGATATATGGATTGTTATAAGAGCTGTGAGAGCCCCCAATAAAATGATCTTTTAATTTTAAAAATAAGTGAAATGTTTCCTAAAATCCCTCAAGCTAACCGACAAATTAGTTCCATAGCTCACTCTAGGGACACGATTAGGCTGAAAAACTGGATTCTTAACTGGAAGCTTAACTTGTTTTTCTTGAAAACAGGTCCAATTAGAGAAGAAGAGGTAGACGAATTAGGTCGTGTAGTCAACAGCAACTGCCTTTACTACAAGTTCAGAAAGACGGTGGAGGACCAGAAGGGAAAGTTCTCTCTGAGGCAAACGGTCTGAGGGTTATTGTAGGGACGACGAGCTATCACATGACCATTTAATTCAAATGTGAGCAAAGGATCAGTAAAGTCCTACGATGAAGAAATTTTACCATCCCTGCTCTGATTAATTCTCTACCCGAGTCTCGACGCAGAAAATCCTCAGAACACCAAAGAATTGACTGGTTATGAGATGAAGAACTGATTTTGTGTTCAGTGAGGCTTGATTTACGGTTCCCTGTATGGCTTTTCTCCCATAGTTCTGTTTCTTAATTCCTCTGATTCCCACAGGGGTTCACTATCAAACTTAGCCATTCTTGATTCCCTAGGGTGCAAATGTTTTTCAATGAGCCACCAGAGTTGAATATTTTTGCAACATTTCCCATAGAGAAATGGCCTAAGCCAACCCAAATCAATTTTACCATCTCCTCCTCCAGGGCCTTCAATCACCACCATGCCCAGACTGCAGTTCAAAGACACATTTTGTTTTTCCATGTTATTTAAGATGGAAAGAACGTTCTGAAATGGCCATACCTTCAAGATTAAATTTGCTTTGCTCAAGAGTCTCAGCTAATTAAGATGATCTAACCTTACCTCGCAGAGACTCTCCATTTCTTTTCGTTTGCTCAAACGATATGTTGGCTGGGAATTTTAAATTCTTCCCATGCTAGGAATGCAAATATTTGTAGCTCTCATAGAATGATCTCCCCTTAATAAAAGAGCAGAAAGATCGCCCACAAAACAAAACACTTAGTTAGGGTTCAACGTGACGAATTGAAAATATTTATGTTATCTTGGTTTTCAATAGGAGTTGCCCTGTGAGATCAAGTCACTGTTTGTCAGGGCTAAGATCGCAAGCTCCTGATTAGCCAGAATCGGATGTACTAGAGACGAGGAAAAGGAAAAGAAAGAGAGAAAGTCGAGTCTATTGCACCTGGCCTATTGTAGAATGTCCCACGCCGCAGCCCAGAGAGGTGGGAATTCCTTTTCCCCCTCCACCCGCCACCCCAAGTGATCAACTTACATCCTGGAACAGGAGACCTCAATTTCCTTGTATCTTTTTTGTTCTCGTTCACATAGTTTTAAATGCTAGTCATGCTCATAAAATGATATAATCCTTCCTCAAATCCTTCTCTAGCCTGCCTAACCAGCCTCCGGGGGTGATGCATGCCACGGATTGACTACGATGCTTCTGTTGACGGCAAGGGCTTGATTTGCTTCTCTTTTCCTCCTGTGTGTGCATAGTCTTGTCTTCCAGTGGTAGTAAACAGCCTGTTCTTTGGACTATGATATGTAGATATACAGTACACGCACTATCTGATCTACTTATTTCTTTATTTGCTATCCATTTATTTTTCACAGCTTCTTAGGCTGTGACCCTAGAATAGTAAAATAATAATGTGGGTCTTAAAGGCAGCTATCTAAGTGAGGTGTCAACTAAATCCACATGGAAGAAGCACATCAGATGATGTAGTACAAGAATTGTAAGCAATATCATCTAAGTCTAAAGGACGGGATGGCATCAGAACTTACATTCTGACCACCTGATTTGCACAAGGCTGTGGATGGCAGTGGAAACCCAAAATCCATCTGCAGGGTTCACACAAAGATGAATTCTCTAGTGAATTCTCTCCAGTCACAGTTGAGGGATGTGCATAGCCCTGTATGGCAGACATAGGTCAAAATGTAATATCTTATCATTTGAGCTCCCTTTGGACCCATCTGATAAGCTGTTTCAGTTATTTTTTTTAAGTGACATGGAAGTACACATGGTTTAAGCCCCTGGTGAATCCCCTCTTCTCCCTTATGATCCATTTACATTTATTCTACTTTAAAAATATTTCCTGCTTTCTTTTTGATTGAGGTTTTTATCTGTTTACTTTGTTGCTCTTGTTGTTCTTCTAAGGTTTTTCTACATATGAAATCCAGATAGGTAAAGCTAGAGACAGAAACTGGGCTAATGGTTCTTTGGGTTCATGACAAAGAAGGTCAGGAGGAATTGAGGAGCTGACAATGATGATACACGAATGAGGAAAAGTCCTACAACTGATTGTGGTGGTGACTGTACAAGTCTTCTCCTTGTGATTGAAAGACTGAATTGTGTGATACGTGAATCATATGCCAGTAAAACGGTTGAAAAATAACAATAAAACAAAGTGTTAGTGGAAACGTAAGCATTAGACAAATGGCACTATTATATTTAGCCTCTTTTGACATTTAGATTATGTGGTATGGAATGATTTTACTATTTATTCCATTTTACATTATTAATTGGGGTACAGTTAATGCAGGAACAAATAACCCTCAGATCTCTATGCCTTCTGCTCATTTAAGAATCTCTGTGTAACTTTCTTGGGCCACCTCCTTTCCGCCTTGTGGCTCCAGCACACTGTGACTTGAAGGTCAACCTGGTATTGTCTAGACAGCAGGCAGCAGGAAAACCACGAATTCATCAAAGACTCTGGATTAAGCCTGCAAGTGACGTAGTCGGACACCACTTCCTCTGCCACTCCATTCATCACATGACCCTATTCAAGGGCTTTGGAAGTGTGGTATTTCTGTGCTCCCGGAGGAAATGGCCAAACACTATCAGTGTCTCAGGCATAGGGCCCCGAAAATCAATGAGTCCATAAACCCCTTCTTTCGTAACACTTGAGTTCTAGCTCCCCACAATCACAAATGTTAATACTGGTTTTTAATCCCAGAATTATCTACAATTATCTCACTCAGTTGACATTTGGGACAAAGGTCTCCAAATCGCTGTGCTTAATTGTGGGAAAAACATAGGGAATGTAAGTGCTAAAGGAAGCACATCCGCGGAGCGTGAAAAAGACAATAAGGAAGAGAATGAGCTGGCTATCAGAATTAATTGGAGCCAGGGGGGAAAGTTAAAATTTTTTCTAGCATGTCATTTTTCTATTATTGCGAGGTGCCAGGGTAAAATGAACAAAACGTAGACAACCCAGAAAAGTACAAAATACACAAAAATCTTCCATAGTCCCAATACCCATCCGTACTCCAAACATGTGGATGCCACTGCGATGTCAATGCTGGATTTTCATTTTATTTGTTTATTTTTTGACGTGTTAATTTTGTTTAATCATTTTATTGGGGGCTTGTACAGCGCTTATCACAATCCATTCATCCATTGTGTCAAGCACATTTGTACATATGTTACCATCATCAGTTTCAAAACATGTTCTTTCTACTTGAGCCCTTGGTATCAGCTCCTCATTTTTCCCCTCCCTCCCCTCCCCTCCCTTCCTCATGAACTCTTGATCATTTATAAATTATGTTTTCATGTCTTAACACTGACCACTATCTTCCCTCACTCTTCTGTTGTCCGTCCCTCTGGGAGCGGGTTATATGTAAATCATTGGGATTGGTTCCCCCTTGGGCAAGGGGAAGTTGTGGGCAGAGAGGGGGGATGTTGGATTTTTAAATATACATTTTAATATTTGTAACAGAGTAAGTAAAAAATGTTGCTACAAAATCATAGCAAACTTTATTAAACAAAAACACTAGGAAGTAAAGCTATTGGTTTTCAACATGTCCTTCTTATTTTCTACACACTCTCTCCAGCTCTCTAACCCTTCTCCTAAAACCTTCTGCCTTTTTACATGCATACTATACAAAAACAGCAACTTGGGCTTCTTTGGGGGACCCAAATCAGGATCCTTTTCAATGTTCTTGAAGTGTTGGGAGCAAGAAGGTGTCTAAAGAGATAAGATCAGGACTGTCAGGCAGATGAGGTAAAGCTTGCCAGCGAAATTCCCGCAAGGCAGTACTTGTTAACCTTGAAAAATGAGCAAGTTGTTGAGGGGGTGGGGGGTGGTGGAATTCCCAGCCTTTTTCTCACTAATACAGTTTCCAATTTTTAAAAAACTTCTTCATAATAAGTTCCCATGATCAGCCTGTGTCCTTTGATACAATCTTCTAGATTTGTCCTTAGGAATCCCCGCCCCCCCAGAAATCCCCCATAACCTATTCTGCCTTGAACACAACTGGTCCAGCAGACCCACTGGGAAACCACTGCTTTGATTGGACTTTTCGGTTTTTGAAGGTTCCTAGAGAGACCAGTGGAAGAAGACTAGGCGTTCTACTTCCATAGAAGGTACAGTCTCAGACACCCCCGGCAGTAGCTCTACGTGTCCTACAGGATTGCTCTGAGTCCTCGTTGACCCGATGGCAGTGAGTTTTGAGTTTGAGCGGGATTATGACAAGTGTACACTGAGAGAATTGGCCACTGCCATCCACCCATCATCGTTTATTGCCTCGAGTCCACTGCCATTCGTAGCGATCTTGTGGACAGAGTATAGCACCCCCTGGGGTTTTCCCAGGCTGTCACTCTTTACCGGAGCACGAAATCTCATTGTTCTCCCATGGAGTGGCTGGGGGGCTCAGACTGCTGATTTGGCCACCAGGGCTGATCATAGAGCCATGTGTAAACCTATTTTAGTTGGAATGAACCTGGACTTGGAAGACCTGGACATGCAGTGGCAATATTTTTAATCGATCCTCATAGGTATTTCTGATAATTTTTTCAAAACATGCATTTTCTCCACCAAAAAAAGCATACAATGCATGTTGTGTGGTCCATTTACAAAAAAAACTCACCAATGCAGTCTGAATATTTTTAATAATCAGAATATGACTCTTGCATACTCTAATATAGGTTAGACATACTTTTATGACTAGTGTTGTTGGCATATCCTTCACACCTCATACAAATATCTCATTCTGTTGTATTAGGAAGAGTGACATAACCGTCACTACAATCAATTGGAGAGCATTTTCTTCTCAGACATGTTGTTAGCCCCGTTTCCCCTTATCCTCCCTTGCCATGCCGCTAGGTAATTATAATCCAGTTCCTGGCTCTATCGAGTGACCTGTCCTGGATTTCATAGACCATACCAAACAGGAAGCAAAGCATACCAAGCACAAATACTAAAACATCTCATAAATCAGACCAAACCAGAAGCCAACAAACAAAAATCAAAAACAGTGATAGACAAAACATAGCAAAATCTCAATCAAAAAGGAAGCAGAAAATATTTAAAATGGAAAAACAACTTTACAATGGGTCGAAAGAGAGATGAAATGATAAGGTATTACATTTTAAACTAATTACATCTTCCATGATCAACTTTATGATGTTCTCTGTCTGAAAGCAAAGCTATTCACATCCCTGGACTATGTGCAGAGGGGATTCACCAGAGGCTACTCCAGGTGGGGATCCTGAAAATGGATTTTGGGCTTCCACCATCACCTATAGCTTTCTGCAAACCAAGTGTTCACAATTTAAGCTCCAATACTATTCCCTCCTCTGAATTTGGATTTTATTATTTACAGTCCTTGGATCACACAGACCTGTGTCTTTCTTCCATGTGGATTTAGTTGATGCCCCCTGAGATGACGGCCTGTGTTACAAGCCTTTAAGACCTCAGACTCTATTCTTTCTAATAGCCGAGCACCAGCTGGTTTCTTCTCCACATATTCCTATACCACCCATATCTTCAGTGATCTCTTCATGAGGGTGATTATAGAGTAGGGCCATAGACATATTTTTTAACTATCTTAAATCATGTGTTGAGCATCTCCAGATATCCATCTTGGAGAATACCTCTGATGATCTTGTACTTCAGTTATTTTAATGATAACAAGCATTTGTTGTTTTTTATCATGCGCTTACTCTGACCTAAATCCTTTGGGTGGAATCCCTGTGAGCTGCACCAGGTTAACCCCTCAGCTACAAAGTGAGACGTTGGTGAGTTGCATCCACCTAGAGATATCTCAGAAGAAAGGCCTAGTGGTTTACTTCCAGCATCTCAGCCACTGAAAATCCCAGGAAGCACAGACACAACTGAGGTCTGCTTGAGCCGTAATCAACTGCACAGCAACCAGGTGTGAGGGTGCTCCTCGTGTACAGTGTCTCGTTTAATGCCCAGAACGACACTGCTGTACAGTTTTAAGGTGAAGAAATGGTGGTTTAGGAAGTTCAAAAAATTTTCCCAGCTAGTAAATCGAAGTTCCAAATCTGGATTTGAACCTAAGCGAGCTGACTTCAAAGTTCTTGCTCTGCCCATTGTGAGACGCTTCTGCCCCTGGAGTCCATTTAAATTCTCACTAGCAGAAGAACCTCCCCCGGAAGTCTGGCGGAGGAATGGATGCAGCCTGAGAGGGCCTGAAGGTCGAGGAGACATGGTTTCTGTGATGGCGTGGAGAAGAGACGGAGTACAGTGTCCTGAGGGAGAATAACGTGGGTCTGGTTGAAGCACAAACTATGAGCGACCAGGTCCAGGGAAGTAAAGGAGCTTCAGATGACGGTCTCCAAGCCCACGTTCAGGAGTTTGCTTTTTAATTTATTTCAAAAGACAACCGAGTGTGTGTCCAGACTTATGAGGGAAGCGATAGCAAAACAATGCTTGACAAAGATGCACTTTGTCTTATGCTTGGATTTAGGAAACTTGGTGTATGAGTCTGGGTACTTTGGAGAAACAAATCCACAGCAACTCATATATAAGAGAGAATTTTATGTAAAGAAAAGGTGCATCAC
>NW_022103898.1:67510887-67511883 GCF_000313985.2 Echinops telfairi
CGTTATAAATGATCAGGTAGAATTAGATCTAAAAGGGGCCTACTGTCCTCTATCGGTAAGGTCTTAACGTACTCAGAAGCGGTCGATATAAACTACTCTAAAGGCGCGACATACTAGCTCAAACATCTGTCATCAAAAGGGGTTTTGCGAGGTGTGAGCACTGGAAATAACCTAGGTCATTATTTTGGACCTAGGACATTGATGATATTAAAGTAAAAGGATCATTTACCAGTGCACACTGGTTCTGAGGCATGATGGGTTAAGTAGAGCTTAAAGGATGGTCTGGGAACGAACTCCTATGGGCAACATTGTTTCTATGGGAAAATGCACTACAAATTCCAAACAAGCATTTATCCACTAACTTTTGGAATATGACCCATTAGTGAGTTGGAGACTCACTAAAAATACCAAATATTTTCATGTATTTTTATCATTGCACTAAAAGCACATTCTTTGGGTTTGTCTTGATTAATTGAAGCAGACTGATGAAGGGAAAAGCTGTCTTTTTTTCTGGTTCATTTCTAGACGTTTCTATCAGAGTTTTTTTTCGGGGTCCTCAAAGCACAATTAAAAGAGGGTTTTCAAAAAAAAAATAAATAAATATAAGAGGGTTTTCAGACTGTCCGCGAAGAAACAGCCTGGCTATTTTATTTAATGTAGTGTGTGCTAGATCATATATTTTGAGACAGTAGAAAAACAAAATCATGTATGTCACTAGCAGGTTTGCACAAATGCCTACACAAGGCCAACACGCTTCCAGATTACACAGGACAGACGCACAGTAGGACAGACACACCGTAGGACAGATGCACAGTATACAGGAGTATGGCTGGAAAGTATTTCAGAGTCTTTTTTTCTTTTTTGGTCAAAGGCGCACACCGTATGCACAATGAACAGCCTCTCTTATTTCGGCACTGCCTGCACAGGCATGATGGCTCCTGCTCACAGCCTGGTGGGACTTGTATGTGCTTTCAGGTTCCCTGTTCTTTCTGAACC
>NW_022103898.1:67513407-67515668 GCF_000313985.2 Echinops telfairi
TCTCTCTCTCTCTCTCTTTAACCTTTAAGAGGCAGACGCAATGGCTTTGGCTTGGGCACACTGCTCTGTGTCAGTTGACTAACACGGGGAAATCCCATGGGCTGGAAACTCACAGCTCCAGAAGCTGGACGTTTATGAAAGCTGAAGTGCCGCTGGGGCGAGCCAAGAAGCCACTTGTGATTCCAGCCAATTGTCCCCAGTCCAGACCCTTCGGGGGAAGGGAGATCTCGTACATCCAGCTGCCAAAGCCCACGAGGTGCGTCGCCTGCTCAAGAAAGCCACAGCTCCAGGGAAAAGGCTGGAGGGAGGCCACGCTTTCTTCTTCCCATTGGCAAGGCTACCCACTGTTTCTTACCCTTTACTGTGCTGGGTTTCAAAGATCTGGCTATTCGAGGATTGCTTTTGTGCCTTTGAGTGTTGCGCACACCAGTGTGTCTCAACGTTGCAAGCTCACATCTCCTTCTAGTAAAGGCAGGCAGGTGAGGGGTGGGGATGCTGGGAGGCGTGGCGCAGAGAATGGAAGAAAAGGGATGGGTGTAGGAAGGGCCAGGGGGGAGCTGAGCAATGAATAAAAGAAATAAGGAAACCAAACCAAGTACAGACTGAGGGTCTGCCACTTGCTAGGAGCTGTGCGGGCCCCAGGAATGAGGTGGTGAGCACGTCAGCAAGGCTCAGAGAAGACACAGACCACGGAGGGAAGCTGTGAAACAAGCACTTGGATCAGTACCCATGTGACCCATTGTAGTGAAGAAATACAAGGAGTGAGGTGGGTAGTGTTGGAGAAAACTTGGGTGCATTTACACCATTTTCGAAGCAGAAACATAAACATAAATTATATTACAAGATGGTACATGTTTTCGTTCCCAATGAAACCCAAGTGCACATCCTGTTCTACCCCACCCTCCACCCGCACACAGGCAGATCCCCACCCAGGCTGGGCGTTCTGCGATTATCGCTCCATCTGAGAGCGCTCCAGCCACGTGTCTCCTCCCAACTTCCAGGACCACCCTGACAGCGCCACCTAGAGTCTGGCTGATGCATTCCCCTAGCCAAGGAGGGCCGTGGTATTTCAAAACCAGGGACACTTGCGAATTAAACAAAACAAAACTGAACAAATAAATGATTGAGTGAAAAAGCAAGTGAACCAAGGAAGCAACAAAAACAGAGACAAAGCCAAAACACACGAATCCACTGTCATTGGCTTGGAGAGTGAATGAATAAGCCCGCTGCTTGCTTTCTAGGAAGCATGGTGTTTTCTAGGCACTTCGCAAGCTTTGTCTTGCAAAGCTGCCAAAGAGAGTTCTAGACAATGAATCGAAAGCAGCAAGTCTCACAGGAAATCCGAAGTGTTCTGAAGCCAAATCTCAGTGCTGGAAGGCTCCAACCGGCGATCGAATGTTAAAAGCAAGCTTGCCTGATTCTTGGTAATAACTATCTGGTAGTTTATTGAACAGTCTCTATTGCAGAAATATTTATAGCGTCAAGACAGAACAGACTGGCATGATTTATGGGGTGAGCTGATGTTGCAAAAGTTACGGAAATAAAACAAGGCACGGGATTTGTTGTTTTTAAAGCACCTTAAGGCAAACTATTCAGCTCTGTGTTGCTGCCTTCGTATCGGCCTGGTGAAAAGCAAGCAGGGTTTTAAAGTACTGCCATCTACATCAAGACGAAGATGGAACGTCTCTTTTTCTCCCTGGTACTAAAGACCTCTTTGCTCCCCTCAAAACACTTGCTCCCAAGGGGGATTGGGTGGGGGGAAACCATTCGGATAACGAAACTTCACCTTCATCCCTGCATTCCTTTGCTTCATTGAGCCAACCTTGAATGCTGCTAACGTAGACATAGGGAAAGATTCTGCCTTTAAGGTGCTGATTATCAATTTTGCCAAAGTAAACAGAAGAGGCCGAGAAAGTGGCTACGGCCATAGCGTGTGAACAATGTTATTTAGAAATTAAGAGACGCTCAGAGGGAAGACTGGAACAGTAACAAGAGGCTCTTAATCAGTTTAAAGGAGCCGGGGGATGACTGCGTATTGAATTATCAACTGCTTGGCATGCTCAGTTAAACAAAATGAAGCTTATTGACATAGAAAAAGTCGGAGGCTTGGTAGCACAGTGGTTAAAGCACTTACCCTTCACTGAAAGGCCAGCAGTTCAAACCCACGGGATACCGATGTGGCAGTCGGCTCCCATCAGAATGTATTGTAGTTGCTGTCAGGTGCTGTCAAGCCTGAGCTCACAGAGAGTCCTCTGTGCAAC
>NW_022103898.1:67516396-67533496 GCF_000313985.2 Echinops telfairi
GGCTCTAGCTACGGATATTTTTCATTGCCTGATGGACGCTGAGTAATTATTTTTCTGAAAGTGGGTGCTGGCCAAATAAGTCTGGGAACCGATGCTTTAACAGAAATCTGGACTTGCATTGGTGGCTCAGCGGTAGAATTCTGGCCTTCCATGTGGGAAACCTGTGTTCAATTCCCAGCCAATGCACCTGATCCACGAGTCCATACCTGACCATCAGAGGAGGCTCGTACTGCTGCTGGATAGGTTTCATCAGTGCTTCCAGAAGAAGGAGGACTAGGGGGAAAGGCTTGGCAATCTACTTCTGAAAATCAACCAATGAAAACTTTATGAATTACAACCAACACATACCACCCAAACAGATGCTGGGAATCCTTGGGATGGCACAGGATGAAGCAAGGTTTTGTTCATTTCTGCAGGAGGTTAGCCATGAGCCAGGGAACACAGAAAGATTGAGGCATGGCTTTTTCTGAAAACACTGGCAGCTGATTTTTAGAGTTAAAACGAGCTTTAGTAGACTAGAAGCTCTGTGGGGATAGAGATGTCTTTGAACCTGCCCACCCCTTTAGCCTGACTTGTCTTCACTGCGCCTACTTTTGTTCTGTTGTCAGTCCCTTAGAGTGCATCCCAGCATTAGAGCACATGCATAGGGACACCGCGTGACAGAGGAGTTGCTGTGAGATGAAACGGACTCCAAGCAGTGGGTTTGGTTGAGGTTTTTCATCTTTGTAGGAGCAGATCAGCACAGGTCTTCTATCAGCAAAGCCCCCGGGTGCTAACCTAGCGTTTAACCATTGCACTATCAGTGCTCCCTGTAATGTCTACTCCCCAGTAGGTATTCAGCAATCATCTGCTAAAAGTTGAGTGAATGCTTAACAGAAACCCTTTTATATAATAAACACGCATTTACCAACATTGATGGTGGGTTTCAACCCTCTACAGTTCTGTGTGAATTGGTTTACCTGCATGCTTTCTTATAAGCCCTCAGGGATTTTCTATTTTCTGTGTTGCTCTGTGCAACAGAGTCTGCTCAGCTCCATTGAATCCCTGGGTCTCCAATGCCTTCCTCCCTACTCTTCCCCCTGAGCTGCCTCTGCTCTTCCGTCTGGCTCGGGTTACTGTTCCACTGGTGTAGTCCTACTTCGACACAGACCTGCTTTTCTTTCCCTCCCCCAGATGGACTCTCTTCCTCCCTCCAAAGACTGCTGGGAAATCAAATAGATAAATAGCTGTTTGCCAGGGCGTCGTCCCCTGTGACCCAAGGCGACCAGACCTGTAGAGGAGAACTGTGCTCGCTGGGATTTCCAATGGCTGGTCTTTGTCTAAAACAGATCAGCAGGCACCTCCTCCGAAGCTTCTCTCACACCCAGCCTTGGGTTGAGCAGCTGAGTGGAACATTTGCAGCACCCAGGACCTATGGAGCACCTTCCCATTTTTCAAGGCCCACTGTGCTTTCCCTGATGACTTCATAGCCTCACTCTCACTCTCTCTGCTTTGATTTGAAGGCCATATAAACTCAACAGTCGAGGCCACACCAGTAGATCGGAATTTCACGGCCCTCGTAGGTCTTTCTCTGTGTGAGGGTCTCTAAGAGCAAAATCAGCTTGATGGCAGTGAGCGGATCAATCTCCCAGACTAGATCCGAAACCCCAAGACGTTATGGTTCCTATCATATTCTTCAGCTATATAAAAGAGCACTTGTCTGACTCGGAGATTCTAAATAAGGCAGCAGTAAGAGAAGAGAACAGAGGGGAAACGAGGTCTATGCATGGCATACTGGAATGCCACCAGATCAAAAGATGAACTTCAGCCTTTGGGCAGAAACGAAAGCCTATCCCCCTTCATAGGTCTTGGGAAAGGCAAGTCTTTGCAAAAATATCATGTTCTCCATAAATATCTCACCATTATAAGCCATATGATTATCAATCACTCGTTATTTTTTAAAATACATAGAGAAGGAACACTCAGAATATGCCTTCTCTGACCCCAAGAATCTTCGTTTCCATATTCCATGGAGTTTTCTGAAACTGATTATGTGTTGTAGGTGAGTCATTCGCTAAATATCCGGCACTTGATTCCTCCCGTCTCTGTTTTTGGAAAAGATGGAGTCCTCGGGCTCGCTGAGATTTCAAAGGAGCGGTGTTCCACGCTGGGGGCACAGTGGTGAAGGGCTCGGCTATTCCAAGCCAGTGCCTACAGCCCACCCAGCGGCTCTTCAGGAGAAGGAGGTGGCAGTCTGTGCCCACTGAGATGATGGCCGGCAAATCCCGACAGGGCAGTTCGACTCTGTCCTATCGGGTCACTAGGAGAAAAGATCACCTGGACGACAATAAGTTTCCTTTTGGATGTTCTACCCATGGTTTTAGCATGGCTGAAATGGCTGATGATTCTGTTCTGGACTTAAATGGGCATTTGGAAGAAATGATAAAAGAATGTAGTTAGGTGTCGTTGAATCTGTTCTATCTCATACTAATCCTATGAAGCGTAGTCTTTGTCATGAAAAAAAGAATTTTTTTTAAAATCTCAGAAGCAAATGATCTTGGTAAAAATCTTTCTCTGTGTGGAATAATGTGATCATCTATTTTGAAGTTGCATCTTTGGATTCATAACACTTAAAGATGCAAAATAAGAAAAGAGAAAAGGAATAAGTTTAGCAATTATATGGAGTTTACGCGCAGACATTTAGGCTAAAAGTATGTTTCACTTTTCCTCTCAAACGTGAGACTTTTCTTTGTGGACGACCTTAACATCCAGGTCAGGAAGTAAACGGATTAAAAAGCGCTGTAATTCTTGATCCCCCATGATCAGGATTAAACATTTGCCAAGTACCAGTTGATACAAGGCTGTACGGTAGTGTCCACATCTCCTTTTTCACCATTTAGATAGATTTGGGGTCAATTCTCAGACCATCTGCCCGCTGAGTGGCTTTATGCAATTTGCTTCATTTTCGGCGGTGACATCTTAAGGCGAGCAAGAGAATGAAAGGAAATGAGATGCAGGAAGCCAAACAGAGAGCCGCCGGTTCTTGTGAGGTGTTGTCAACGGGAACACTGTCCAGTCTTGCAGCATCCTCACAAGTGTCCGTCTGTCTGAAGCCCCTGGAAGCAGCCACTGTGCCACTCCATCCCACGGAGCCCTTCCTCCTGTTTTTGGCCGCCCCGCTAACTCACCAAGCATGGTGCTCTTTTCAGGGACTCGGCTCTGCTGGGCCTGGTGCAGGGGTGGCGGCTCTTTTTGCAGACCAAGAGCCGTTTGGATATTTACATCATTCAAGGGTCATCCTGGTAAAACCTTTATTTAACTCACCCCTAATGAGGCCCGAGGGCTGCGCATTTCCCACCCCTGCTCTAATGTCTAGTAACCCAAACCTCTTTCTATCCAATCAACTCCACGTTGTCAGAGTAGAACTCTGCTCTACAGGGTTTCAATGGCTGGTTTTGCCGAATCATTCACAAAGCCTTTCTCCGGGAAGACGTGGACCTCTACCCTTTCAGTTCATAGTCAAGCAAGTGAACCCTCTACACCACCAGGGGCTCCTCGTGTACGACTCTGAATAAGCCCTTGCTGGGTTCTCATGACAGGTTCTTCCACTTTAACTCGCGAGTAGTACAGTCTCCAATGTAATAGCCGGTGAGCCTCTAAGGACAGAAATGACTTTCTTTCACAGGACGCTGCATTTTGCAGGATGGCTTCCAGAGCCCTACTGAGGTACTTTGAAAACCAGACAGGAAGCCAGAAAACCAATTTACAAAGGCTCTGCCTACAGTTCTAACCCATTCCCAGGCAATTCTTGTCAAATAACGTAGCTCTGTAGTGACTGTGTGCCAGACACGCCATCGTGTGCCCTACACACATCCAGCTCATTGAGATATAGACAGCAATGAGAGGGCCCTACTGTCAGTACCCTACCACGGGCCCAGAGTCCCGAGCTCCAGTTCACAGCTACCCGGGAGACGCCAGTCCAATCACAGCAGTAGTGACTGAAGAGAGATGCCTCCAGTCCATCACCCCATTATGGATTCACTTGTGTCTCCCCAAAACAGAAGGGCTGAAATCCTAACTCCAGTACCCTGTTTAAGAAGACTTCGTGGTGTGGTGGGCTACTGACCACAAGGTCAGCAGTTCAAACCCACCCTTGGAGAGATAGATGAGCTGTTCTACTCCAGTGAAGAGCGACAGTCTGGGAAACCCACAGGGCCCGTTCTGCTCTCTCCGATAGAGTCACTATGAGTCGGACGCCACTCCATAGCTGTACGTTTGAGTGAGTTAGTGTCCTGTTTGGAAATGGAGTATTTTCTGCTATAATAAGGAGTGCCTGACCCAAACCATGTTTTTTGGTTTTTTCAATCCCCTCGTATACTTGTGGAAGTTGGACATTGAATCAGGAGGATGATGCATGGAGTTAAGACGCTGGCAGAAACTATGGACAGGGTTGTGGACTGTCAAGGAACGAGCCTATCTGTCTGGGAAGAAGGTCAGCCAGAATGCTCCTTAGAAGCCAGGATGGCAAGACTTCATCTCACTTGCCTCGGACATGTCCGGAGAGACTAGTTCCTGGAAAAGGACATTCCGTTTGGTCAAGTTAAAGGGCAGCGGCACAGAGGAAGACCCTCCATGAGATGAACGGGCACAGTGGCTGCAACAATGGGGTCAAGCAGACCAACAATTATGAGGATGACAGTGGACCGGACAGCGTCGCTTTCGGTCATACATAAAGTTGCTATGGGCTGGAACCCACTCGATGGCACCCAACAATAGTTAAGGCTCTGCTACAGAAAAAATAGAGTGAGTCCTAAACCTGGTCACTTGGGAGAGAAAAGAAGCAGATGGGATACCAAGGTTCAGGGACGCCCAGGGGACGAGAGGCACCAAGGGAGAATCATATACACACTAAGGAACCAAGGAGCACCAGAGGCTACTGACAAGGAAGCAACGGCCATGACCTTGATTGGGTCTTTTTGCTTCTAGAACGTAGGAGAAATGAATCTTCTGTTCTTTAAAGCCACCCATTTAGAGTACTTGTGCCACTCCCTCTGTTCTCTCTCTTTGGGAGCTCCGTTAGTCTTGGGCTCCAGGAAAAGACCCATGGCCATCCTTTTGAGCCTTGGAAAGCACCTGGGTCTGGGGCCACGCCCCTGGCATCGCTCACCGATCAAACCCTCTGCTGGGTGAGGTGGGTTTCAGACGCCAACTAGAGACAGGAAAAACCTCTTTGCAACCCCTTTGTCGTGGAGACAGTGAGCCTCCGGCTAGCATTTCTTCTCCACCTCGTGTTTCTGAAAGAACAGGCGATGATCCACGTTTCTCCTCCCAAGCCTTCCTACCACGGCGAGTGCGCTGCCTGCAAAGGCACAGCAGAAGGGCATGTTGGTGAAGCACACGCCTCCTGCTTGATCTGCTCTTTGGGAACTCGTCATTCCTTCCTTCTCACACAGCGCCCTGGGCCCAATGAAGCCTTAGCTTGTATCTCTCTTCTCAGGGCCTACCTCCGAAGTAGACCTGGACAAGAAAAAGAACGAACGCTAACAATCCCGGAGTCTCTGCTGATTGAACACTGCTGGGGATATTAATCACGAGGACTTATTTCCCCAAGAACATCAGAGCACATCTGGAAATTAAATAAAACTAACAGGAGGGTTCAAATCAACGGATACTTCCAGAGAATTCTTCAAGTCAATTAATAAGAGGCTGCCCATGGAGGCTCAGAGACACTTTGATTCGGTTCTGCCTGAGCAAGCCTTAAAAAAAATCGAGTATCAGAATTCACCTTAAGTCGTTTAGTTTGCATTAACTGCCTTCTCCTGAGGAGCCCCACGCAAAGCACTAGACTCTGCTTTCTTCGTATTTGTTTTATCTGATTTGTTTTTTTTGTCCACACTGAATGGATGAGTGGCCATTTCTAAGTGGTCTTTTTGGACACTACATAATTCTGACAGCCCAAGTTACTCTGAGCCTGGAGGAAGGATGCTATTTGCTGTGGGAGGCAAGAATGTGGAGACCACATCTCTCCTGAGGAACGCTCTGATTAGGTGACTCTCGCCAAAGAGCCAAGGTCAAAATTAATTCTGGATTAGGCCCTTCCATGACAAGAGGGAGGCATTCATTCGGAGAAGATCGTCTTTGTTAGCAAGATGGCTGTGAGACGTACAAAGGGAGAGAAAGGAAGTGACTTCAGTCTTTTCCTTATCTGTAGAAAGCAATGATTACTCCCCATGCTTTGGTACAGCCAGCTTGTCGAGAATCCTGGACTTGGGCCAAATCTCGGCCAGATTAGGGAAAAAGCCGTCTGGACTTTGCATCCCCCACCCCCACCCTTCTTCCTCTTGTTTTGCTGTCTCTCTCCATCCCCAAGCCTCTTCAGGTACCTAGAAACCTAGTCAGTTGTCAAATGCTGTGGGTCCTCTAACCCGCTTTGAGTACTCCATCTTCGCTTATACATCTGGTTCTGAAAGAGTGACCCTCCAGCCTGAGGGAAGCCTTGGAATTAATGGCAGCGTCTCTAAGATTTAAATGGCCATTTTGTTCTCAATGGAGCAGCAAGTAACTATGCAGTGTGAACAACACAGGTAACTTCCTCCCAGCTGTCCTGTGCATTCCTTTCTACTTGGAACTCTTGTCACTTTCCCTTCTCCTCCAACTGTCCTTGTCCTAATCTGGTCATTTCCTGGAAGGAAACCTGTTCCCTCACCTCAGGACCTTTGCACATACAGTTTGCTTTTCCTCAAATTACTCCCACACCTAGCAAGTTCTGGCCAACTGCCTCTTAGGTTTTAGTTTGCTGAATGGCTACATCTCTGGAGAAGCCTTTCCAGACCTCCCTAACAGGATTGGATTAGACGACCTTTCCATGCGACTTCACAGAACCCTGTGCTCACTTCCCTTATATTGCTACACAGACTCTTGGTTAGCTGCCTCTTGATTGGCCACCCTGAGCCCTGGAGAAAGGGTTGCTGCATGTTCAATCTCCTATCCGAAGCCCCAGGCTCAGTAGCATAAAAGACACATTCAGACATCACAGCAAGGCATGAAAACTTTTTGTCTGTGAACAGTCTTAGTCATTAGGCAAGTAACTCTGATATTGGGAGACCTTACCCTTAGAAAACAACAAAAAGCAAACATTGAAAAGATGTTATGGATTGAACTGTTTTCCCTAAATATGTGTTGAATTCCTGGGTCTTGTGCCTCTGAATGTGATCCTTTCTGAAAACAGAGTTTTGAGTTGGTCTCTTTTTTTTTTATGCTGATGACATCATCCCAGGATGGGGGTGGATCCTAAACCTAATCACTTTTAAGTTATGAAAAGATCAGAATCTATACAGAGGCCTGCACACTGGGGAAGACAGATGTGCTGTGAGGTCCCCTGTAAGGTAAGAAACCAAGGAATACCAACCAAGTGTTATTGACAAGGAAGGAATCAGGACTTGGACGTAAGAAAATAAGACGTCGGACAGTGCAAGATATGAAAAAATAATAATAATGTATGAATTATGAAGGGTTCACGAGGGAGGGGGGCAAGTAGAAAGCAAAAGTTTTGAGAATGATGATGGCAACAAATGTACAAATGTGCTTGACACAATGAATGGATGGATTGATGGATTGTGATACGAATTGTACCAGCCCCCAATGAAACGTTTAAAAAAAGAAGAAAAGAAGACGGTTATTTAAAGCCACTCCTTTGTGATACCATGTCACAATAGCACTAGGTAACCAAGATAAACATAGGAACCAATGCTTGGAAACCAGCACTCTGACGCAGACAAGAGGTGACCCAAAGGCCCAAATCCACTTAGCAGAGCTGTTTGGTTTGGTCAGGCAGGTGCTCCAGATGTCTCGGTGAGGGGGCACCTTTTCCTGGGAGTTTGGATTCAGTGGGACCACCTTGTCTCCCCTCCCAAAAGTCTTACACACACTCTTTTCCTCATTGGTGTTAGCTTCTGGGCACTTGGGACACTGGTTCTTAAAAACATTGCACCCCCATCCTTCATCCAAAGGTTCCCTCTACAGAGAGTGAGAAAGATGGCACACCTTGATGTAATCTCTGTATCCATACATGCATAGTTTGTTGACATTGTACATGCTTTGCTGTGTATTTTTTCATCCACAGCAAAAAATAAGGCAAGTCAACGTAGCGCATCCTTCCGCTCTCTCCGTTTTAAATCCATCCATCATATTCTGAGCAAAAGTTTATTAAGTGGAGCCTTTTGAGAAAAATCATACCTTATGCAGAATGGCTGAGGGTGGAGGTTATTTGGGAAGTATTTCAGCAGGAGACGAGAAATCTTATAATCCTTTCAAAGAAAACACCCTGAGGAAGGTAAGTGGTTGCTCCCCCACCCGCACCCCCAGTGTCCATTTATCCAGTAGAAGGAAGTGTTGTTAGTTGCCCTAGAGTTGGTGGGTTCGTGGCAACCTCAAGGCAGAATTACTCCGCAGGTGTATTTGCTGATGTCTTGCTATGATCTTTATGAAAGCAAATTGCCAGCGCCTTCTTCCACCTTAAACTACCAACCTCCTCCTTAGTAGCTGCCTTGTAGCAGGAATACAAGACCCGAAAACAAGTAACTGATTTTGAGCAATCTTCATTTTCTCTCCCTGGATCTTGTTAAAGACACTACCGAGAAGTACAGCCAAACCAAGAGAGTGTGGAAGTGCAAGGAAAGAGCCCGACAACCCCCCGCGTCAGAAAGGGAGGTGTGCAATGCTGGTGCATGAATTCTCTTTCTTATCTTTTTAAACAAGTTCAGAAAGGAGCCAAGGTAGTGTCACCTGTATCCAGATCTGTGTTGATGTTAGGAAAAATACACTACCACACCCACTGCCCCTGAGTCAGTCTTCACGCCCAGTGACTCAGAGGAAAACTGCCCCTGTGGGTTTCTAAGGCTCTAACTGCTACAGAAGCAGGTTGTTACTACTTTCTCTTGCAGAGCTGTGGTGGAGCCCAACTTTCAGCTTTCTGGTTAGCAGTCAAACATGTTAACCAGCGCCCCACTGGCGCCCCTACTCTACTAAAGTTTATATCAAATAGTATCTCTTCGTGTATTTCCTGTGGAGAGTCTCAGGGCAGGACACTGTAGTGCCCTTCCAAGGGGAGGGAAAGTCCCCATAGGAAGAATCTGTGGGTTTGAAGCTGAATTATTGCTTCTGTTCCCCCCATCCCGCCTCTGCTGCCCTTCTGTAAACTCGCAGAAGGGACGCCTTTGGAAAACCCCAGCGCACATGCCACGTGCAGCTTCTCTTCTGACCCCGACCCTGATCCTGTTTTCAAGGCTGACACTTTTTCCATTGTACTTACTCTTTCTTTTCTCCCCCTGTAGCCAGTTTGTCATCCGTTAGACCAATTGCCCTTCGATTCCATGACTTCAGACCTTAAACATTTTAACCACCAGTGGAGGATGCTGCAGCGCATTTACTAAAAGGCTCAAGTCTGTAATCTCCCTCCCTTCCCCCCCTAGCCAGTGCACTGGGGCACTGATTTCCTCAAAGAATTCCAACAAATTGGTTAGGCACCATCCCCCTTCCTGACATGATGCTAGCTGTCTTTAATCAAGCTTGCTTTTGCAACAGTCGTTGCGGAGGTTTTCCCCCCACTAACCGAAGCTCAACTGACTGGCTTATCTTTTGTTTTCAGCCTACCCACAACTATGGATAGTGTTTGGGGAATAAGGTGTGGGTGTGGGTGACCAAGTGAGAAAGGAGTCTTTAAGTCTGACTATGTATCTTATTCGTTTTGCAGGAGACTTTTTTTTTTAAAGCCCAAAGAGAAATGTTTAAAATTAGCATCCAGGATTGAAACATCTTAAAATTAGTCCTGAAATTAAAAAAAAAAGTTCTATTGTAAGCTTACTTTTTAAAAAAATATCATTTTACTAGGGGCTCATATAACTCTTGTATCTCCTCTTCCCATTTGAACAAATATTTAAAATAAGACCACCTCAAATATTTGATGCTAATGGCATAAAGTTCTTAACATTAATCACATGGTTCACATTTACTTAGTGTTTGCAGTGCTAAGTCTTATGTTATGAATGCTCGCCGCAGTCATGTGTTGCAAAACCTTCTGGCTGTAGTATGATTTGCGATACGACAGTGTGTGATTAGAGTGCCGTGTGAACACCATAGCGTAGTCTGGTCTTGCTTTCTCTTTAATTGTCTCCAGCAGCCTCCTCTTCTTAGCAGTGACAAAGTGCTGCGAGGAATTTGCTTTTGTGTTTGCTTCTTAAGCAATGTCGTTAGCAATATCTCCATTTCTGAGACAGCTCTCTCCTCTCACATCTTCATTTCCCTTGTCGCTTTCGGTGGAACTTATCTTTATACAACTTGAGAAGTGTGTTTGCCCTTGGTTTTTAAGGACTGTTGTGCGTGTCAAGGGCAACGTGCTTCCATCGTGAGCAAAAGGATTTACTGCGTTTTGACATGTGTGTTGCTTCAGAATGCTTTGATTCACTTCTAAATCCGTTCCTCTCCTTTGCCTCTTGCCGCTACCATCACCAGCGCTAGCTTTCCTGCACTTGAAAGCCATGGCGCCCTTCGTGGTAATAGTTTTTAAAGAAAATTGAACAGAGCAAATGCTGCAGCTCTCAAGGAATATGAGAAACACAAGATTAGATGCTGCTGCCTACTACTTGAAGTTTGGTAAACTTTGTCGATTAAAAAGTATCGTGCAGGACATGAATAAGCCAGTAACAAAGGCATCTATTGGGACGATCAAGACATGAGTATTATAGGTTATATATGTACTGTGTTACTCTATGCTTGGCAACATAATCACTTTGTGTACAGGGGAAATGAGCTCCACATGCCATATGCAGGGAGCTATTGTGTTCATTACATCCCATTCTCAGTTGTGATTTCTGAAGTCTATTATAAACTGATAGGGTCATGAATGTGTTTGGACCTTGCCCTGATGGACATTATGTAGTACGTGAGCATATTAGACAGCTATGAAAAGCTTGCCAAAGGCTTTGATGGTTTAAAGCTTTCCCTTATGTATATACAAATATGTATATTCTTAGAGATATGTATATTTTAAGATACTTATATATCTTCACAACATACCTCATGTGTGGTCATGTTATCCATCACATAAATTTCTACTTTTTCCAAACTCTGGGATACAATTTCAGGCCATTTATAAATGGATTTTATATTGTACGTATGTCCCATGCTGGGCCATGGCACACGGATGGCATCATTATTTCCACACACACAGTCTGATTTCACGGTCTAAATCAGGTGAGAGTCTCAAGGCAAATGCTTCTTCTTCTTCTTCTTTTTTAGAAGCAAGTTTCCAATTTCAAACTCTCCATGGGAATTTCCATAGTAACTCTCCAAGGGGGGAAATGAAGAAGGACCATACACCAGAACCCAAACCAAACCAAAAGAGCAGCACTAAAAAGTTATGTGATGAAGTGGGATGCTATAAAATGTTTATTATGCCTTGTTTGGAAGGCGCTGGCTTAACAAATGCAGCCATCCCCTGTTCCAACACAGAGCAGTAAAAACAAACATGCATGGTTCACTATCGCATGCGATCCTGTGTATGGATGGTTAAGCCCAATCAGATCTTGGAAGGAACGTTTTGCTTGCTCCTCTAAAAAGTTTGCCCTTTAAATGGCGGTGTGTGTGTGTGTGTGCGTGTGTGCGTGTGTGCGCGCGCGCGCGCGCACACACAGAATGATGGAAGTAAGAAACTTGTACAGAGTTAGGGGAATGAGGAATTTTCTGAGAGTTACCAAAAGAGGCATGGGTACAGCAAGGGGAAGCATCTTTTTAACTTGAAAAGAGAAAACCAGGGAAGGAAATGAGAACTTTCTTCACAGGTTGTGAAGACAATTACATGGGGGAGTTAACACCTTTAGCATTCTGATCTGCCAAAGGCCACCACTAGGTCTCCTCTGTACATGTTAGGATGGGGTGTATAAATCCCACCTAACCAGAGCAATAGCTTCTCCATCAAGGAATGCTGGGCCTTGGCAATCACTGAGTTCCCTGTAGAAGACCAAGCCGACCTTTGAAGGACAGGGCTGTTAAGGACTTAGAGAATTCTCGCAGCAGGTAGACTCTGCGCAAGTTAACCTCCGTGGTGCTTCCCAAACTCAGGTGTCACTGATCCTAACATTTGCTCAAAATTCCAGACAGGTCACTGAGGACACTATATATCGTCTGTCAGCCTGAGAACACACCTGAAAGTAAGGAATCAGATTTTTCATTTTTTAAAACAGCATAAATGTGCTTTTGTTGTTTAGCCTCCCCGGTGAAGAGAACAGAGTTTGTTAAAGTAAGAAGTGTCAGAATTAAATACTCCCCCACCCATCCTCCTCCTTCTTTTTTAAAAAATTTCAAGTTTGTCACAAAAATTCTTACTACTGTTTATTCATAATCCACTTTGCCTGATGTTTTCAAATTAGGAGTCTTGGTAGGTTGAAAAGTTAGGAGGAGATTCTGAGTTTTTAAAAATCAGATCTATCAAAATCTGAACAGAAAGTGGAACAAAACTGTACTAGTAGATTCTTTACCTTCGACATGATCTCCCCTGGTGCCCTTCCCCTAAGTCACACGTCTGCAAAATTGCCCCTGTCCCTTGGACTCTCCTCCGTCCTTTTCAGCTCCTCTGCTCACCTAGGCTCTATTCTTGCCTGTCATCGCATGTTTTCCTCCTGATGTAAAACAAAGGCGAGCTCTCACTATAGCTCCCCTCTTCTTAGGAGAGACCAAACAGACTGTGTGAAGGAATAAGGGATACGAAAGTTGGAGAACTGCTGAGCTAGTCTCATTGTCTGACTCCTTGTTTATATCCTCAAACTTGCCAAAAACTGCCCAGGAACAGATTTCCTGCTTCATCATTTAAACTGATTGTCTCTTCCTACTCTCTTGCCAAACTGACTTCATGATACAAGAGACTCTGAGACGGAAGAGGGCAAGCTAATGAGCTCAGGCTGAATTTTATGCTTCTTAAGTACCTTTCATTCTTCAGAATCCCCAAAGGCCTGACAATCTATATTTCATGCCCCGCTACCTCACCACAGAAAGTTGGACTCTACGCGATGTAGGTAATGCACACGAGCAGGAGAGGTAAACTCTGGTCAAGGCTGCACATTGCTTCCATTATTCATTAGCACTTCGGCGACACGCTATGTTGGCCAATGTTATATGACTCAGTCTAGACAAGAGGAAAGAGCCTTCCTGTGAATGGTATTTCCATGCTTTTCCCTCCCTTTGCTTACATTCCTCCTTGGGTTCCCAATTTGGGTACTAAATTCCTTCTCACGCGGAATTCTTCTCGTTTCATTCCATTAGAACCACTTTTGGAAAGTCAGAACATCTGTTCTGCAGAATGCAAAGCAGGAGGCACAACGTGAAGTCTTCTTTCAAGTCTTCGATGAATAGAAACATATTATGAAGTACGATATTAAGTGTGAGTAGCCCAGGAATCTGCACACCACCACCAACAGAAATCAAACCCAGGTCTGTTGAGCCGGGTTCTGCTGCACGGTTAGAGGGCTGCACTGTGTCTTTGCTGTAATCTTAACAAAAGATCGTTAAGACGCTTCATCCACATTGGGTCCTACTTACTGTGGAAAACAAGTTGCAAGTGGAGGGAACACGGCACCACCAGGGGAGCCCTCCTTTAAGAAAATGATCATCTCACCCACCAAGCCAAAGCCAGAGGCCTCTCATAACCACACCAGGGGACCCACATCCCCGCAAACGGTCACTGCACGGACTGTGTACTTAGAAGGCACCATCTGCTTTGTATTCACGATATTATTAATTTCTCATCACCACCTTATGAGGTGATTCTAAATGATGATCGTCATTAAAGAGAAAAAGGAAGCTTAGAAAGATGACAATGCCAGCACTTGATGGGCTTTGAACCTGGGCCGGTTGACTCTGAGCCATCTGACATTCCGTCTCAGGTATTTCTCCAGGGGTGAGCACCACGCCAGCGGCTGTTTCTATTTTAAGTGGATGCTTTTTAACGACTTCCATCTCTGTGTGGGGTGAAGGCAGGCTTTCCCTAGATGTGGGGGAGAAAGATAGGGCTTTCCATGCCTGAGCAGTTACACTCTCAGAAACTCACAAGGACATTTCCACCGTGTCCTGTAGGGTCGTAAGGAGTGGACACCAATTCAATGGCAGTGAGTGGTTTTCGGTTTCCCCCCGTTGTGACTGCAGTGCTGGCAGCTCTCCCTTAGAGGTGACTCCTGGCCATTGTTTCCCAGGCCAGGCTTCTCTGGAGCGGCCATCCTTGAACCTGGGCGGGGGCAGAGTGAAGTGCACGAGCACGCTGCTCGCTGGAAGGACAGCTGTCCACGGAGATGGCACGGTAACTTGAGTAAGTGTGTTACTTAATACGCCAGGAGAAAATGCCACCCGAGAGTCTACGATTGTGGATTTAATGGGTCTCCGGCTGCCGCTCGGCTGCCTTCCAAAGGCCCGCTGAATTGCTTCCTCCGCAAGCAGGACCTTCAGCCAGAGCCTCCGAGGGGCCTGGGCTGTTGATCTGTGGCGAGAGGGCACAGGTGGCTGCTCCACCATGGTGATATCATAAAACTGATCTTGATTTTTTTTTTTAAAAATCCAAGGGGCAAATAGAAACTAGGGAAAGAAAGACTGGGTGATGCTGCCGCCTCATGTCTGTGCCTCTCGAGAAGGTATGCTGGCTCCCAACTCGCTTTCCACCGGTGGAGCGAAATCCCCACAAGATGCCTCCTGGGAAGCCCTGGGCTGGAGTGCACCCTGGCTGTGCCTGGGCTGTGCTTTCAGACGGGTTCGCTTCCCAGGGCAACGGGGGCTCCTCGCCCACGACACCACTTTCCCAGGGCCACGGGGGAGATGCATGAAGGCCATCAGGAGCATAATAAGCACCATCTTCCTATATCTTATTGTCTTTCCAATCAATCAATCAATCTCTCTTCTCTCTCCTTTTCTCAAGAATAGCAGGGAAGGACATGGCAATTCAGGAGACAGCCTTTTAACATCCTTTAACCAAGGGATACAAAAATCCCTAAGGTTAGTGACCTTAGGAGTGATTTAGTTCAATGACTCAGATAACTGGGCTGTCATTGTGGCTCCACAGGAGGTAGGAAGGCCCCGCCCCGTCAGAAGTGCTCGCTTCCAGAACTCCAGGAACACATGCAGCCTTTTGATAAAACGCATCCATTCTTAGAGACAGTGGATAGGTTATTTTTAGAAACACCTCTTGCTGGATAGTCCAGTGAAAAAAGCAGACCCACTAGGACTGGGTTTTTGTTGTTGTTTTGTTCTTTCATCTGGTTTCTGTTATTTAAACCTTCCTGGAAGTAGCATTCCTCAGGCCTGGGCTGGGTTCCTTTCTTACTGCTGTGAGAGGTTAGGGCATTCCTAGGTGGCTGTGCAAACTGCTGTTCAGAAAAGGAACACTTTGTATAGACGCCCTTTCTCAGTACTTCCCTAGAGAGTAAAGCCAGGCTCCGCCTGGTAGCACCACGCAGTCACCATGGGCATTTGTCATTCTTTGTGGTTACTCGGCAATCATCCGGGTTCCTTATCTATGTTTAGGGACTTCCTCGCCTTCTGGATTTGGGCTGGAGACCACGTCATCAACTAATGCGTTGTTATTGGATTTGGTGGCTGTTGAACTGCTTCCAACTGACGGCATAGCAAAGCTACAGAAAGAGGAGACGTTGTTCAGCAGGGACCGCACCATCCTCATGGTCCCTGGCATGTTTGCGTCCGTAGTTGCAGCCATCGTGTCAATCTGTCCACATTCTGGTAGCTAATGGATGCTTACTCTAACTTTCAGTTTAGGTCAGGCCACTCAGTGACGTTCCCCAAAGCTTTGCTTCTTCGGCGGGCATCACGGCATCTCTGCTTTGAGAAAGCAGCTCTCCTGCAGTCTTCTCTCAAGTGTCTTCCAACGTGGGGTGGTTCATCTTCCACCATCACCCCAGGCAACATTATGCTGGAACCCACAGGGTTACCCTAGCTAACTTTTGAAGTCCGTTGCCAGGCCTTTCTTCCTACTCCTTGTCAGGAACCTCCTTGAAACCTGCCCACTGTGCGTGCTCATGCCAGCATGTCCACATCATAGCAGCACGCAAGCTACCACCGTCCCACACACTGGCAGATGGATGGTGACTATCTGGACTAGAAGCTGCAAATGTCACATGCTCATTTTCCCCAGCCTTTTTTTTTAAATTTTTTTTTTAACAGTGAGGATCCAAGCATGTGGTTCAGGCCCCTTCAAGCAGTTGCATCATCTCACACTCAGAGTCTGGGTCTCATGATGCAAGGAGCTTAGCAGGGCCGCTGGCCGCTGCTGGGTGAACACGGCCGGGCCTCCATTGAGAGCAGTGGTAGAGGCAGCATCCCGAGCTCAGTGGTGCTGGCGGCAGAGTCCAGAGGTCACACCGCCATGAGGCCCTCCCCAGGCCAGGCCTGCAGCTTGATGCTGGCCAGGATTTCCAGCAGAGGAGCTCAGCCTTCGGAATGACACGTAGCAATGCCACAAGCTACTACTCTAAAGTTGTGTGTTTTCTTTTAAATAAACTCTTCTCCTGGTGGGAAACAGGAAGTTCCGGCTATTGCTCCTAAGGGAAAACCTCTGACTTTATAATGTAACACTGATACAATGAAGCAGTAAATAAAGTAATGGCAAATTCAGACTAGATAAAAATTCCAATACAAAAATAATAATAACCAACCTTAAACTACAAAACTGTGCTATAGAGCCAACTATACTTTATAGGGGGAGGGCACTATGAATATCTATATATCTATATCTCTATATAATTCCAAACCCAGGCAAAGACATATGTAAAGAAACATAAGCATGTATATGTGTGGATACGTTGGACCTACGTCCCATGATTCAATATGTCACAGAATTGGGAGGCAGTGACCTTGCATGCAAACAACATTCCTTTCTCTAGTTGGTGATGCTGTGGGTTAGGCATGGGTTACTAAGCCACAGGTCGATGGTTCAAACCCACCAGCCTCTCCGAGGGCAAAAGATGAACCTGTTTGCACCCATAAAGATTTACAGTCTCTGAAACTCTATGTATGAGGATCCACTTGCTGGTGATGGGCTTGCTCTGTTTGTTTTTATTTAGCTATTAAACC
>NW_022103898.1:67534152-67541409 GCF_000313985.2 Echinops telfairi
GATGAGCCACCATGAACCTGGGACCCATCATTGCCGCTTCCCACTTCCCTTTGTGACACCTGCCTCTGCTCTTCTTCATCAAGGCAGCTGCGATGCATGCTCCCTGCATAATCGTCCCCCCCTGGAAAACTAGCCTCATAGTTGGCCGAGGTCAAGCCTCCCTACTTAAAAAAAAAAAAAGTGTGTTCCTTTCGGAGATTTTTCAAACTTGGTCACTCATCTCCTGTGAACTAGCATGACTGCTTGTTTAATAATATTTGTTTGGTGCACAATTATGTCCCAGAGCTTTCATAGGGTAAGTAGTTCAACACGCTTCTACCAGGTGATGGCGGGAGAGTTCAGAGAGGCATTAACTGTAGCCGTGACCCTCCCCTTCGTATACTCCAGACAGAGTCTGCAGTCAGAGTCTGGGTTTGAGTCCCAGCTCTCTGTCCTGCCAGCTGTGGGACTCTGTCCTTCAGTAGCCTCGTCAATAAAAGGGTTCTCTCCCATAGGGCTGTTGGAGAACCCACTGAGTTAATAGACAAGTATCTGAGGTATTCAGGACACCACCTATTATATAAAAAGTGCTCAGTGACGATCAATTGGTATGATTTGCTCAACTACTAAGTGAAAGGTTGGCCACTGCCAACACACGCAGAGGTGCCTCAGAAGACAAGCCTGCCGATTTGCTTTCAAATCGTCCGAGCATCACAGCCTTGCAGCCCCCGTGGGGCAATTGTGCTCTGTACACATGAGGTACTCCTGAGTCAAAATCGATTTGATAGCAGCTGCCACCACAAGGACAACGATTAGGTGCTGTAAGAGGAGGGAGGAACGAGTGTGGGTAATTCCGGGATTTGGGATTTGAGCCAGCTCGCAGCTGAGACTGGTGGGTAAAGAAGCTTGGGTGGTACGAGAGATGGCGGATAGTCCTGCAAAGCCAGGTTGTGCCTCGGACGTCGATCTGTTCCCTCATGAAGACTGAATCTCACCCTGTCTCCAAGGCTTCCATCTGGTAGAGCAAAGCCAGCTTGCTTCCACACTGGGCAGGATGCACCATCAGCACCATTTTGCTAATTCTGCTTCAGGAGTTAAAAGGTCAAAAAAGCCCAATGCTTCTAGGACCTCAGCGCACCCACCCAGACTGCAAAACCAGGGCCTGTGAGATCCTCTGTGACTAAGGAATGCACCAGATGCACAAGGAGGAAATACCTTTCCAGTTCTGGAAGAGTCTGCCTCCTCCTTCACGTTTCTTGAAATTCTGAGATTTTATTGTATCCTTCGGGTGATCAGCTCCGTTTCCTGGCATGCAACTGCAGACATCCGTCCGTTGAGACAGACAAACTAACCTGTCACTGGGTGATGGATGTTTTCCTATTGCCCTCTGAAGTGCATTAAGTTAAGCCTTCACTTCGACTCCACAGATAGTTGAGACAACAGATGGCCCTTTTTGTAATTCTGGGCAACTGCTGTAATAGGAGGTTTCGAAGAGGGGTGTCCATTTGTTGGGTGGCTCAAAATAGATTAGGCAGATAAAGAACTATTATTGTTATGTTTGCCAGCCTGCGGAGCGATTGAAGAGGAGCGAGTTGGAGGACAAGAGAGAAAAGTTGGTCCTGCTGCCTCCCTGGCCTCGCAGGATGTCGTCAGTGTAGGCCACGGGGTAAACAGGGGGAGCACGAACAGTCTTGAAGCAATCAAGTTCTACCTACAACGCTTGCAGATGTCAAATATCTTTCCCAGGGATAATGATACCACGTTGCTCCAGCCAACAACAACAAGCGTGCAAATCCCTGATCAAGAATTACTGGTATGCTTCAAGAACTATGGATTCTTCCCTTTAAAACATAATTTAAATCAAACCCTGAGATGTGTGTTGCTTCCCACCCTCCAGCCCCCAATCCAATGACTCTTTGGAGGCAGTGGACAGGCTTGATTTCATTGGTCCTGGTTCCTGGAATGTCTTTGACTGAGTGAGACCATAGGACCATGTTGAAGAAACAAAATTAGGGTCCTTTGTGAACTTTGCTTCCACCATCTATGGGACTCAAACATTTCTCACAATAAGAATGAATCAGCTTCACCTAAGACCTAGAATATTTGAGGAATTTATGTGATTATTATTAGTCTACTGCTAACTGAGCCAGTTATTTTTCAGAGTTATAAATCTCACAGAATAAAAACTTCATAGGAGTCATACTACCATACATACTCAAGTATAAGCCTACCCGAATATCAGCCGAGGGACCTAACGTTACCACAAAAACTGCATTAAAAATGTGCTGAAAGACCAGTGGTGCAAGTGGCGATACCAGTAGGGTGGAGGGAGGGTGGGTTGGAAAGGGGGAACCAATTACAAGAATCTACATATAACCTCCTCCCTGGGGGACAGACAACAGAAGAGTGGGTGAAGGGAGATGTCGGACAGTGCAGGATATGACAAAATAATAATTTATAAATTATCAAGGGCTCGCAAGGGAGTGGGGAGGGAGGGATAAAAATGAGCTGATGCCAGGGGCTTAAGTGGAGAGCAAATGTTTTGAGAATGATGAGGGCAATGAATGTGCAAATGTGCTTTACACAGTTGATGTGTATGTATGGATTGTGATAAGAGTTGCATGAGCCCCTAATAAAACGATTTTTAAAAAGTGCTGAAAAACTCAGCTTATACACAAGTATATATGGTATTTGTTTTGAATGTTAAAAAAGAAAATAGGACAAGAGCCATGCTGCCACCTGCATGGTACAATTTAGGAGCTGCTCAATGGCATGCTTCTGGGTGTGCCCTCAAGCTAAATGTGCCTGATTGATTGAATGGGATTTCATAATGGTCTCAGAAAAGAAGGTGACCCTCTAGATAGTAGAAATTAAAGAGATGGCACGTGGCACCAACACTATCCTATTTGGCTAGAGAGCATTATGTGGCAGGAAATGCACATTCTGTAATATCTGCAGGTCCGGCCATACCACCCATGCTTAGGTGGCAGAGGATTATCATACAATCTGTTCATAGATCAAGGATGCAGAATGCAGATGCTTGGAGCAGCTACTTTGAATCTTGAAGACACGTGGGGTGAAAACTCCACTAGAAGAAGTACCCCAAACCACTGTTCAAGTCATCTAACAGTTGGGAAGCTCAGTGACTTATTTTTTCCATTAAAAAGGTTCAAAGGTATCATAAACCAAAAAGCTGATACCAACTCCTGGTGACCTGGTAGGTCAGTGTAGAACTGCCCCCTGGGAGTTTGTAAGACTGTAACTCTCTATAGGAATACAAAGCCCACCTGTCTTCTGAAGTGCTCCTAGTGGTTTCCAACTACTGACCTTGTGATTAGCAGGCCAGCACATCACCACTACACCACCAGGGTCCTAAAAAGTGCAAGATGGTCAACAGTACATGCAACAGAATTTTAATGGACTTAGCAGGAGTGTAAGATGAGACTGAGGTTCTGCAGATGGCCGTGAAGGCATCAGCTCTGTGTGGGATCTGTATAATCAGCAAAGGAACAGTTCACGGGATTTTCTGCCCAGCAACATCATGCTCCACACACAGCATCACCACACAGCAGCAATGCTTCTGGAAGTATTTGGTGAATGTGCTTTTTAAAAATTGTTTTATTAAGTACTTTTATTGGGGGCTCTTACAGCTCTTATCACAATCCATGCATTCATCCATTGTGTCAAGCACATTTGCACATATGCTGCCATCATCATTTTCAAAGCATTCTCTTCCCACTTGAGCCTCTGATATCAGCTCCCCATTTCTTCCCCCTCCCTCTCTTGTCCACCCTCCCTCACGAACCCTTGATTAGTTATAGATTGTTTTCATATTTTACATTGTCCTCCGTCGCCCCTCACCCACTTTGCCATTGTTTGTCCCCCTGAGAGGGGGTTATAGGTTGATCCTTGTGATCCATTCCCCCTTTCTCCTCCCACCCTCCCCTAATCCTCCTGGTATCTCTACTCTCATTGTTGGCCCTGAGGGGTTTATCTATCCTGGATTCCCTGTGTTGCAGGCTCTTATCTGTAGCAGTGTTCATGCTCTTGTCTAATCTGATTTGTAAGGCAGAATTGAGGTCATGATAGTGGGGGGAAGGAAGCACCGAAGAGCTAGAGGAAAGTTGTGTGTTTTATCGGTGCTATACTGCACCCTGACTGGCTCATCTCTTCCCTGTGACCCCTCTGTGAGGGGATGTCCAATTGTCTACAGATGGGCATTGGGTCTCCACTCCATGCACCACCACCCCCATTTCCCTTGGGTATGATTTTGTTCTGGGTCATAGTTGCCTGGTACCTGATCCCATCAACACCTCATGATCACACAGGCTGGTGTGCTTCTTCCATGTGGGCTTTGTTGCTTCTCTGCTAGATGGTTGATTGTTTATCTTCAAGCCTTTAAGACCCCAGATGCTATATCTTTTGATAGCCAAGCACTAGCAGCTTGCTTCACAAGTAAATGGGTGCGTTTATTTATGCACCCATTTTGTCTGCAGTGATTGTGTTGGGAAGGTGAGCACAGAATACTGGATTATTAGAACAAAGTGTTCTTGTGTTGAGGGAGTACTTGAGTCAAGGCCCAATAGCCATCTGCACCCTTAATTCTTAACATATAGATATGAGTACATAGTTCTGTTCCTCTCTCGTTAAATATATTTACATATGTACATGCCTGTACTTAGACCTCTATAAATGTCCTCTGCCTCCTACTTCTGTCCTCTGTTTCCTTTTACTTTCTTCTTATCCCACTATCATGTTCTAGTTCTTTCCTCTGTTTCTTTTTACTTTCCTCCTGTCCCTCCATCATGTCTGTCCTTCAATTGGGTTTAGTAACTCCTTGCTGCTACATTGCCCTTAATTAAGCCCCACTAGGCATCCTACACCCTTCTCTCCATTGATTTTAGTTCACTTGTTGTTCCCTTGTCCCTAGGTTGGTTTCCCCACTCCCCTTTCCTTGAATGTGCTTTTTTGACTTGATGCCCAGAATGTCGTAGGCACCCTGGTAAGTACTGGGGATAAACTACACCTCAAGGAGTCAAAGTCCAAGCCATCATTCCCACTAAATGAGCCTGGTTGTAGGCATATACGGAGATTAGAGGATAGCTGTGCAGAATGAGGATATTATGAGAGATAGCCTCCATGCTGGGATGAATGTACACAACTCCCTACAGCACTGCACACCCCCTACACACACACACACACACACACACAATCATACTCTTCTATGAATTTCAGCCTCACAGGGGAAGCCAAGGTCATCCCATTTAGATACATCATCATACTCATTCAGCCAAAATCTACAAATGAACATTTTGCACTGCAGAGATGAACACTGGATCAAACAAAATCATTAAATATGCAATCATTGGATAGCCCAATACTTAAGCACTTTGCTACTTACAGAAATGTTGGCAGTTTAAAAGCCTGGTGATCTACTTCCAAAAGGTCACAGCCATCGAAATCCCAATGGAACACAGTTGTTTAACTGAAACCTATGGGCCATCCTAAGTAGGAATCAACACTGTGGCTTTTGTTGATTTTTGTGCACCACAAGCTTACTGAGTCAAAGACAGCCTGAAAGCAGGGCTCGGGAAGGGCAAGGGCTCGGTAGCATAAGTGAGTGGAGTAGATAGTCAAGACAGCTCTTACAGCAGTGGTTCTCAACCTTCCCAACGCTGCAACCCTTTCACAGTTCCTCATGTTGTGGTGACAGCCCCCCAACCATAAAATGATGTTCGTTGTTACTTCATAACTGTAATTTTGCTACTGTTATGAATCAGGTGACCCCTGTGAAAGGGTCGTTCCACCCCCAAAGGGGTCACGACCCATAGGTTGAGAACCACTGTCTTACAGGACAATTTCATTCACCTAGTGTTTTGAATCTTCCCTCTAAAACAGAAGAGCACCACTCTATGAACGTTGAAGGAGCCCTGGTGGTAACCCTTAGGCTGCTATCCATTAGGTCAGAAGTTCAAATCCATTGATGCCCCACAGCAGAAGATGAGGCTTCCTGCGTCTCTTAAGATTTCTAAAGCCTTGGAAACCCTATATAGGGTTGCTGTGAATCCGAATTGACTTGATGACAGTGATTTGAAACTACTGGCTGCTCTTCAAGAGAAAGATGAGTCTTTCTACTTCCATAAAAAGTTAGTCTGAGAAACTCCTAGGGGCAGTTCTACTCTGTCCTATAGGGCCCTATCGTTAGGAGTCAAAATGGACTCATTGGTAGTGAGTTTGTTTTTCTTAATTTTGTCCCTACACTTGATGTCACCTGAGGACTGCAAAATCAAACAAACCAAAACAAAAGCATTGCTTTTAATTAGCATTCTAATGGACACAACATAAAAAAAAACAAAAACAAGGCCCAGCTCAGTGCTCTGGGTGGTCACCTGCCTAGTGCATAGAGAGCTTCACTGTGTGAGACCTTTTCACACCTGCCCCACCCACACCCACCCCTCCCTCCTTGCACTCTAACCCTGCTGCTGCTGCTCCTAGGTGCCTTTGAGTTGATTTTGTGAGTGAGTAGGACAGTCTTGTAACATTTGTCTGGCATGTCGACTCTACAGGAGTGAATCCCCCTGGGGCCATCAGTGAATTATAACTGTACATCTTTTCATTAGAAATCTAACCACTGTGCCCTCAGGGCTCCTTCTGCTAGCTCCATTTGTCCCTGAAAGGCTAGACTCGTTGGAGGCTCATCAGTGGCGATGCTCCTCCCCATGATATTTGAGACTCAACTTAGAAATAAGACAGAGTAGTCAGGACATGAAGGCAAAATGCACCTCCTCCAGTAACTATCATTGATCCTGGAGATGTGGCTTGTAGGTGTCTATGGGAGGAGTTGCCCCCAATCCCAAACATCAGGCCCAGCAGCACTGCATTGTCTCAGGCTTCCTCTTCTTTGCAGAAGGCAGGCTGCCTGCCCCTCCCCCCACCAATTATATTAAGAAGGAGCAAAGGACAGGGCAGGAGCCATGATGACTGCTAGTTCTGAAGAGGAAAGAAATCAGAGGAGGAGTCAGTTTTACTTCCAGTCTCAACTCACCGACTGGTAAGCCACTGGGGAGGAGTTGTGTGGAGGGTGGAGAATGGCCCAGGGGTAGATATCCCAAAATAGAGATCAACTGTTACTCCCTCCATCAAGACCTTAGGGGGGAAAAGTCTAAAGCTAGGTCCTTCTCTCTGGCTACCTAAGGCCTCATTGCGGAATGTTAGTCTTCTTGAGAACAGATATTCTTGATGCTAATAATCCTAGTGGCAGAGTGGTTTACAAGTTGA
>NW_022103898.1:67542243-67572067 GCF_000313985.2 Echinops telfairi
TGCTTAGCCATTTGAGAATCTAAGAGAGGTGTGTTTATTTTTTAATTTTTCATATGATAAGATTACCCAATCAACATATTTCTGACTTCCAACAATTCTTGTACTTGTTGAATACTCCCCTGGATCCAGTGCCCAAAAACTGTGGATTGAACTGTGTCTCCCAAAAAAGTTAGGTTGAAGCCCCAGCCCTGTTCATGAATGTGACCTTGTGTGTGGAATTAGGGTCTTTCTTTGAAGATACTACCAGCTAAGTCCTACTGGCTTAAAGTGGGTGATGATCCTCAGACCTTTGGAGAGGAGTCTTAGAAGAGGGGAGAGCAGATACGGTCAGCATCACATAGGAGGAAGACAGCAAGTGAGGCACTGCCTCTGAGCTGGAAGCTACAAGACACAAGGATGACAAGGACCGTTTCTCCTCAGAGCCAATGGAGAGCGCATTATCCCTGACTTTAGACTTCTAACCTTGAGAACTGTGAGGATAAAGGTGTGTTTGTAGTTTGTTGTACGGCACCCCTAGGAAACTTGACACCCCTAAGGTGTCACATCATCAACATGTACTACCTCTCCACAATTTGTTATACCTTTAAAAGTATTTTCAATATTTTCTTATTGTGTGAAAGTACCTTTATTAAGGTATAATTGACATATAGTAAAAACATCACTGGAGTCCCTGGGGGGTACATATGATTAAATGCTGGATTACTAAGTGAAAGGTTGGAGGTTCAAGTCCACTCGGGGTACCTTAGAAGAAAGGCCTGGTGATCTTCCTGTGCAAGGTCATCATCACAAAAAACCGATAGAGTAGCTCTACTCTGGGGTGGGGGGCCATGGGGGAGTCTGCTAGACTGGTCAGCAGACACTGTCCCCGGAACTTGATGAGTGCCAGGCACTTGCATTCTTATCCTTTCCCTGGCCTCGGACAGCTTCTTCACAGGCGTGCACTGATCAGTTTTCTGCTGAATATGGGAAGGGGGCCCTTTGACCATCTCCAGAGTTTTCTCTGCACGGCTCTTGCCTCTCGCCCAGGTACTCTGCATTACGAACTTTATCGCCTCAACTCACTGGATTGACCAGCCCACCCTGTATCTCCCCTCCTGGCCTGTGGCCTTTCCGTGCAACCACTGAGACGCCCATGTAGAATCACAGGGGGTCCTTGTTGTTTTGTGCCTCTCTGCCTATTCTGACCTACGGAGACCTTGCATGACGCAGTTGTGCTGCTCACGGGGTTTTCTTGACTGTCATCGTAAGAAAGAAGATTCCCAGACCATTCTCCCACAGGGCAGCTAGATGAGTTTGAACAGTCAATTTTTGTTTGGCAGCTAAGTGCTCAACTATGACACTTTCTATAACCAAAGCATAAAAATCAAAATAAAGGAATTAATATGAATGCAACACTACCATATAGTTCACAGAACATTCTGAAGTTTCTCCAACCATCCCAACAATAATCTCTTTCCCTTCTGTTCTGGTAGCCAATTCATTGCCCCGGCTTTAAGTCTTCTTCAGTCTCTCCCTGTCTTTTCAATCTGTAGATTTTCCTCTGCTTAGATTTGTCTGATTCTACAAGTCAAGACTCAGCTTTTTTTTTTTGTTTTCTCTTGGCAAGAATGCAATGGGAAGGTGGAACATGATAGTGGGACAGGAGCAAAGTCAAAGGGAATAGAAGTAATAACTAGGAGGCAAAGGACATTTACAGAGGTATAAATACAGGCACATATATATGTAAATATATTTATATATAGTTATAGAGACATGTCTATGTACATATATTTATATGTTAAGTATGAAGGTAGCAGGCAAACACTGAGTACTAAAGCACTCCCTCAATGCAAGAACACTTTGTTCTAATAACCTGGAATTCTGTGATGCTCACCTTCTCGAAACGATCGCTGAAGATAAAATGGGTGCACAAGTAAATGTGGTGAGGAAAGCTGATGGTGCTCTACTATTAAAAAGATATAGCATCTGGGGTCTTAAAGACTTGATGATAAACAAGCAGCCATCTAGCTTAGAAGCAACAAAGCCCACTTGGAAGAAGCACACCAACCCATGTGATCACAAGGTGTCGACAGGATCAGGTATCAGGCATCAGAAAACCCAAAACAAACAATCATATCGATGTCAACAAGGGGGGTTGGAGTAGAGACCCAAAGCCCATCTGTAGACAATTGGACATCCCCTCTCAGAAGGGTCACAAGGAAGAGACGAACCAGCCAGGGTGCAATACAGCACCAATGAAACATACAACATTCCTTTAGTTCTGTTGTTCTCAACCTTCCTAATGCCATGACCCTTTAATACAGTTCCTCGTGTTGTGGTGACCCCCCCTACCATAAAATTATTTTCGTTTCTATTTGATAACTGTAATTTTTCTACTGTTATGAATTGGGTAACCCCTGTGAAAGGGTCATTCGACCTCCAAAGGGGTCACAACCCACAGATTGAGAACCACTGCTCTAGTTCTTTAATGCTCTCTATCATGACCCCATTTCTACCTTACAATCTGGCTAGACCAGAGCATGCACACTGGTATAGATAAGGGCACACGGAATCCAGGACAGATAAACCCCTCAGGAACAATAATGGGAGTAGTGATACCATGAGGTGGGAGGAGAAAGGGGGAACCAATCACAATGATCGAATTATAACACACCCCTCCAGGGTGACGAACAACAGAAACATGGGTGAAGGGAGACAACAGATAGTGTAAGATATGAAAATAATAATTTATAATTTATCAAGGGTTCATGAAGGTGGGAGGGAAGGTAGGAAAAAATGAGCTGATACCAAGGGCTCAAGTAGAAAGAAGATGTTTTGAAAAGGACGATGGCAACACATGTACAAATATGCTTGACACAATGGATGTATGGGATTGTTATGAGTTGTAAGAGCCCCCAATAAAATGATTCATTTTAAAAAAAAGAGGAAGAAGAATGCTATGGGAATGATGTTTCTACACCACAAAGTGAACATTGTCCTCTTTTGGAAGGGGTATTTTGCGAGAAGATATCTTGAGCCTGTGCCAATATCCATTCCCAATTCAAATCTCTACCCACCAGCTTGGTATTTATTGGAACTTGGCCTTAACCTATAATCAATTTAGTTTACAATGGCATCACGTACTATGGTAGTTTTTTTTGTGTGTCAATATGGTACCTATCAGAAGATATGAGTAGAGTTTAACCTGTCAATCAGGTTGCAGCCTAATGACTCCCTTGGAGGTGTAACCGAGATATATAGATATGGCTCTCTGGATGTCTCTCTCTCTCTCTCTCTGCCTTGACCTTTCTGCTTGCTGACCACCCTGAAAGTTGTTGGAGTCCTGCCATGTTTCTACTGACTTTGTATCTACTCTGCTTTACACCCACTAGCCTACGGTACTCCTGCATTCTCCATCATTGTATGTGACTGCGTGAGTCTGAAGAGAGAATTATGAACTTGAGTTGCACTGGGCTGGGATGTGTACTTGATATATAATTACTTCTTGATATAAAGTTATTTCTTACACATAGATGAGCATCACTAGATTTGTTTCTCTAGTCAACCTGTCCTAACACACCTACCCTGGTGGGAAATCAGCTATTTCAGCAGTTAACAGTCCCGGCCTCTCTTGAGAACCAACATCAAAAGGAACACAGTTATCTTTAGGAAGCATTTCTGTATATCTAACCACCCGGCCTCCCAATCTTCCACCCACGTATCCTCCAGTGTTCCTGGTTACCATATGTCAGGCATTGGATAAAGTGAAGGGGAAATACATGTGGATTAAGCCCCTGTTGAATCCCCTCTGACCCAGGACCAGGGATGGGAATAACCTGCTATCAGGCAGCATGCATTGGAAAGTGGGTGGTGGCAGACGCAGCTAGGTTAAAATTTAGCATCCTATCACGTGATCTCCCTTATGAGCCACTTAAATTTGTTCTAGTTTTTAATATTTACTGCTTTCTTCTCATTTGAGGGTTTTTTTCTGTTTTACCTTATTGCTATTAATGTTTTGCCAATTAAAAAAATATTTTTCTGTATATGAAATCCAGGCTAGGCAAATCTACAGAGACAATAACTAGATTAATGATTCCTTGGAGGTGTGGTCCAGGAGGTTGGGGATGGGGGGGGGAGGACTGGGGAGTTAATCAGACGAGGGCAGCTGCCATCATTGAGTGGGACAGTGCTGCCTGTTTCCTCTGTGGATCAAAACCTTACATGGCAGAGATTCAGTTGTTATGCAGTGTGTGTGCATGCTCTGGTTGGTTCTGTTGGCCAGGAATGGACAGGTTTGAAGAGTTCCAAAGTTGGTATAAACAGGTTTATTATCTGGGATCTTGTCCAATGAGGTTTAGTTACTGAATCCCTTAAGAGACAGTGTTCAAACACAGTGTCCTCATGTTACTGGGTCATACAACTCAGGCTGCAAAACCTTGACCTGGTCACTTGTGTCATGGGCATCATTCCATGAGACGGAACTATCTAGAAAACCACTCTCAGTACAGTTCATGTTTCTGCCTTAGACCAAAACAAAAGATGCTGCCCAAGACTGGCCAGGCACAAATGAAATCACAATGCCTGAGAAGGGAGCCCTGGTGGCACCATGGTTAAGTGCTCTACTGCTTCCCAAGGGGCTTCGGGAGAGAAAACCCCTGGTGATCGGCTCTCATAAAGATTACAGGCTTTTAAAAAAACCTACAGGGTGGTTCTACGCTGTCACGTGGGGTCACTCCCTGTGAGTTGAAATTGGCCAGATGGCCTCTCAGCAATCCCTGAAGGCTTTTCCTGTAATGTGTGTTGCTAAGCACAGTCTCGATTCCTGGATTCTGCATATAGAAGCAACAGGGCGAACACTGGTAGTTCTTTGGGAATCCCTCACTCATCACCCTGCCTTCCAGGGTGCCAGCGCTGCACGTGCGATTACTAAAATTACTGCAGGTTAATCTGAAGTATGGTAACAGTCAGACACCCTGAATGGCCCACCATCCCAACCAACTCTCTTTCATGACTCCAATTGGCCCCCTGAATGTGTTTACCAATTCAAGGAAACACCTAAAGAGCCTGCAGAAAGGAATCATGGTCTAGAAATAGCAAGGGTGGCCTTTTGACTCACCTGGCTTGGGCTTCCAAAGCTCTGCTGGCCACACAGTTTCTGTGAACTGACCTGGGGCTGGGCCCTCTGCCCGGGCACACACCTGGCAGAGAGAGCCTCCTGACCTCAGGAACTGGGATACATGCTGAGATCCCGTCTTATTTCACTGCAAAACAGACGGGGGCCAGCTGGTCAGCGCTGACCTGGCTCACACTAGCTAAGTGTTCTGCGTTTGCTCATTATTTATCAATGGAGAGATATTTTCTCCAGAGAAAAGCATGTCCTTTGTCTTCCAGCGGAAAGGCCAGTCTTCCAACGGGGGGTGATTTAGGAAGGGAAAATTGATAATACATTTCCCGTGTGTAAGTCAGATTTTTATTTTAAGCAGTCAAATTGGAATGAATCTTGCTTCCTAGAAATACAAAGTGATTCATGCTTTTCTCCCCCCACTGCAGCCATATGGCTTTGAATAGGGCCAGCAACATATTAGATAGATGCTTAATGAGATGGAATGACACAAAGTCACAACCACGGGCCCCGATACGTGAAAGGCGATGAAGATGGGACTGGCAGGGGCAGCATTTTACCCGGCCAAACGTCGGTCTTGCTGAGTTGCCGCTGACTCTGGCATGGCTGCTGGGAGCAGCAAGCCAGTTCTCATCTAGCGACTTGAGCCATCACGACGATAAGGACTATTAACTATCAGAATATAATTTCTGGGAAACAGCGGTGAGCACCATGCACTTCAATCCTTCCAATCATCAAAGCAACGCTCTGACTCCTGTGCCCGTGCCGACCGAACCCTTTCCTGTGGGCAAAGGCCATGGCGCTTGGCCAGGAAGAGGGTAATCACAGAAGCCCCTCAGTGAGACGCATCCACGCAGTGGCCGCAACACTGCGTCCGTCAAGCATAACAACAATGGTGGGGGTGGCGCAAGACTGGGCAGTGTTCTGCTCTGCTCTACATCTGGACTGTCACTCTGGTCCCAAGGCATCAGAATTGTCACGAACGCACCAAACAACAACCACAACAACACGTGGATCGTGGGCACCACACGTGCGTCTCGGTCTTCCAGGAGCGTCAGATACTCAGGAACGGAAAGAGGAAGAAAGCGCTTCCTGTCACACTCCTTTCCCCTATTCTACAGATGGTCGTCCATCATTTGAGGGAGAACTCGGGGAAAAATCAGGCAGATTCTCTATACATGTGACTGATGTGGACAAACTTCCAGCTCTCAGTCACTTCCTCATCTCCTTCCTCTGCTCTCTGCTCTCCACTCTCCCCTTCCTTTCCATCTCTTTCTTCTCCTCTTCCTTGTCGGTTTTTTTGTCTCCTTAGATCGAATACCAGGAACTCTTTTCTTTTTGAATTATGCATGGTCCTCTGATTAGCAGTGTGTTCCTGTTCATCCAGGAACGCTAAATCTCGCCGAAGTTTCCCAACCATGAAGCTAATAGAGCATAACAGAAGTGTAACGGATCCTTAGCCATTGTCTTCGAAGTAGACCTCTTCCTCCTTATGTGTAAGAGATATATTTTCATAGCTATAAAATAGGAGGCTTATTTGTGCTTTCCTGAAGATGAATAGGCTTATTTATAGGTGGGTAGACATTCCTTAAGATAAGCTAAAATTCATCACCTGGCTGTAGTTTTCAGAGATTAGAGTCCAAATTAAATATAGAAGCACAAACCAATTAATTTCTTCCTCTGGTATATTTTAACAATGATTCGAGTGGCTGGAGAAATATTTATATTCTTTTATTCATATTTGCAGGATGGCCTCATGTCTCAGTTTTGTTTTGTTTTTTTAATCTCTCCTTTAACTGACAGTACTTCAAAGTGAACGTGGGTCTTCTCAACTCCTCATATCTTTCAAAAGGAGGAGGGGGAGCTGATTCATGGGACTGCAAATTTAAGAACAACAGATGTACTAGAAGTGTGATTACCGCCATGAGCAAGACAAGCGGGGGAGTCCTGCCGCTTTCTGTAGCTCTGGTAGAGGCTGATCGTATCGGGAAGGAGCGGAGGCCTTCCGCAGCCTGCAGACATAGCTGGACTGCTGGAGTTCCCATAGCAGCCCGTAGATAAGGAGCCGTCTCTCTATAAACACAGCTTTCCAACTGCTTGGTCTTTAATAAGAGGCCCTGCTAAGGACTTGGGGGCAGCTCATTTAGAGATGAATGTTGGTCAGAACACGCAGTGGTGATGGTAGAAGGGGCTCTCCCAAATGGCTGGTTCCATGTCTGATCATACAGGGGGTCAACAGGGAACCAACTCTTCAAAGTCTCCACCAAGCACAAACTGGGAGAAGAATCCAGCCTCACAAAGAGACTTCCAAGTAGTATCTCTTCCATTTTTGGCCCCACGTTTCCCCCCATCCCCACAGAGCTACGTAGCTCAGCATGGTGCTCTGAGTGAAAAAAGAGCTTCTTCGGACAGTGGCTGAGATGAGAAACGCCGGGCCAGGCGGAGACCCGGACAGTGTGGTATGCGTATTGATATCACTGAGTTATGAACTATTTCCTTCTAATCCCGTTTCAAAAGATGGCTTCCTCCAGATGCAGTTAATTCCACATATAACCCCAAAGAACTGTGTCCTTCCGAACAGTTGTGTCATCAGTATGACTGTTCCAACAGTCTCTGTGGTCTCTTTCCCACAAGCTGATTTAACATGTCTATAAAGAGACTTTTGGAATGAGCACTTTACATCGGCTCCTCAAACGTCAGCGTCTGTTTTTGGTAACGATTGAAGATGAAACTCCTCATTCATGCCTGCAGCACTGGCCAATTGTCACTGAGGAATGCAGCTCGTGAACTTCTCGTGAATAAAATTCTCCAGTTGTGAAGAAATTTAGTCTGGCTGAGACCATATCAACAGCCCTGCAGCAGAGCAGACATAGGCAAATGCTTTCGTTAAGCTGATCACTGACTCTCCAAATTACTGTCTCAGCAGTGGGAGGGGAAGGGGGGCATAACACAAACTGGGGGTAATGAGGAATCCTGGTTTCTCCAACGTGATCCTCAATGAAAAATAAACAAACCACCTCCCCACACACTGCCAGCGAGTCCTTTCTGACATAGCAATCCTGTAGGACAGGATAGAACTGCACCTGTGGGTTTCTGAGACTTTAACTCCTCAAGGGAGTAGAAAGTCTCATCTTTCTCCCTCAGAGTGGCTGGTGGTTTTGAACTGCTGGCCTTGCAGTTAGCAACCCTACACATAACCACTGTCCAACCAGGGCTCCTCAACTTGGTCCTAGATCGTTCTTATTACTTTAATATAATAATGACAACACCCCCCTCTCTCTTAAAAGCATCCTGATTCAAGCTGTAATTCATGTGGTCACCCTATGCATAATCAAGGGCTGACGTGGTCAGTGGAAAAAAATCTGATCTTCCATATGAGAGGCCACATTTGGCTCCAGGACAAAGCACACCAGGAGTGCCTATGGCTCTGTGTGATGTTGACCAATTCCCAGAGAAGCTTCCAGACTATGACAGATTCAGAGGAAAGGCCTAGTGTCTACTTCTGAAAACCAGCCCATGAAAACCCTGTGGATCACCCCAGTGGGAAATGCACCCCATCCTGGGGCACGGCACGACTGTGAAGCATTGGGTTCTGCTGTCCCCGGGGTTGCCAGGAGCCAGGGAGGACTCTCTGGCAGCTAATGCCAACAGTGAGCAAGTTGTGCAACTTGCTAAACTACCACGTACAATATCAGGGACTAGCGCCCACTCTAACCCCCCTCTTTTAAAAACATTTACTGCCTTAAATAAGATATATATATAGTCCATTGAAAACAAAGCCAGGGGAAACTTCTCATCCTGTAGAATCCGACATTCAGCGACTCTCTGACCATTTTTTTTTTTTGCACGTAAAACGGACAAGGAAAGGAACTCTATGTGACCTCTTCCCTGGGGGATGGACAGCAGAAAAGTGGGTGAAGGGAGATGTCGGACAGGGCAAGATATGACAAAATAATAATTTATAAATTATCAAGGGCTCACGAGGGAGGGGGGAGTGGGGAGGGAGGGGAAAAATGAGGACCTAATGCTGGGGGCTTAAGTGGAGAGGAAATGTTTTGAGAATGATGAGGGCAATGAATGTACAAATGCGCTTTACACAATTGATGTATGTATGGATTGTGATAAGAGTTGTATGAGCCCCTAATAAAATGATTAAAAAAAGAAAGAAAGAAAAACACAGGAAAAACAAAATGTGTCTGAACCAGGAAAAATGGCCTTGAACAATTCTATAAAAGAAGTCTGGTATATGTATAAGTGTGGGATACATATTAAGTAAGTGTTTTCTTTAAAAAAGTACTCTCAATTCCTATTTTTTTTTAGCTCTCTATAACTTCAAATGTTCATAAAATTGTCAGAAAATAATTGCATTGACTTCTCAAAATGTATACCACTTTTTTGTCTTATTAAGTCAACTATCACTATAAATATATTTCATCCTAAAAAAAAATTAAAAAAGACAAACCATCTGAATCTTAAATGCAGATCAAAGGTGCTTTGAGCAGTAAAGAAAGCCTGTGGGGATTGAGAGAGGTTTACCAAGAAAGCAGGCATCTTCTCCACTTCATGGACTTATATTTTAAGAAGCTCAGCCCTTCCAGACCATGCAGAAAAATACTCTCAGAGGGATATTTACAATGTGAATCTTATATTAAACATTTGGTTTTATACACTTAAATATTTATAGAAGCATATATGGAATACATTTTAGTTCACAGACTGAAGCGTGCAAAACATATCAATTTATTTCTTTCAATCAAGGGAATTTTCGGACTCAGCCTGTTGCTTCCTGTAAGATGGCGGGGACTTCTGCCTCGTTATTGTGTGGCCTGGCTCCTTCTTAGATCAGAGTCCTGAACCTTAAATGAACTCAATTCTGAAAAGGGTCTCTAAGTTTTACATTCACTAGTATCTCCCCAGGAGCATCCACACCAGTGCCATGTCATTTGGTAGCGCCCTCTGGGAGAGGTGGGCTTTGCAGCAATACCTCCCGCTAGACCCCACACTGAACAAGGAAGAGTGGAGAAGAATGGATGCATTTGAAGTACGGTGCCGGTGCAGAATATTGAAAGTACCAAGGCCTGCCAAAAGAGCAAAGGGGTCTGTCTTGGAAGAGGCACAGCCAGAGTGCTCCTGGCAGCAAGGAGGGTGGGACATTGTTTCAAGAACATTGGATATGTTATCGGGAGAGGCCAGTTTGGAAAAGGACATCGTGCTTGGTAAAGTGCAGACCAGGGAAAAAGAGGATGACCCTTGGTGAGCTGGATTGGCACAGGGCTATAGGAGTGGGCTCAAACATAGGAGCAATTGTGAGGCTGGCACAATTGCTGGCACTGTCTGGTTCTATGGTAGGGTCGCGATGCGTTGGAACCGGCTCCAGGACCCCTAACAACAATAAGACACAACAAGACCCGATCTCCTCTGGGCAGGGCTGACAACATGTGTCTTCGCAGGGGCCCCGGCTCTGAAAAACTGTGCTTGTTTACAAGTCCTGTCTGCGTTGCCATCTTGACATTTGAGCAAGAAGGCCCCCATTTTCACTTTGCGCTGGCCCTGGCAAATGATATAGCTGGTCCTGACCCTGGCTAGCACTGCTGGTTGAAGCTCTCAGCTGTTAACCCAAAGGCCCGTGAGTCCAATCCCCTCAGAGGTGTCTGGGGAACAGCAATTGATCTGTGATTTTAATCACTACAGTAAGTCGTATACACTACAGTATGAACGACTGATCTATGGACGATCGCTACATGAATTGCCCCAAAGCCCATTGAATTACAAATTTGAGTTCAATACTGTGGTTCGTAAGAAGAGACACACACAGTCTCTGCGGTGTTCATAGAGACGTTCTGTGGATTCAGACAGGGTGTGTGGCTCTGAGGAGGGACAATGGTGTGCCCTTCTTAGTGGGACCACATTACCATGGAGGCTGTGGGAAGAGGGTCATTTGCATTGGGCTCAAAATGTCCTCTCGCCTTTGTCCTCATCACCATGCCTGCACAGGGGAAATCTGTGGCTCCTGCTGGTGATGCATCATAGACCAGGAAGACGAGCACAGGACCCCAAACCAAAAGTTCTTGAAGAAAGAGTTAGTGCCGACGTTCTTCGCGTTGAAGCAGGGACGGCAAGATGAGAGGAGCACAATAGAATGCAGACAGCGTCCACGAGGTTGACTGGGCAGTTTCTGAGCAGAACAAGCAAGCCGGGACAAAGCCCCTTGGATGCCTCCTTCAAGACCTTGATGCAGAAGTAAGCGGTCCCAGCCTCCCACCCTAGCAGCAAAGTCGCACCTTGACTCTCCAGGACCTGGCCCATCCTCTCCACAGAGGGGTCCATCGTGGTAACAGTAACTATCGCTCCACCACCTTCCCCCACATCAGCTAACTCTTACTACTACTTCATGAATGCCCTTTCCTGTATGCAAGGCATTGATGGAGGGAGGCTAAGAGTTAATTTTTACTAATGATCTTTTTTTCTTTATTTTTCCTCTATATAGTTTTAAGAACAGTTTCTTTAGGTTTTTTCCCCCTACAGTACTGTATACCTACCTACCTATTACCTGCCCCGCCCCCCGCCCCTGGGTTCTTTCTTTATTCAGCATGTACCATATGTAGTTACCTTTATTATTACTATATTATTATTATTATTATTAAGTATTATTATTAATAAATATTATTATTATTAATAAGTATATTTGGAAGTGTTTTAAGTGTTTTACATGCATCAAAACACAGTGCCATCGAGTAGATTCTGATAGATAGTGACCCATGGATGTAAATCTTTCTAGGAGCAGACAGCCTCAGCTTTTTCTCTTATAGCAACTGGTGGGTTTGAACTTTTGGCCTGGCACTTAGTCGTCAAATGACTAGTCCACAGAATTCCACTCAGGCTCTCTGTTTTGTATGCATAGAAAGGTAAAATATATACTAAGGCAAAAAAAACCCAACAAACCGCGACACTAAATTAGAGTTACAGCTTAGCTACAAAATTGACTTCAAGACAGATTTAGGGATGACTCTCATTCTTAACTCAGGAACTGCCTGATGCTAGTAGGAGTTTCGCTAGCTGCCACGGACTTGGTGTTCAACTCGCAGTGACAACAGAATCTAATGATGCTGTGTCACGCCCCATCCCCATGAACAGGTACAGATCAGATTGCTGTGAACCACAGGTTTCCTGAGGTACACGGGCCTGGAATGAACTGTGGGTCTCACATGGCAGGTGAGAATTCTACCACGGAATCATCACAGCCCTCGATATTATTAGTAGGTTGACTGTATAGTTCTGGTCAAAGTTGGGTCCTCAAACCTGGACCCTTTTGAAAGAGAAAAAGCTTGTTACCATTATTACCACAAAGCATTCAGAGTAAGCTAAGACACTGCGACTGGGAGGGTGTTCGGCCTTCTCTAAAATCATACGGGGGAAAGCGAATCAAATCAAAGCCCGAAGCTGATCCCAATGAAATGCAAGTTAGACATGCCTCTATCCTCCAGTCTTTTTAGCAATTCTGACCCCAGCTGTCCTTCCCAAAGCACTCTATTTTCCTGCGGGATTTTATAATTATTACAATGGCTACATAGAGCTCACCCACAATACTGACAATGATGGGCTTATTAGGGAAATAATAGGTTACAATTTAGGATCAGAACTGACTAAGGATACAGTTCTTTGATTAAGATAACCTCTTTTTATCTATGCCCACAGTCAGCTCCTTCTTGGGCTCCGTGTGTGTGTGTGTGCGCGCGCTACAAATCTCTTTAGCTTTGCCAGTAAGTGCCCAGAGGCACCCCACTCTGCCAGTAAGCATCATGCCCAAAGGCATTCAGTTTCTCTCTCTGTGAGTCAGGAAGCCTAACATACCACTTCCTGCTGGTCTCCTGGGTCTGTTTTTGCTTCTGCTTTTTCTACTGCTTTTGCTGTCACTGTTTCTTGTCATCTCTTCCTGTCCCCAGTGTTACTGCTCTCTAACTCCTGGAAATCCCCAGCTCAGGAACCACAGCTCCAAAAGACATTCTTCTTTGTGGTAGTTAGGTATCCCCTGAGTTTCAGGATGGATTCTCTTTCAAGCCTACTGGATGTCCAAATGAACCAATCCCCTGTTTGGAGTTCTATATGCCCTATCTGCCTGACTCCACCCCCACCAGGTGCACTCATGCACCTTATTTACATCATTAGCAAACTATCCAGCCACCTTTGTGGGCCACAAACACCTCATTTACACCACCTAGTCATTTGGTGCAAATGACACAGGTGATGGATAGAAGGCCCATATTAAGTCACTGTATCACAGGCCAACCCATTGGCCCTTTCAAATGTGAAGGATTAACTTCTTCCACGAAATTGTTTCTCCAGAGTCCCAGATAATCATTAACTTCAGTGGAGGTAAGAGTCTTCAGGGTCAGGTGCGTAAGGTACCAACAGTTCAGATTATGGTAGGCATCCATCTGATCTGAGGTGGTTCTCCTACTAAAGTTCCCTCAGCTTCACTCTTTCAATGCCTGGTAAATTGTCACGAGGAACGGATGATTTCCTGGCTCTCAGCCTCACAAGGTGCCCGCCTAGAAATCTTTAGGGGATTTTAGAGCTGGTCGCTGTACTGTACTCCAGTCCAGAGTGCCCCGCCCCCTCAGTGGACTCTTGCTGCTCACTCAACTGCCACCGAGTCAGTTCCAACCCTGGTGACCGTACAGAACAAGGTAGAACGCCTCTTGGTTTTCGAGACTGGAAGCTCCTTCAACGACAGTTTTGCATCTCCAATTAATCCTGCTAATAATTATTATTCACAGCAGAATCATAGAATCATGTCATTTCTCCCTGCAGTCTCTCTTCCCCAGTCCCATCAGGCAAAGAGGAGACTGTTTACTAGGGCTCTGCCCTGTGCCCCTCCTTCTGAGTCCAAGCACACCAGGGACATGTGTACGCCGTTAGCGTGCCTGGCACTTCATTTGAGTTCTTCACGTATGATGCCCTGGGTGTCACTCCACATCTTTAACCCTCCCCATTTTAGAAAATGAAGGCTTACACTGCCCATTACTGCTCTATAGGTATCCTGGCTTGTTGGTGCAGTGGTGAGAATTTCTGCGTGTGTTTTTTTAATGTTGCTGGAAGGTGCTGTTGAGTTGGTGTTGACTTATAGTTGTTCTATGTACAATCAAATGCAGCGCTGTGCTTTCCTGAACCATCCTCACCACGGGCTGAGCCCACAGTTGCAGCCACTGGGCCGGTCCATCTCCTTGGGGTCCTCTTTGTATTTTTCACTGACTCTCGACTTTACCAAGCACGATGTTCTTTACCAGGGACTGGTGTCTCCTACTATTATTTTACCATCCTCACTGCCAAGGAACATTTTGGTTGCGCTTTTTTCCAATAAAGACTTGGTTGCTCTTCTGGGAGTTTGTGGTACTTCCAGTATTTTTTGCTATCTCCGTGATTCAAATATATCGATTCTTCTGTAGATTTCTGTACTTATTGCCCCGCTTTCAGGTACACATGAAATCATTAAAAATACCATGGCTTGAGTCAGGTATACCTGAGTCCTCAAATTGACATCGTTGACACTTTAAAGACCCCCTGCACAGCAGCTTTGCCCAGTGCAATATGCCCTTTCATTTCTTGATTTGATTTCACGAGCACTGAGGTGAATCCAAGTACGAGATCCTTGACAACTTCCATCAGTCTGTCATCATGTTAGCTCGTGATCTCGTTGTGAGGATTTGGGTTTTCTTTATATTGAATTGTAATCTGTACCGAGGGCCGCAGCCGCAGATCTTCATCAGTGTAGGCTTCAATCCTCTGTGTCTTGCAAGCAAGATTGTGCCATCGGCACACTTCAGGTTGTGAATGAACCTTCTCTGATCTTCTCATCACAGCCCTCTTCATACAGTCCAGTGTATCAGCTTATTTGCTCAGAATACAGATGGAATAGATCTGCTGGAAGAATACACCATCGATGTACACTCTTCCTTCCTAGCTGTACACCGCGCAGTATCTCATTTTTCTGTTTGAACAGCTGCCCCTTGGTCTAGATGCAGGTCCTGCATAAGTGCTGTGAAGAGTTCTGGAATTCCTAGTCTTTGCAATCTTAGCTATAGTTTCTGATCCACACAGTTGAATGCCTTTGCATAGTCAATAAAACATCTCTCTGGTATTCTCTGCTTTCAACTGAAAATCATCTGATATCAGCAATGATATACTTTGTTCCATGCTCTCTTCTGAACTGGAATTGAAGATCTGGAAACTCCTGTCAATATATTACTGCAACCAGTTTTTAATAATCTTGAGGGAAATTTTAGTGGATGTGATTTAATGATATCATTCAGTAATTTCCACTTTCTGGTGGGTCACTTTTCTTTGGAATGGGCACAACTATGGACCTCTTCCTGTCAGCTAGCCATGTAGCTGTCTTATATTCCTTGGCATAGACTAGTGTGTGCTTCTAGCATTGCATCAGTTGTTTGAAACATTTCAGTTGGTGTTCTGTCTACTCCTGGAGGTTGTTTACACTGCACCTTGGACTTCTTCCCTCAGTGCTGTCAGTTCTTGATCATAAACTACCTCTTGAAATAGTTGAATGCCAACCAGCTTTTTGTCAGTGCAGCGACGCTGTATTCCTCCCACCTTGCGTTGCTGTGCCCTTCATCATTCAAGATGTTGCCCATAGAATCCTTCAATATTTCAAATGGAGACTTGGGAGAGCGCTTTCCTAGTCATATTTTGAGTTCCTTCTAAACGTCTCCTCCAACACTAAATCAGACAATTTTATATTTTTACTCCCCTTATTTTACCTCAGAAGTCAATTGTCAGGCCTTTCTTCCCAGTCTGTTGTAGTCCGGAAGCTCTGCTGAAGTCTCCCCACCATGAGTGGTGTGGCTAGGATTTGAAATACCTGTAGCCTAGCTTCTGGCATCACAGGAACATGCAAGCCATCACACTATAACCCACTGAAAGACAAGCAGTGGTCAATACCTACCTCCCTATAGATCTAGCTCTCTATCAACTTCTATCATTTATCCATATCTATTAGTATATTCAATTAACTGCATAACCCTTTAAAGATACTTCAGTAGCGTGTTTTCTACACCAGGACTAGTATCATATTCATATACCTATGATCTTGGCCTCTGGCTGGGGAGAAACAGAATACTCTGACCCTCTACCAACGCCTACCCTTCGGAATGTGGCTCTGTTCTCCTTGCCCCATTAATCTGCCTGTTGCCCCAGCACAGAATCTCTTTTAGTCATGGCAGATAACAACCACCCCCCAAGCAGCCATTCAAGAGTGAAAAGTTTCACTTCTCCCATCACCTCATTCTTTGTCTCACCAACTCTCATGCTTCCTTGCTACGGTGACGCTAGAAAATTCTGCTCCCAACCCAACTGGAAGAATGGCATCTGGGTTGTATCAGTCCTCCTCTAATTTTGCATGGGGAAAGGAGAATCAACATCAACAGTCTAAGATTAATTTTATGAGACAAAGGTTAGACATGCCTCAACTTTCCAACTCTTAGACCAATTCTGATACCAACCCTGCCTCCATGAACATACTTCTTCTCCGCTGTGTTTGATAATTTGTTGGGGGTAGTCACATAGAACTCACCATGGTCATTAGTGTGGAGTTTCTTAGAAAAGTAGCAGGTTATAAATCAGTATCTGAGGCTCTTCAGGATACAGTTCTTTAATCGAGGCAGCCTCTTTTCAGCCACACCCACAGGACAGTCTCTCTTGGTCCTTGGCCTGGCCTGGCCTGACCCTGCTCAGGGAGTGTTACAAAGCTCTTCAGCTTGGTCAGTAAGTGTTCAGAGGCACCCTGCTCTGTGATCGAACTACCTGCCTGAAGGCTGGGCTGCTCACCGCACCATTTCCTGCTGATTCTGTTGCTACGGCCTCTGTTGCCTTCATCTTTCTGCCACCACTCTTGTCATTTCTTGCCATCTGCAGGGTTATAGCTCGCCATGTCTCCTGGGTCTAGGAGGTTTCCAGCACAGGGACCCTGGGTCCAAATGACATGCTCCCCTCCTGTCTCTTATTCTTCATGGTCGTCAGGGATCACTATGCTCTTGGCTAGATGGACCCATCCCCTCAGTAGAGTTCTATATAACTTGTTTGTATGGCAGCACCCCCACAAGAATGCCACAAACTTATCTACCGTATTAACAATAATGTCACTCATTTGGTGAGTTATAAGCATCTAATTTCCATAGTCCACTCTAGTCAGTCGGTGGGAGTTAACAAAGACTATAACCAGAAGGGCCATATTCGGTAATTCACAGTATCACCACCACCCTGGGGAAACCAGGACACACCGACAAGTGATTTAAACCCAGGTCTGTGTGACTCCCCTCCCCTCCCACTGCTGGAATAGTACTCGGAGAGTCTGTGACCAATTCAACAAAAGCATTTGCCTATGTCTGCTCTGCTGCAGGGCTGTTGATATGGTCTCAGCCAGACTAAGTTTCTTCACAACTGGAGAATTTTATTCACGAGAAGCCCACGAGCTGCATTCCTCAGTGACAATTGGCCAGTGCTGCAGGCATGAATGAGGAGTTTCATCTTCAATCGTTACCAAAAACAGACGCTGACGTTTGAGGAGCCGATGTAAAGTGCTCATTCCAAAAGTCTCTTTATAGACATGTTAAATCAGCTTGTGGGAAAGAGACCACAGAGACTGTTGGAACAGTCATACTGATGACACAACTGTTCGGAACGACACAGTTCTTTGGGGTTATATGTGGAATTAACTGCATCTGGAGGAAGCCATCTTTTGAAACGGGATTAGAAGGAAATCGTTCATAACTCAGTGATATCAACACGCACACCATGCTGTCCGGGTCTGAGTGTTGCCTGGTTTTTCTCATCTCAACCACTGTCTGAAGAAGTTGTTTTCTCACTCAGAGCATCATGGCTGAGCTACGTAGCTGTGTGGAGAGGGCCTTGGGCAGATATTGAATCATTCGGGATTAGAATATAAATGGATCAGAGAGATCCTAGGCTTCCGTGGTCTTCAAAGTGGACTCCCAGGATGGGTTCTATGGAAATGACTTACAGATTCCTGGGGAATCCCACTAGGGTCCCTAATACATGTGACCCTCCATATCTCATTTCCAGCTTGCTCAAGGAAATGTCAGCTGTATCTGTCCTATGTTGACCATCTAAGTAAGATTAAGGGCTCTGCAGCTAACAACCGCAGGGGAAAACAAGAAGGAGGAGATTTCAATGTCGCTGATCTGGCCAAACCTCTTTGTGTCAAAGCTGCCGAAGTGGAGAACGGGAAGATCAAATGTTTTCCTGCGGAGCACACAGGCCGGGGGAAGCAGAGCCCGAGGAGTACACCGAGGTCGGCCACCTGTCTGCGGCTGGCTTCCCTCTAGCGGGCGGTCTCTGGCCGAAAGATGGAGCTAAAATCACAGATGCTGCCAGGTCAAGTTTTACACCTTACAAATCAGATGTGCCAAGACGGTAGCTTATTTGTTTTCTAAAACCGATTCCACCTTGCTCTGATGCTCCGTCCCTTCAGATGACAGAAGTAAGCTTCACCTTGCGAAGGAGGCCTCGCACAGGCTCACTTCGCTCAAATCAACAGTCCAGGTCCAGTGTAATTGGCGCCAATTCACTCCATCCAAAGGACCGCCTGCTGCTACCCGGTCTGTATTCCCGAGATGGCAGCTGGAGGGTGACAACCCTCTGTATTCCGGTGGAGGCCAGGAGGAGGGATGTGGAACTTGCATGTTGCCTTTGTCGGAAGGCCCCTGCTGTTCTCCAGCTGAAGTGGAACTCCCCTTGATCTAGGGGCATCCGTCTCTGTCCTCCCGCCCCGACATGTGCTGAGTAAGTGTCTGCAGCTGGTATCCTTTGTGGCCAGCTCGCTCCGCGTGGGCAATCCAAGGTGATAGCTCCCAAGGGGCTGGGCGCTCCCTCTCCCCGGGACAAGTCTAACCAGGGCACCAGTGCCGTGGAGAGTGGCTGCTGTTTGAGCAAAGCTCCTCCTCCTCATGCATCAAAACAATTCAAGCTTAGCCAGAAATGTGTATACATTCTTCACTTAACTCTTTCTCAAACTAGGAAATTAAAAGCAGAAGTGCCCCCATCGAGGTTCCAAGATGGTAAATCTTTACAGAAGCAGACTGCCATATCTTTTGCCCAAGGAGCTGCTGGGGGTGGGGGTGGGGGTGGGGTGGGGTGGGGTTTCAAACTGGGCGCTTGAGCCCCTGTGCCCACGGTGCACCACTGCAGCAAACATAGAAGGAAGAGGACCTCCCCATCATGAATGAAACCCGGGAGCGGTCACAGTGCCAAACCACAAGCTATGAAGAACACCTGCCAACTATTGGGGGCAGGGGGGGAGATGAGGGAGGCCCTTTCTGCCAACAAAGGCCTCCTTGGATTGCAAACAGGATCTATAGATTTCGAAAATTAAGTGAGGAAGTTCTAAAAAGTCCAGCCAATGACCCTTTGGGTGGAGAGAGAAGCTGGAAGGGCATGAGGGGACACAAAAGAAACGGGGACTGTCCATTTTGCACGCGACAGACTTCTCACTTTCTTCTGTTGCTTGCCTGAATAGCTTGACGTTTTGCATGGGTATTGTAGCACTTTTCCACAAAACAGTAACCATTCTAACAGTAAGTAAAAACCAAAAATTAAATTAAAAAGTAGAAGAAAGAAACTGGCTTGTTAAATGTGTGTAGACCCCCCCCCCAATAAAATTGTCTTTTATTAACATAAATGTGTGTCGAGGGGTTAAAGGATAATTGACTGCATTGAAATGCTTCTTAGGGAGGGACAATCTTTATTTTAATACTTTAATAGGCTATTGCGTGTAAAAAAGAAAATCAGGTTGAAGTCTGGGGAAAAGAGTAGACGTGGAATAGAGTGAAGATAAAATTGCTCTGCGTTCCAAAAATGAGTGCAATTGGCAGGGTTTGGCTCAAATTATTGTTCTTGAGAGAGGTAAGCAGGAAGTTATGAAGGAGAGGAGGAACCAGGAAATTAATGGGGGTCGGGGAAAAACCTTAGAACTAGAGTTGACAAAAATGGCCAAGATTCTTTCTAACCTCAAGAATTCTGGTGGTCTATTCTAAGTTGTTTCCATTACCTTGATATAAAAAACATCTTGGCTTCTTTAAGCCTTCTGCTAAATCCACATGGTCTTGGTTTTATTTACTTGTTTATTACTTTATTTGTCTAGTTTTTTCCAGTCGGTTGGGAAGCCATTAAGGAACCCAGAGGAATGAGGCAGCCCTTGCAGGTAGAATTCCACCGTCAGCAGTATGCACGCTGAATCAGAGCTCACACAGAAAGCCACTGGCTTCTCCCACTACCGCCACAGCCCATCCACCGCCTACCCCAACAGACACGCAAAGGGCTTTAAGTCACTTTCATTTGTAGCTCAGCTGACCTTTAGACAACTGCTCCCTACAGCTGGATGGGGCAGAAGGATGGGCCAGCTTGATCAAGTCCCTTGACAGCGCACAGTCATTGAAAAGGGCAGCGACGAAGAAAGACGCAAACGAAACACAAAAAAACCACTGGTTTCTGATCACAGGTGGCTATTGACCATCTCTCATGGCACCCCGCACCTCTTCCCCCCACCTACCCTACAACCTCTTTCTCCCCAGTCATCAACCATGTGTAATGAAAACGTCAACAGATAAGACTATGACGCAAGGACCCTTTCCGGAATCGGGGGCTCCTGCAGGCTTCAGTTGGTGCTGAGTCATAGGTACAGTCTGGGATGCATGCCTTCTCCTTCTTCAGCCTTCCCTCTGGTTCTGAAGGGTCTCCTATTGAAAAGAGCAAGGGTTTCCGGAATGCTGACTTTCGAGGTGACTGTTTCCTGAAAACCCAAAACTCAAAGATAAGCCATCTTCCCAACAAGCCAGGACAACAAGATAACCAAGCTTGATCAAACCTCTCCTTTGAAAGACGCGACTGGAGATGCTCAGAGTCTACTCCCTGGCAGCAATAGCCAACTCGGCCGAAGAGGAGCAGCAGTGACGCCCAGCCCTGGTACTACTATCTTGGGTAATTTCCTTGTATTTTAAGCCCTTAGTTTAGTTGAATTTCTGTAGAAGGTAGAACAACGAACTCTCCAGGTTTCTTCATCCATTTCAGGCGGCCAGGCAATTACCCTTTTACTTTCGCCCTCCTTTTAGAAGATGAGAAGTTTATCCTTGGGAGAAGGTCTAGGATCAGGGACGTAGGCCCAGGGGAAGGCAGGACCAAGGTGCTGACCTGAAAAAAGGATGAAGTCATAGGGGGTGAAGGGTGTCACCGCTTGCAAGGCCTGATCGTCTGCTTCTGCTCTCCGAACACGAGGGGTGGGGTTCTCCTCATTCTCTTCTCCCCAGTGACCATGCTCTGCCTGTCCTGCTAGCCAGTCCCACAGGCTCCTCGGGCCTTTCCAAGAGTGTCCCAGACAAGTCCAGGAGAATGGTGGCCTTCATCCCTTTCTAGCTGAAGAAACGAGTGCAATGGTGTCGGGGGTTCATTTAGTTGTGTTCCCAGACGGAAGTACCCGGAAATGAGCTACATCGCATGGAAGAGTCAGATTATCGAACACAATTGGACAGCTCACTGGACACACTGGTATTCCTCATGAAAGTGGAGCATTCTGTGGTAGGGTAAAGACAGCTTTTCCAGGCTCCAAATGTCCCGTGCTCTATTTCTCTCCTGGACCCAGACGCCACATGCCATCTGCTGTTCTGAGGCTGCATAGCTGCAGCGAAGCCAGAGCAGAGGGAGAACAGACGGGGCTCTCACTGATCCTCAGGAGGAGGCTTCAACAGGCCCTTGGCCTAGGTTTTAGACTTGAACAAGCACAGACCGCTACCTTAAGAGGAATGAGGAAAATGAGTAATATCCTATTTGGCACATATCTCAACATTGTCATCATTTGCTTAAAGTTCATAACCACAGACATTCTGACTTATTTTTCCAGGTGGTTTGAGGTTTTTGACACTTGAAGAAGGTATCACTCTAGAAACATAAATTAGCCTACTTCGGAGTGCCTTGATTGTTACACTGACCCCTCCTCCAAGAAGCCTGGCCTCTTCGTGAGGAATTGTATCTCAGGCACTATACCCGCCTAAGTGTTGTAGGAGTACGTTCCACTTGACAATCCCTGCTGGGTTCCTGTCTGGTCCCTGCAGGTGTCTTTCTTTCTAGGATGTCTCCACGGGCTGCCAGTTAGCAGTCAGAGCACTAAGTACAATCCATACCTTTTCATAGGCAGTATCACTACATCGTTTTAATTCATAGATAGCAATGCTCCTGTTTTCTCTCTGTGTTCTTGATGAGTGAATTGACGCCTGCCAAAGTTAAGTTCTTTGCACAAAGCAGCCTGGGTCATCTCTACGGTGCCAGCACGAGATTACACAGTGACAGCAGGTGACTCCCAACCAGAACAAACAAAAAAAGAGGAAAAGTGGCCGAGGGGATTCTCATAGGGCACGTGTCTGTATACGACCAAGGAAAATGAGTGGCAGAAAAATAATACAGATCTCCCTGCATATTAAAAATGAGTGCTTAACTAAAGCTCACTCTCTTTGCAAATTATAGACCAGAAATGAAATAAAGAGGCAGCCCAAAGAGTATTTTCGAGGATTACAGTCAGTAGCCTAGCTACATGCCAGAGCTTGGAATATGGAACTAGATGCCAATCCAACAGCCCAGGATTGGAGGAAACTCCCAAGTCATTCGCAGTCAAGTCACTGGCCGCATGTCCACCCAGCTGGAGGGAAACGAAATAGTCCCAAGCTTTCTTTCTCTTACATCCCTTACAAGGAAAGATGTTCAACTGTTGGCCTGATGCGTCACCATCCTTTGCAGAATTGGAAATCCAGAAACCAACCCTGACAGATGGGCCCTGGGAGTCACATGGGCCTTTCCCTAGGCCACCAATGGAACCCAGTTCCCCAGTTCCTTCCAACCGGCCAGTATATGTGTTCCACTGTCAATAGACGGTCAAAGGAGCCCTGGTGGTGCAGTGGTGCAGTGCTCAGCTGCTAATGGAAAGATCAGCAGTCTGAAGCCCACAGCAACTCTGTTGGAGCAAAAGATCTGGCAGTCTGCTCCCGTGAAAACTGCAGCCTAGGAAACCCACTCAGGACAGTTCTCCTCTGCCGTATGAGCCTGAATTGACCTGCTGTTCTGAGGCTGGGTGGCTGCAGAGTAACCTCAGAGGCAGAGCATGACCAAAGAAGCCCCTCGCCTCTTCTGAAGCAGGAAACTCCAACAGGCCCTTGGCTTAGGCTTGAGACAGAGCCAGGACAGACCAATACTTCAAGGTGCAGAATCGACCTTGGGTCTGTTTTTACAGTTGAGTCTCTAAATAGAAAAATGTGGGTGCTGATCAGGTATTAAGAACCAGTCTAGATATTTGGAAAGCTAAATTCTAAAGCCCGTGTTGTTGCCTGCAACTGACTGAGCGATTGCAAGTTCATTTACCTCTCCAAGTTCCAGCTTTCTTGTCCTCCGATTCTGGTTCTCACTGCTCCCTCACCACCACCTCTCGACCCCCAACCCTCACCTCTCCAGGGGGTGGGGAGCAGGCAGGGAGGGGCCTTCTCCTCTGAGCTCTCGCCTCAAGGTGCTACAGTAGGGGTTCTGGGTTCTCACTAGCATCCAAAATTCATAATACATATAACCAAGATGTGCTGCGTTCACCATTTTCAGTGTACAATTCAATGACATTAATTAGGTTTACCATGTTATGCAACTGTCATATATATTTTCTTGCATATTTCTAAATTTTTTTTCCTGAATAGCTTCCTTAACAGAAACACAGTGCCCCTGAAGCCATCATTCCCCACTTCCTCTCTCCCAGCCCCTGGTAGCCATTCACAAACTTTGGTGCTTGTGCATTTGCCTAGTCTTGAAAGCTCACGTAAGGGAGTGCTTACAATATGTGGCCTTTAGTGTCTGATTTATTTTACTCAGCATAACATGTTCAAGGCGCATCTGTGCTGTAGCCTGTATCAGAATTTCATTTCTACTGATGGCTGAATCATATCCCACGGGATGTGTATACCACATACTATTCACGTAATCATCTATGGCTGGGCACGGGGTGGTTCCCCACCGCCATTGGGAACAGTGCTGCAATGAACCCAAATGAGAATTCTACTTCCTACCAAGATCCAGCGTGAGATGCGAAGGCATCCAAAATAACAACCAAGAGATGGCACTACTTCTGCCCGGAAACCAGCGCTCTTAATTACTGACAAATGCCCCAGCGGCTTTGCAGGGCAGCTCACACGTGTCATTTGAAGGCTGACTCTCCCGGTGAAGTCAATAACTCTGAGACGCCACACAAAACAAATGAAACAGCCTGCCTGTTGAACGCTGTGGGAAAGGGATCCGAGTATGGTAAAGGAGAAGAGAGCACCACACAACAAGTTATGATGTGATGAAAACATTTAAAAATAAAGTGAAAATATGTTGAGAAAATATTCACGCATGGAATGTTCTAGGAACTGTAAGAGCCCCCAATAAAACGATTTGAAATATATATATATTTACACACCACCACAACCAATCAAAGTTTAACAGCCTTCATTCCTTTAATTTTTTTCCAATTACCAACATTTTCACAAAGAACATGTGGCAAAAACACATCACTAATGTATTAGGGTCATCTTCAAAAGTAAAAGGTGTACAAACTGATTAGAAGTTTCAGCCATCAGATTATATCCAGGTGAGGAGCCCAGTGGTTGTGTGTTGGGCTGTACTATGTAAGGCTGGTGGCTCAAACACCACCCGGCTCTCTGAGTAAGATTATATCCAAGTGAAATTCAGAGTTGCTGATCATTTTAAAATGAGAAGAAAACTAATATATATTAGTTTTTTATGGCTTTTTTTTTTAACTGACAAATCATTTTCTCCTCCAATATCCAAGGCAAGCTTCACACAACCTAGTAACACTGTATTCCATTGAGGCAGAAATTCAGGCTCGGGACCTGAAGGAACTTATGTAGCCCCATGTCAGTCAGCTGAGTCCTCTCCCTGCCATGGAGTCAGTGCTGTGGGTTTCCGAGACTGGAAATGTTTCCAGAAGTAGAAAGTCCAGTCCTTCTCCGGAGGAGCAGCTGGTTGTTTTGAACTGCTATCCATGCGAATTGCAGCCCAATGTGTAACCACCAGCGCTCCTCCAGCTGATGACTGGCAGAACCCAACTCCATTCTCCAGGCTAGAGGTCAGCAAACTTTTGAGATAGAAGAACAAACTCTGTCTCTCACAACAATTTTAAAATAATTTGAAAGGCATAAATATATTTTCACAAGGAAGGAAAATGTAAAGCAATAGTATCAATGAAACTATGACAGCTTTATTTTCATTTTCAATTTGACTTCAGAGCCACATGGATGCACTCTAAGAATCACATAATGGCCGGAGACTTGCCATTTGCCAATACCCACTAAGTCAGTGGCATGCTGCCATTAGTTTCCAGCCTGAACACAATAGCTTACTTGCCTTTGTAACGGGCCTCTTGTAATACTGCTGCAGAATAAGCATCAAGGAAGGAGACAGGCATACTCTCTGAGACAGTTAAAGCTGATTGTGCCAACCTGGCTGATAAGCACATGTGGGGTTAATTAAAGGGTGGAGAGATCAATGGCTCCGTCAGCCTCGCCTTTCTAGTTCTCGGGTCTCTTGCTTTGATAATCGCACCAGGGTGCAGTTTCCTTAGCAGTTCCCTGCTTCAGCTTGCAAGGCGGACTTCCTGCAAAACATCCCCAAGGAGAAGCCACATGGACCTATCCCAATGCAGCCCTGGGTGCTAGAGCAGCCGTGTGGAGACCCATGCCAGCGCTGAGATGCTTCCACGCTCACTGATTCGGCTTTCCTCCTGCAGTCAGTGTCATAGTGTGTGTTTTGTGAGATGGAGGAGGACTTTGTGGATTGGTGTTGAACATATGGGATAATGTGGAACTTGTGGGCTTGGGCAGCACTGGGTTGGGATGTTTTCTTAATGTGCACTTACCCTTTATATAAAACTCTCTTGTACATATGAGTTTCTGTGGATTTGTTTCTCTAATGTACCCAGATTAACACAACCTCCAAATGGGCTCCCTGCTTATCTGTTTAGCTCTAACTCCACCCCCAGCTGTGAGGGGGTAGAGATCCAAGTACTGAGAAGATCCCTGACACCAGCTAAAAGCTGCCCCAGAGACAGCCTTTGGTTCAAGGTTTATTGGTGCCTTTGGCTGAAATGCCTCTCTCTGAGCATAGAGGTTCTTTAAGCCATCTCACTCCCAAGGATAATGATTGTCAACTTCTCACCTAAATGACAGAGAGGATGACTGTGAACGTCCCCCGTAAGACAGACACTCCTGAAGGCAAGAAGGACATTGAAAAACTGCCAGACTCCGCGTGTCCTTCAGAGTCCTGTCAATGGCTGGCCTTGATTATAATATGTACGCTTCTATGTTTATACTCTGTCAAAAGAAAGCAGAATATCACATTCTATCAAGTCACTTGAAAAGAACACCTGATTTACAACTCTGAAGCACAAACAGAATGTTTGATTTCAGGGGCTGTATCTATGTAACTGGAATAAACACACCACGCTCCAGAAAGCCGGCAGATAGCTTCTCTCAGAGTAAGTGGCCAAGATGAGCTAAAACTTGTTTATATTCCCTTCCTTGAGGTTTACCAAGGTCTCTTTCATCACCTTGGAGGGAAAACAAACGATCAAAAGAGAGATGACCCCTCGTTCCTACCATGTCTCCTCCTTGGTAGGTCAAGAGTCTTGCCAGCGAAGCTGGGCGAGCTAATTATTTTCTTCTAATCAATCTGTTATTTTAATGCTGTGCGACACCCTGATCGATCAGTACCATTAAGATAACGTCTGCTCAGTTGGGCGGCAGCTAATTTTACAAAGATTCACGAGCCAGCTCAACCTTAAAAAGCGTCCAACTTCCTGTGCCTCGGAGCATGTGCTCCCAGACTGCCAAGGGAAGACGGGTCCTGGAGTCCCCGGCGGGAAAGCCTGGGTTTGAAAGTTATGGGGAAATAAATAAATAAATAAAAATAAAATTAAAAAAAAGAAAGTTATGGCTGCCGACAAGGTCATCGAACCTGAAAGTCTCTTTAGTCTTTTTGACTTTTTTCTTGGACTTTACAAGAAGCCGCTATTAAAATAAAGTGAACTGATTTCTAAACACGGCTCTTGTGGTAGTTCTAAGCAGAGCGCAAAGAGGCGGAAAGGCCGAGCCGGACTACTGCGCAGGCGCCGGAGCGCCTTCCTGAGAGGAAGGATGATACTGACCAGAGAAGGCCTGGGCCTCTCGCGAAGAGGAGGGGCTGAGAAAACACTGCAGAGAAATGAAGCGCTGACAGGACCAGGGTCGGTAAATGCCCTCCGACTGACTCACTCGGAGAAACTCTAGACGACACAGTAGCACCGTCTCCGGAAGGATTGCTAAGCTGCCGGGTTCCTGATCTCCAAGTCTTTTCCCTGAGAAGCGGCTGGTGGGTTCAACCTGCCAACCCTCTGGTTGGCAGCCAAGCACTTCACTGACCGCAGCTCGATGAAGGGAGAAGTCTGTCTCCCTGTGTTGACCCCAGTCTGCCCTTGAAAGCCTTGCGTATTGAGCAGAGAGCGACCGTGGGCCAAGCAGAAGACTAGGGGACAAAGGGGGTGCTAAGAATGAGTGTGGCAGTCACCCCCAACCCACCCGCCACCCTCTGTCCTCTCTGCCGCCTCAGCGCCTCCAGCCGTCCCAAGCAATCAGATGGGGAGCTCCCTGGTCTCCCTCTCACCGCCTGACCGGGGCCCAGCCAGATGTTGCCCTAGAAGTCTTCACACCCTCTCCCATTTGCCGTAACTGCACCAGGGCTGCGGGGGCGGGGCGGGGGGCTGCTTGGCCACAGCTGGCAAGCAGCTTTTGTTCTGGATGACTTCAGCTTGAATGTTCCCCTCTCAAAGGAAGGGAAGCCCCTCTCTCGGCATGGACACAGGCCGCTTTCACCTCTGAGTGGGGTGGGGGTGGGGGTGGGGTAGGGGGGAGAGCATCTCCTCCCGCACGTTCATAAGCAGCTCTTTGTTCAGCAGGAAGAACTGAGGACACGACACCACCATCGACAAACCAGCTGCTGGGCAGCACCGGCGGCTTGCCCGGGACCCTGTAGCGTCCTGCAGGCGCCCCCCACCTCCACCACCACAATTGATCATGCGACTGTTGGGCTCCACATTGCACAGTGGTGCTGGAAATACAAAGAAGAATAGGCTCTGCTTCCTGCTCACAGTCGGGGGTGGGAGTCCTGAAACATAAGCCAATGTTTCCAGGGTGGGACAAGGCATGCTAGCAGAAGTCTGCATGGGTATTGTGGGGACAAAGGAGGCCAGGGATGTAAGAGCTTGCATACCTGGTAGGAGTCCCACTTGACATGATGCATTCATTTTTTTATGTATGTTGCTTGATTCTATTGGCCAAGATTCTGTTGGTAATTTTTGCATCTACGGTCAGGAGCTTATTGTTGTAAATGTTCTTTTTCAGTGATGTCATTATCTGGTTTTTATATGAAGACTATCGATGTTCTTTTCATACAATGAATTTGAGAGTATTCCATCTTTTCTCGTGCAGTAGAACCCCAGACCTTGATGCTAATCCATTCGAGAAGGAGGGTCAAGATGCGATTGCAGCCGAGTTCTGAATCAATTTTTCCCATAAAGAATCACTGAAAATGGATGAATCTGTTCTTGACCACCAAGTTTTTACCCTAACCTTGCCTTTTTATACAAAATGTTACCCGGAAATTTCAAAGTAAATAAGTTCAGAGTTAAATAATATAATTCAAATAGGAACCACAACATTAGGAAAGTACAACGACAGGTGGCCCATACCTTGAGAGTGATGAGGATCTGGATCTGTGGACACTGGGGTAGAGAGGAGGGATGGAGGGAGAGTCCTTGTTTGGAAGGGGAATTCCTGTCCATAAATCCACTGGTAGCTGCTTTTCAAGAGTTTTTCCCCTTCTTTGCGGTTTTTCACCAGGACCTGGCTGGCTTTCTCTAAAAAAAAAACAAAAAAACAATTGGCCAATGTGGTCTGCTGTTGGCGTTTCCTTAACTGTTTTCTAAAAGTGTTTACTAAATTTTCATCAACAATATCGATAACACAGTTAACCAGTTCCTTATTATAATTCTTTTCAAAAGACTCTTAGGACCCATATTTTTTTAATCTAAAAACAGTACAAAAAGCCACAAAACTAAGAAAATTATAGCAAAACACTTGGAACACAGCCGCAAAAGGTTTAAACAACTGGTACTAACAGCACCAACTAATGCCAAGTGACCGAAACACAAACTGCTTTGGTTTACAAAAACCACCTGTGTCGGGCCAGATTTCAATGTTTGTTCGAGCTCTGATGCAAAATTTTCTCAACATTTCACGTCGAAATCCGATTACGTTGAGTACTGATGTGTTGGAGTACCGGGGTCCTACTGTACTCTGGAATAGTTTGAGTAGAACTGATGTTAATTCTTCTCTAAGTGTTTGCTAGAATTCTCCATTGAAGTCATCCAGACCTGCACTCTTTAATTGGGAGTTTGTTAATGACCTGATAAATTTATTCTTTTGTTATGTCTCTGTTCCAATTTTCTCTTTGAGTCCCTGTTAGTTGAGATAAGTAGTGTGTTTCTAGAAAGTTGACCAATTCTCCCAGGCTTTCAGATTTGTGTGTAAAGTTCTTGAGAGCATTCTGCTGTTTTCCTTTATTTTCAGTTCGTTTTAC
>NW_022103898.1:67572861-67575000 GCF_000313985.2 Echinops telfairi
TTATATATGTCTCTGGGTCACTCTGGGGACATCATCATCATTTTACAATAGAAAACATTCTAAATCATCCTGGGGCATAAGGTAATTTTATTGATAGTATCATTAATATGGCTAATGGTAGAGAATTTAAAACACTTGAAAAACAGGAACTTTTGCAAATATAGGCCACTTTTCAGGCCAAAATTGTGGACTGGTACAAATCAAATGACTGAATGACGGGGCACTATTTACATGAACAACGGGGATTGGTGATAAGATAAAATTTTCAATAACCCTAAATCACAAAGCCAGACCAGGCCTACCAGAAAAATAGTTGTCATGAGAAAGCAAGGAAAGCATTAAAATAGTAAATACCTGGCTGTCCTGGGCCACAATTCACTGGGCACAGTGAGAAATCCCAACCCAAGTCCAACCACCACCAATTCCATAAGCTTCAGATGGTAGTCACCTGCTTCTTCTCACACTAGGGCATTTTAGACTTAAACCCAAGTGAGGTATATAAGTTCCTTAAACCTGCTACAGGTGAGTGGGGCTTCCACATCGAATCCTCCTGGTGTAACCTAGGAAACATGTTGTGCTACTCAGAAGACAGAGTCTCATGCCCCAGCAGTTTAGAGCACACAACCTGGATCACTAAGGACTGGATAGAAAGTAGATCAGAGGTGTTCAAATAGGACCATAGCACCAGGTGTATTCTTCCTTAGGTTCGATGTAAGTGTTGTTACGTGTTTTTTTCTCCTAATGGGAGGTTGCTCCCCCAGTTTACCCAACAACAGAAATGCAACCATCTTCCCTGAGACATACATGTCCCTCTCTCCCTGCCTCGACTTGAGTTTCCAGTGAAGTTTGCTTCTCCCTCTTTCAGGAGTATCTGTTCGCTTTGGGGTGATCTTAGTACAATTCTGTATGGCATCAACCGAATTGTCTGCTCCCCCTGCCCAAATGCCCTTCAGTAAAAGAATGGATAAAGAAATTAGGGTACACACACCTGCAAGGAAATAGTATGCATCCCTAAAAAAACATGATGAAACCACGAAATACCTCATGGCATGGATGGACCTAGAAATCGCCATGCTGAGTGAAGTTAGTCCATCGCAAAAGGGGAACTATCAGATGAGTCCACTACAATAAGGAAAACACCAAGACCAACACCGGCTTCTGCTCTCAGGTTTATAATCTCACCTGGCCTCCCAAGCAACAAAGTAGAGCCTGACGAAGGCCCAAGAACTATATACCACCCACCCTTTACGTGTATATCTGAAAGATGGACAGAGACCTCTCCTCAGCTAGGACAAGGACGACTTATCTGGAAAGAGCTCTTTGGGTCCAAAGCACAGCTTGAGGCAGATTGACTGATTATGGAAGTTGTTTCTGCTGCCCAGGGAGGTTTGAGGACACTCCCCACATGTGACACTGCATTCTGTTAGTCTGTTGAAGCTGAATTTATGTGCCTCCAAACACAAGGGTGGTGTGTACCCTGCACCCAGTCCACAAGCTGCACACTCTGGTCACAAGGAGGGTTTGAGGAACAAGAGGAAGCGTGTGCCTTCCTGGTTGCCAGCTACTGGTGTTCATGCTTGTGCTGTCCTGGGTGAAGAACGGGGTGATTATTTGCTGTCCCAATTAAAGGCTCCATGCCAAAGTTCCAAGTGGCTCCTCAGTATCAGACCAGCTCTCAATTCACTGTTCCATCTATCTGCCTTCTTCTCTTAGTCGGTATGCAAATATCCAAGCTACTTCTCTCTTCTTACCTCTAAAACTCAGGGTTCCAAGTGTGCCACCCACCCCTATGTCATTTGGGATCACCTGTCTTTGTAAGGAGCCCCAGTCGCACCGTGGCAGGCACGGTACAGCTAACTGCACAGTGCCGCAAACCGACCGGCCCTTCAGCAAGAAAGTAATGAAGCTGTCCTTTCTTTTCTTACAGTCTCAGAAACCCAAATAAGATCACTAGGAGTCGGATCAACTCTATGGTAGTGAATTTGATGAGGATTGCATTTTGCTAAAAGTCTCCTTAGGGAATTCAGTCTTTTTTTTTTTTTTCTATGCAAAAATATTTCTTTTTTTTTTCTTTTTTAACATTTTATTAGGGGCTCATACAACTGTTATCCCAATCCATACACACATCAATTGTGTAAA
>NW_022103898.1:67576821-67588538 GCF_000313985.2 Echinops telfairi
TTTCCTCTATTTCCATTGAGGGAATTCAGTCTTAAGAAACCCTTTACAACAATTATTTTTGAGATAGCTGAAGATATATGTCATATTACTTTTTTGGTTAAAGTTCTCCAATCTCAACTTATGCTTTTTAGTGAATGGAAATTATTGTGCCAATTAATGCTTGGTTCTATGGGTAGGCACATGCATGGCATGTGTGTGTGTGTGTGTGTGTGTGTGTTTGTGCACGCAGACGTGTGGAGGGGTGATGGTGGTGAAATCACCAATCTATATAAAGCATTAGAATTTATACAGTATTTTCTCACGTTGTCCTCAGAACCATCACATTTTACCAGTAAGACGATCAGCTTCATGCAGGGCAAAGTATGACGTTATGGCCACACCACTTGCGAAGTTCCAAGGAAGCAGAGCTGTCTGGAGAGGTCTTCTCTCCGAGTTCCAGAGCCTCATTGGGCCTCATCTGTCCTGAGTATTTGATCAGCGCTTGTGGAAGGAGGACGTTCATACAGGGTGCCTCGGCAGAGTTGAAGATGCTCTGGTGGCACTGTCAGGTACCTGGTGGACGGCCACCAGCCCGGTCAGCAGGTCAGACCTGCCAAGCACTCTGTTGGGGAGAAAGGAAGCCACTGGCGCCTGTAAAGATTCACAGCCTTGGAAACCATCTAAAGGCTCCCTATGAGTTGTAATCAACTCCATAGCCGGTGGTTGTTGTTGTCGTCTAAGTTTTGACACAGTTGAGATTCGTGTTCTAAATTTTAGCATGTCTATCTACCACCTCTTGATCCTCTGTAACAAACAATCTATATCATGAAGAACAAATAAAACTGCACCGTCAATTTAATCTTGAAGCCTAGAAACATGTTCGTGTAAAAACCCATGGAAATCATTCTCTGCAGTAATCATTCTCTGCAAATGGACTCTATCCATTTGGCGTTTTGTACACTGAATGAGACCATGCAAAGAGGAATGCACTGTGATTGGCTCCATGACTCATCACAGTGGCTGGAATCTGATCCAACCTTCAGTTCCTTTCCACCAGTCCAGGCCCCAAAGTGTGCATTTCTCAGATTGACTGCAGAATCAGACTCCGACTTAAATTCAAAAATGTCTGAGATGTTTCCTGCCATACAGGGAATTTTATGTATAGTAAGGGTTTCCGATAAACTTTGCATCCCCACCATGTTCATGCATACTACCTGCTTCTAAGATTGAGAAAATAAGGACAAGAGACCAAAGTCTACAAGAAATCTTGCTTTTATTGCATCTCTAGGGATAGATGGAAGGCCCGTTCTGTGTGATTTCAAATTGGCTTAGAAAGCTAAAGCACAAGACAAGGCTAGTGAAAGAATTCTTTCTGACTTTTCAAAAGGCCTCAGAATTGCCTATTGGCTAGTTGATCAGACCTTTATTTATTCCTGAGGAATGCAGGCAGGTTAATTGTACATTTAAATCTTTTCTGGCCTATGGCTAGTTGCTGACTAGGTTGACTTATTATATCAAGTCTTGGTTATTCATGTAAATATGATCTACTTAATGATTGATTTATCCACTGAGCATTTTGAGTCTCAAACCATCTTTTTGTCCTTTTCCCCCCAAACTAATATTCTTGGTAAATACAAATGGAGTGGCTTTTCAAATACTCTTAATAAACCTCAGAAAGCGAGCCAATACTAGCATCCTCAATCCAGCTTCTTGGGAACAAGTCCCTTTTTTACCTCCGATCATTATTCCTTGTGAAAACATCACACTCAGTTAAACAGGCTTGCTGGTGTGGTCAAATAAAATGGTAAAATGCAAAATAAAAAACCTTTTGTATAGAGGAATGAATGAAGTAAAATAACTCTCCTGCCAGCTCAAACACATCTAGACGTGTCTGGAGTTCCATGACCTTCACAATAAAGATACATTTGTGAAGATTAACAGTGACAGCCACGGGAAGTAGAAGGATAGCAGAGCCCAGCCGAGCTTTTAAAGAGGAAAAAAGAATTCAGTCATTGAGAAGTCAGGGGTCCAAATCTTGTATATGGCAACTGAATATAATGTAAGCTTCCCGTATCCTGTTCTCTAAGAGAATGAAAACTGCATATTGTCCAAATATTAAATAGAACAAAAATATGAATAAAAGTAGAGTAAAATACATGTCAACTACAGCAAAATGAAACTTATTTTATAAAAATAATTTTACACAAATATGTTGATGCATACCTCTAAATATAACACATAAAAATGTTAATACTTGGATAAGATTGAAAGCAAAAAACTAATGATAGGAAATGGATATGTAATGCTTGCCATGTGCCACATATTAACTAATTTGATCCTCACAACTTCATGAGAATGCTTTATTTTTCCTATTTTTAGTTGAAGAAACTGAGGCCCAGAGAAATGAAATGACTTCCCTAAGGTTACACAGCTAATATGTGGCAGAATGACAAATAGAACCCAAACTCTGCTTTTTATTGCTGGTCTAAGAGAGGACTCAAAGCCAGAATTGTGAGTATAAATGGAAGGATGAATCCCCTCTATGGGCACATTGGAACTTGAAGGTACCTGGGAACTGGGTTTGTATCATCTCCAGAATCCTGGGCCCCGCACGCATGGTGGAGAGTTCAGCCTCTATAAAGTCAGGAGCCGGGACATGCTCTATTAACAGTGCGGTGGTTCTCAACCTTCCTCATACCACCACCCTTTCCTACAGTTCCTCATGTAGTGGTGACCCCCCCCCCCAACCATAAAATTTATTTCGTTGCTACTTCATAACTGTCATTTTGCTACTTTGATGAATTGGGCGACCCCTGGGAAAGGGTCATTCGACCCCCAGAGGGGTCGCGACCCACAGGCTGAGAACCACTGTAATAGAGCAGTAAAACAACTGAGCACCAGATCAGAGAAATGAAAATGGAAAGAAGTAACGATGTCACCAGCAAGATGGGAAAACCCAAGACAACTCGGGGTCTAGAAATGAGTCCCGTATTCATGCTGCCCACATATGAAAATGAGAAATTAAAATCACATCTAGTCCACCATATGAAATCATAGCCCTCCCAGTAGAGATGTCGCCCATAGTAAACAAATCCCCCTTAAGATGGGCCCATAAGCAGATAAGGAAACAAACACCCATGAAAGATAATGAGAAAACATGAATATTTTATATGACATTCCTATGACATTTATATTTATACAGTAGTGCGGAACTAAGAGTAGAAGGGAAAAGGGCACTATGAAAGAGGTTTTTCCATAAATATTTCTTAAATATTCAAGAGGGACGTTTATTTTTAACAATTAGGCAAATGAGGCAGAAAAAGAACTGGGAAAAGTTTTGAGAAGATGCGAATACAGATGCCAGTCATGAAAAGTATGTCGTTGCTGTTAGTTGCTGTCAAGCACGGAGCACTGCCCAGTCCTCTGCGGTCCTCACAATGGCTGTTAAATGCTGCTACTGAACACGAGCCTACAAAGCCAGAAGGGCGGGCCCGATGTGGCAGCTACTCTGACACTCCATTTCATTCCTCTCTTTCACTGCAGGCATTGAAATTTTCCAAAGAAAAACGTTTTAATGTATGAGTAAAACAGCAAATGGAGGAGAGAAGGAAATTAGCAGATTAGAAGCATACCTGAGGAAATAACTCAGAAAATAAGTCAATGAGATCAAGAAATGGATCTTGTAAACGAGAGGATACATAGTTACAGAGGGAGAGGGAGAGGACCTATATGTGGGAGAGATAGTATTTGAAGAGACAGAGGTAAAAATATTCTTAGAATTAAAGAAGAATATGAATTCTTAGATTGAAAAAGAATATGGATCAAAATAAGATAATTAAATACAACTCTATACCTAAACACACGTTGTTGTTGTTGTTAGTTGCCATTGAGCCAGTTCCAACCCACAGCTACCTTATGCACAACACAACAAAACACTGCTCAACACTCCACCATCCACACAGCATGCTCCAGTGCTTGAGGCCATTGTTGCAGCCACTGTCAATTCACCCCATGGAGGGCCTTCCTCTTTTTAGCTGCCCCTCCACTTCACCCAGCATGATGACCTTCTTCGGAGATTGGTCTCTCTTGACAAGATGTCCAAAACATGTAGTACGAAATCTCACCAGCCTTGCCTCTAAGGCAGCGGTTCTCAACCTGTGAGTTGAGACCCCTTTGGGGGTCGAACAACCCTTTTACAGGGGTTGCCCAATTCATAACAGTAGCAAAATTATAGGTATGAAGTAGCAACAAACATAATTTTATGGTTGGGGGGGTCATCACAACCTGAGGAACTGTACTAAAGGGTTGCGGCATGAGGAAGGTTGAGAACCACTGCTCTAAGGAGCAGTCTGGCCTTACTTCTTCCAGAACAAATCGGTTTGTCCTTTAAGCAGCCTATGGTACTTTCAATATTCTTCTCTAGCACCACAAGTTCAAATGTATCGATTCATCTTAGAGCTTCTTTATTCAATGTCCAACTTTCACATGCATAGGAGGCAACTGAAAATACCATGGCTTGGGTCAGGTGCACCTGAGTCCTCAAAGCAACCTCACTTTGCTTTTCAGTACCCTAAAGTGGTCTTGTGCAGCAAATTTACCTAATGCAACTCATCTTTTGATCTCTTGACTGCTGCTTCCATGAACATTGGCAGTGGATCCAAACAAGATAAGATCTTTGACAACTTCAACACATACTACATTGAAACACATTACTAAAACCACATTACCTGAAAAGTAAAGACAAAAGCTACCAACAAGAAAAGATGAATTGCCTTCAAAGAAATGGTAAACAGAATAATGGCTGACTTCTCATCAATAACAATGGCTACCAGAAGACAATGGAATAATACCTTCTAAGTGTTGATGGGACAGAACTGTTAAGCTTTTTAGAATCATGAATGATAGTAAAATAGTTTCAGACCTCCCCAAACTAAGGAAGTTTGCTACTAATACTCTCATGAAAAAAAATACCAAAGGACAAACCACCCAGAACAAAATGCAATCAGAAGGAAAAAGTGAAGTGCAAGAAGCACTAGTGAACCGAGAAATAAATAAAAACATGCTGGGAAATTTGATAAGCCTTGATTGCAGAAATGCAATACTCTGGTCGGTTATTATGCAGAAAGAGGATATTTTAACTGAAGAGAGGACTTAAAAAATTATCTAACTAAAAAGAAAAGAGACATCGATAAGCTTCCTATTTTGAAAAGTATGTCATAAAATAATGGCACAAAAATGGTATTTGAATTAGGTGATATTTTTTATCTGTTAGCCAGTCATTCCTGAATCCCTTGAGAAGTTTTTTATTTTGTTTTTAAATACGGAATCCTGGGCTCATTTAAAGGTTCTAATTCATAGCTAGTAAAGAGGGCCTCTGATTCTGTCTCTCTTTTTTTTAAGCTCACTAGCCGATTCTGCTGGGAAGCTAGGTATCTTACTGAGTGGCTCAGTAGCGCATACCCTCTGGGTCAGCAAGTTGGAGATATGCTGTGAGTCCAAACCCCTTGGACAAAACGAATGTGTTATAAAGAGAAACTCCCTGGACAAGTTTGCTGGGATTACAATGGGCAAAGTCTCTAGTCTCCTTGACATGTGAACGCTTTTCCAGGTGATTGGTTTGGGAAAGTAATTTAGTAGATCCTGGTCATCGGAAACCAATGATTTTAAAGTGACAATTTAAATTGTGTATCAGCAGGAATTGAATATTTAGGCATAATGAACTTAATTGCATATCAGGAAGTGTTTTGTAAGATGATGTAATAACTGTCAACATGCTGTGTGCAACATCAGGGATGCTTACATGTTTGAAGTATTTGGACAGTCCTGCTTATAAGAAAGTGCTTTTAAAATGTATGTAAAAGCTACTCGTTCCTTCATTAGCCTGAAGGAGAAGTAAGTCAATCCTAAAAGCCCCATAAAAATACAGCTTGGCTCTCCCTAAAATAGGATGTCCCGTGAGGTGTTCTTAAGAATTTCAATCAGCAGAGCCCAACTTCCTCTAACTCAGGAACAGATGCCCTACATGTGAAGAACCAATGTTTATGGAACCATAAATCCATCTCTTTTGCTAATATCTGATATACATACTTAGAAAAGAAAGGAGGGGTTAAAACTCCCCCACTTCATTTGAAGGTATTGAGTTGTGTGACTTTCTCTGTGAAATTGAGCACATGCAAGGCTTAGTTAGAAGACATTGATCCTTAGTTTCCTTCCTGAGAAGTCACCTTTAAACAGCAAGGTCACATCAATTGTTCCATATCATTGCTATTATTTCATGGGTCTGTTCCCTCCAGTAGACTCGGCCCCCAAAGCCTGATGTGCCTATTCAGTGCATCTCCATGTCAAACTTTGTACCTAGTACATACCCTGTTTCCCCGAAAGTAAGACATCCCCCCCAAAATAAGACCTACTTACAGTTTTGCCTATCACTGAAATAGAAGGCATGCCCCTGAAAATAAGACCTCCCTGAAAATAAAGCGCCCAAAGCTACCATAACTGGACTCTGGACCGTAGAGGTGGGTGCCGCACAGCTCACTGTTGGCCGCAGCGCAGCTGGAGCAGACAGGAAGTACAAGGTCTCTTTTAATACAACAATAAACAATAAATGTGTACCATATTCTTCTTCGTGGAAAAATAAGACATCCCTGAAAATAAGACCTAGCGCATCTTTGGGAGCAAAATTTAATATAAGACACTGTCTTATTTTCGGGGAAACAGGGTAGTAGGAATACAATAGATTATTTTTGAGTGAGTGGGTGAGTGAAAAAACAATGCAGTCCCTAGGGCCTAAGCATTTATCAACATCTTAGAAAATCATGCCTTTGTCCCCTTCTTAGATGACCCTCTGCCTCATTTAACCTGGGCTTGGAATAGGTTAACACGGGGTTCATCTGCACTTTCTAAGATCTGCTAAATGTTCATTAACGAAGGAGCCCAGGGAGCACAAAAGCTAGGGGCTCCTCTACCCACTGAAAGGTCAGCAGTCCAAACTCATCCAGCAACTCGAGAGCAAGGTGTGGCAATCTGCGTCTGTAAAATGACGGCCAAGAAAGCCCTATGAAATCAGTTCTACTGTGTCACATGAGGTAATTATGAGTTGGAATCAAGCCGATGGCACGCAGCCACTGCAACCCCCGTGAAGTGCAGGTGCCCATTTACGCTTAGATTATTGAACGTTTCGGTTCCTCAATTGCACTACTTCATGGGAAGTACTCACTAGCCACATGTAGCTAGTAGTAGCTAATAATAATACTGTGTAGACAACACAGCCAGAGAAAGGTCATCACAGAATGATCTGTTGGGCAGGGCTGGCAGAAGGCCACGGTGGGCAAACTGGAACTCTGCGCCCATCCATGTTGGCTTCTTACAGTTATTGGCTGTGTCACTCAGCCTCACATTGACGTGTCATTCTCTCGCCTGCAGCACTTTTTTCCCATCCAGTGGCTTAGATGTTTTTTTCTCATCCTCGCTCCTCCCTCTCACTAGTTGGGCCAAGACCTCTCATAGTACCTTGTGCCATTCTTTGTTAAAGCTGGCATTTTACTTCTTTCTATGGGATTGCTTGATTAATATCCATCTGTCATAATAAACTGTCAACTCCAAGAGAACAGGAACATGTCTGGCTTTGTTCACCTTCATAGCAGTGGGTGGGATTGTTATGTTTGGTAGAGTAGGTGGTGCATGGTCAAGCACTCAACGTGTACGATGCAAATTAGTGAATCAAATTCAAGACCACACCCGTTGCAAGTAGTTAATTCTGCTAGGCCAATAGGGTATTCAGCTGAGACACACAGCTGAGGCCACATCCAGTTGGTTGAAGTCGTCATCTCTTCAATTGGTTAGTGTCTGTGCTATGAATTCCCAAGATGACCTGATGGTTGGCCAACATCATTAAGACTTTCAAGGTGAACAAAGTGACCCTGCCAATGGACCAGTTACAATGTAAAGGTGACACTGCATTTTATCTAGGTCTTGAAATAGACACTATGAACCTTCGTTATATACTAGACACCCATTAAAACTTTCCACTGACTCTTTCATGACCCTGGGGACATAGATAGCCCACCAACATTTTCAGTCACATGAGTTTCTTGGGAAGCTTCTATCTCAGTTATAATGTGTATTACTACGTATCAGGACCTGTTTAACTCTGTGAATCTGAAGCTCCAGGCCTCCCTTCACCAATCCTGCCACTAGAGGCCAGCTGGGATATAGCTGTCCCATATATTGTATCAAAATCCACATTACTTCAGAAATATGTTGTCCTTTACGCCAACATGACTTCCATTGCTGAGAGCACATGGTATCAACAAAAATCCAAAGCAGAGATGCATTTCATTATGAGATTCATCAAAAGCCAGTCATAGAAATTCTGGTCAGCTTTCTGGACGTAGCTATGTTCTAGGAAACCTTTATTCTCGCCCCCTCGGTTATACCGTTCAGTCCAAATCTCAAGATTATCTACGGGAAGTCAGAAAACAGGTCAGTGCTCTTACTACTCTGCCCATGTGCCTGAGACTAGCACACTGAGTGTCCATTATCCCGGGCCTCTTGTTTCAGTGAGAACTGGAGGAAATGGGGGGGGGGGCGGAAGTTGGTGGTCCTGGCTGAGAGTCTCCTGAAGTGATTCAGAACTGCACATAGGACAAGTGTCGAGCCCTGGCTGATCAAAACAGCAACAGAAAGAGCCGCCCACTCGGGCTCCTGTGAGTCTTCATGTCTGAGGTACATGGGACTCTCACTAAGAAACGGAAGTGGAAAACCAAATAAAGTCAACTCCATGGAGGTCCCAGGGACTTAACACTGAGCAGGCACACAAATACCAGAGTGATGCATCATGGTTCATGTTATTACAATAAATGCCTAAGAAAGTAATGAGGATTTGGCACTTAGTATAAAGCATTGGCAAAACAGCTCAACGTTTTTCTGCCATGGTAAAGTGTAGCCTAGGGCATTTTCTCCCCTTGAGCAAAATGCATTAGCAATGTTATCTATGATAGCAAAGTAGTTACTCACAAATCTTCATTAAGTGATGTCAACATCTTTTGTGGTTAAAAAAAAAAAAAGTTCCTTTCTTTTCTGGCCAGAAGCTCTGGTTGCACAATGGTTAAGCACTTATGTACCAACTGAAAGGTCAGTAGTTCAAACCCACCCGTTGCTCTGAGGGAGAAGGATGAGGCAATTCTCTTCTGTCTTATGGAGTTGCCAAAAGTCAGAATCAACTCCATGGCGACAGATTTGGTTTCTTTTCTAGGAGAAGCTTTAGAAAACACCCCAAATTGTTTTTCCCAATGTGTCTGTACCAGCCCAATAATAAAAAGATGAAACACATACTTAGAGGATTAACAACCCAGAAATCACCTTTCCCAAAATGAGTCACTTTGGAAAAGAAGTGCTAAAAGCTAAACAAGTATTCTCTTGATTTCATAGTGTTTGTTTGGCTGAAGAGACTCTGCAAAGAACAAAAACAGGGTAAGGCAAAGAGCATTCCTATAAAACAAACATTTAAGGGATAATTGGGCGGGGGGGTGCTGTTTCACTGAGACCCGTGATCATGGTTAAGGTTATGCTATCTTGCCAACAAGGGAGCTTTCCACGTAAAAAACAAAATAAATACACTTGCATTCCCATGGTGGCCCAAACAGCTTGTAGCCCAGAAAACACATCCATCCCGGCCACTTTTAGGTAGACACATCCTTGCTGGCAAATCAATTGTGTGATGATCTGTATTGCTCATTAGGGTAGCTGAAATAGATAGGGAAGGTATGGGCCATGTATCTTGTACGGCAAATGAACACTCCCAGGTGGTGTGAACTCTTGGTTGGGGTCAAAAAAATCAGAAGAGAACTTGGCAAGGGGTCCTCTTCTCTGCCTTCCTGTTCTGTCTGAAAATTGCCCAGGAAAGGTCTCCCATCATTTTCCAACTCTGAAATCTCAAGTAACAGGAGTCTGGGAAAGGCTAAGGAGAAGGGTTATAGTTTCTCCCCTCAATGAAAAAACCTTTGACCTTCTCTCCATCCACTCACAGATTCTCCCACCACCTTATACCTCCCTTGCCTCTAGGCCTTTGCACATGCAATTCTTTCTGTAACCTGCTCTTCTCCACCCTCACCCATCTTTCTTGCAAACAACTTGAAGGTCATCTCTTCTGAGAATCCTTCTCTGACTTGCAAGATTAGGTTCTGCTCATTTGACAATTCCCACCAGCGTGACCCATCTCTTCCTTTTTCTGACAACGGAGAAATTTACTGGGACATGGACCTTTCAGTGCTAACACTAGTCCCCGAACTGTTAGTCATTTGACATCCCGTGTTCGCAGGCTTAGCTTCCCCAGACTTAGTGCCTACTCCAAGGTAACTTCCAGCCTCCTCGTAGCACAGTCGACTCCCAGTTCCTGGAGGGCAGAGATGGGGCCATTCATTTAATACTCCTGCTGGGTACCTAGCAAAGGTCTAACACATGATAATTAACTGAAAATGAAAGCTGGAGAAGGTGTTCGCGGCTGCATGAATGAATAAAAAAATCCACATCCCTTTCAAAGTGGCTCATCTCTGCAACCTCCTTAAACCCCTCAGAGGTCATGAGATTTCTAATATGACCTCCTCTGCCAGCATCCAGAGAAGCTCGTACAAGCCTACAGAGAGAGGTACACGAATACAAAGTCTCCCCCACCCACCCCCACCATGACTACGGTTTACCCTTCATTATTGGAAGAAAGAGATTAACGTGTAGGATACGTATGTTGTGATGGAGGTTGATTTCTTCTGCTACCATTCATTGAGTGTTTCTGTGCCAAGCTCTATGTCCAGTCCTTCCCTTGGTTTTCAGACTTATTACTCAAAATACCCCTCTGAGATACTGTCACCGCTTTCTAAATGAGGACTAGTTCCACTCAGAGAAGTCGCTTGCCCAAGGGCCCATGGTTGATCACTGGTATTTCAGGACTGGAAGCAAAGTCTAACATTGGTCCCAAGATCTGTGCTGCTAACCACTGCCCTGTGCCACCAGATGTTTTATTCAGTGTAGTGGGAGTTAATCTTAGCAAGAGCTGGCTGCAAGCACACAGCACAGCACCCGGGGCCAACAGGCACCCAGGACCTGTGTTTCCAGCTCTGGTCCACCACCCAGACTGAGGGCGGCCATTTGTGGGTGACAGTCATGCTGCTTTGTTTCTGGGAAGAATGGCCCGGATGGTTATGTTGAGGGGACTGACTGAGCAGCTGGTCAAGCAGGAAGGTGCTCAGACCCTTTATCTGATAAGTCAGAAGCCAAGGTCAAGGCAGACAGTGTCGCCCAGGGTGAAAGAGCCAGCTGGACTCCCTGCCCATGTACCCACCCCTGCCCATGTTCCACCCCTGGAACTAGAAAAAGCACAATGAGGCTCTCTCCTGCTGTCCTCCCTCCCCCCTCCCAATATATATTCTTTCTTTTGAACATTTGAGGGAGAAAGTGTTATGCTTAACAGCATTTTAATTCCACAATGTCACTGTAACATGCCCTAAGTACTTATTATTTATTACAGAAATGCTTAGGGGCCAGGGAAGACGAAAGCTTTTCTGGTCTTCCCGATGCAGCTCTCACCAGTGTATTCCAGTCATGGGGTGGAAAGTGGGGGGCCGGTGTGTGTGTGTGTCAGGATCAATCTCCCCAATGTCATAGGTGTGTGTGTGTGTGTGTGTGTGTCAGGATCAATCTCCCCAATGTCATAGGTGTGTGTGTGTGTGTGTGTGTATCAATCT
>NW_022103898.1:67588762-67594413 GCF_000313985.2 Echinops telfairi
GGATCAATCTCCCCAATGTCACAGGCTTTTTGGCTCAGTGACTGGACTGGAATTGTAAGTGTCTGGAAGATTTGTTTGAGCTCAATCTCTGTTACCTGGAGAATGGCAGGCTCTCAGAAACACCTCTCCAGCCACCCAGGACCACCACCTGAGTGAGCTCCGAGGGGAACTCAGCCAAACGGCTGGGTCACCACAGAGTGCACGTGTTCAGAAAAGTCCCATCCCCGCTGTAAGGGTGACAGAAGCCACCGTGCAAAGTTAGCCTGACCAACTCACTCGGCAGTTACTGCTGGTTTTTGCTCTCGTTTTAAAAGCTAAAGACCCAGAGACTGCAGCCTGGATCCTCCAGCCCCTTTGACTTGCACTCAAAAGGCATCTTCCAAGGGGACCTCCGAACTGACACCAATGCCGGTTAATTTGCCATTCATTAGGGGTGTATCTGGATTGATGTATTGCACCCTTCTGACCCCACGTCTTTGGAGCAGCATTCCTTCACGATTAAACAGGGAAAGGATTGAGGCAGGACTTGTAGGGATAAACGTCAAAGGCTACAACGATACTTCAAATTGCTACAGATCGGGTAACCCAAAGGAAATGCGCAGCGCCCCAACTCAGTGTCAAGCGCACATGAGCCAGACGAGCATTTGTAAGCTTTTTGACCCAGGTTTCCCGGGGACGATTCTAAGGGATGTGGCCAACACAGACCACTATTATCCAGATTATGGGCTTTTGAGTACTTCCACATTCAGGATATTCTGTGAATGCCTAACCACATACAATTGATCACAGAAACTGCAATCCCTTTTGATCCCAAGGAAGTCAGCTCTTACTGGTAACTACCCAGCAGCCAAAAAAAAGAAAGAAAAGAGAGACAGAGAGAGAGAGGCAGAGAGAGGGGCGGGTGGGAGAGTGGGGGAGAATGAACGGAAAGAAAGGGGGGAGGGCAGTGGGGAAATGCACCAAGGAGAGTACATTTCTCCGGGCAGCTCAATAGGCCAGTGGTAATCAGAAAATGAGAGAGCCCTTATAAAGCCCTGGGAGGAGGGCGGCTACAGAAACTGTTCTTTAGGAATGAGATAAACAGTCTCTCTTGTGGGTGGCACAAGTATAATTACAGCAATTAAAGAGGAAAGACTGCAGCCTTTTTTGCTCTTAATATGTAAACAAACGATTCAGGGTCTTGTAAGCAGGAGAGAATTGGTACCTAGTGTAGTTTTTATCTACTGCTGTGGCTCTCTTTGCTTTAATTGGCTTCCAGGAAAGTTTTAAGGGCTTAGACAGTGGTTGTGGTTTGAGTTAAAACACACTCTTTTACCTGGAGCTAGTGCAGGGGAGGGAGGGGATTGCTTCCACTGGCTACCAAACACCCTCCTGACAAGCTACTAAAACCCAGTTGCTGTGGGTGGATTTTGACCCGTGGCAACCCCAGGTGTGTCTGAATAGAAAGGTGTTCCATTCGATCTTTCTCCAAGCTGGATTTTCAGAAGCAGATGTCTCTGGGTGGATTCAAACTTCCAACCTAATGGTGAGCAGCCAAGCAGGTCAACCATTTGCACCTCCCAGGGACTCCAAGGACAAGTTAGCCAGCAAGCTGCCCTTCTAGAATATCTGAGGCACGCAGGAAAGGGGATCCAGGCTGAGGATGGCACTTGGAATTCTGTAGCTCCTTTGGATCAGCCAACAGTTGATGTGGCATCTGCTCTCGGGGTTCCTCTTGCACTCTCCCTTATCCTCCCGCAAAGCTGCATGTGGGGTGCTACCCAGGAATCATGCTAATTCAGTCTTGCTGTCCCCTTTGACGCCCAATGGCCATAAAGGAAAAAGGATTCTGGACAGCGGGTTGGGCTGGACAGTTGCTCTTATTCTGTGGGTTGAGGGGCTATTACAGAAAGCCCTTCTCAAAACCAGCCCCTCCATGCAGGGCCTAACAGCCTGCTTTCAGTAGGTGGCTGACTTCCCCAGTGATTGCTAGGACTTACTCATGCAACTAAATAAATGAATCCATACCTATTCACCAAGGAATTCAACCCAAAACCAACTTGGTGCCATCTAGTGGAGTCTGACTCACAGCGACGCCCGCTATGGGATCAAAAAAACTGTCCTGTAGGGTTCCCAAGGTCAAATGGAATCTCTATAGCGGCAAGAGAAAGACGGGGCTGTTGGCTTTTATAAAGATCACAACCTTGGAAACTCTATGGGGCAGTTCTCCCCTGTCCCACAGGGTCACTCTAAGTTAGAATTGACCCATCGACAATGAGGTTCGGGTTTCATCTTGATGGAACCAGACTGCCACCTTTTCCTCCTGAGGAGCAGCAACTGCTAGGTTTGAACCCGTGAACTTTCAGTTAGCAGCGGCATGCATAACCGCTGCACCACAAAGGCTATTTCCCTGGAGCTCAGCCCGACAGGACCACTTCTGTGAAAAGCAGCTTGGGTTCACAACAAGCCCTGCAAAGTTTCTCGAGAATGGTGCATCTTTCTCTAAAAAAGATGGGACATGCTTCATGAGCTAAAGTCAGATCATCCTAAACATAGTCTCAAAGCATAGTGATCATCAACAAGCAATTTTTCTCCTGAAGGCCTGGAGATGGAAACAGTGTGGCAGATGGATCACCTCTATGGTTTAAGACTTGCCTCGCAATTGCTCTTTGGAAATGCAAAGGTTTTCGTGTGCCTATCTTGGTGTGTGTGCCGAATAAGAGACTCTTTGCTCAAGATGAGGCTGAGAGGATAAATCTCATTGGCTAGGAGTTGGGAGATCTGGGCCCTTCTACTAGCCCTGTGGCTATTTGACTAGGGGGTCAGAAGCCACGGGCCTAGGTTCCTCTGTCTTCTATGCCAAGGTCAGAGAGCTCTCCTGCTGGTCCAGCCTGCCTTCCGTGCATCTCCACAGGAAGCCCTCACTACTCCCTCACACCTCCACAAAACCCATCTGCAAGTCCTCTTGCTAATATAAAAGGGGTGAGGGATAAACAAAGAAGTCCTGGCGATGTAGTGAGTTACTCACTGGCTGCTACCCACAATGTCAGCAGTTCAAACCCACCATCGACTCTGCAGGAGAAAGATGAGAGGGTAAAATATAGACTCAAAACCCCAAAGGGGCAGGTTCAACTGTGCCCTATGGGGTCACTGTGAGTTGCAATCACCTCGACAGCATTGGGTTAGAGACAATCAGGTAGGATGGTGGACACTGACCAGTGTTCTTGATTGAGTTGGGGCCTAAGTCCTCATGACCTACCAGAAGGGACAGGTGTTTGTAGAACTCTCAGCCACCACACAAGCCATTAATGAAGCTACTGAACGCCTGTGCCCAGCAGCTCAGAGAAAAGAGAAGGCCGCGGCCTAGCCGGAGCCAAGAGTCACCCTCTGTATAAGAGAATTGTATTTATTTGGTGGTTTCTCCCTTCGTGGCATTGTGGTTGATCAGTCTGAATCACTTCAAAGGGTCCAGCAATCTCCATACATGGCTCCAAGGGGTTGTGGGTGGGGTAGAGGACAGTGGTAGAATACAGGTCCACATGGTCCCAGCTGCCGCATCTGAAGCCCCAAACCAAGATTCGCTCCATCATTCCTAGCCGGCCTCACCCTCGAATTCTTTTTGCTATCTAAGCTCTCTTGGCTTCACAATCACATTTCCCTTTGCGCCATGCAAGGCACAAGTTTTAATATTTTGGGATGCTCAATGCCCTTTGTGCATCTGACTGCCCAGCTCTGTGACCTTGGGAAATCTTTGCCCTTGCATCTCAAACACACTGCCATAAAGTTGACTCCAACTCACAGCGATCCTATGGGACCGAGGAGAACTGTCCCTGTGTTCGGAGACACGGTGACCCTTGATGGGAGTAGAAAGCCTCATCTGGTGGTGTCAAACTCTGGACCCTGCAGTGAGGGCCCCATATGCAACCCACTCCCCGCCAGGGCTCCTTCACCTGTGGCAGTTGCCCTCCCAGGACTGTGGTGAAGTTAAACTAAGAGTATTCGATGAGACAATACATATTACGTAGGTACTACAAATAAGCACTCGACACACTCCTTAACGCTGCTTCAGGCAGCATCCCACTGGCATAGAGGAGGGGTTTCAAAAAGTCCATGGAAAACATCCAGTATCTCTTCATTTCCCCACAAATATTCTGAAGCCCTCTCAAATGATTGTGGTTCCATATGGTTTTATGTGGATTTTTTAAGGGAAAGCAATTGTCCTATTATGATTAGTTCCCACCAATGGTTTGTAAGACACGCACCCCCGACCACACCCCTTGTAGCACTGGACCACGGGCAGCAGAGGCAGAGGACGTGGCTCTGGACACAGCCTCTCGGACTTTTTCCCGTGAGCAGAGTATCCAGTGAGGGTAGATGAGCGCTCCTCTCTTGTGCTGCTCCATCCCTCGTGCTGGGCTCTCTTAGCCTGCCCTTGCAGCCGCTGCCCGGTGCCCTGCTGCGGAAGCCCCTGCCTCCAGCCTCTGCCTCGAGCTCCCAAAGCAGCAGCAGCAGCAGCAGCAGCAGCGACCCTGGCAACAAGGATGGCTGGAAGCCGACTCCCCAAATGTTTTCACACGGTGCTCACATCACATCCAAGTCACAGAACGTCCTATTTCACAACTTGTGGGGTGGAGCTTCCGTGACACATCGCTGTACAGAACAGCTATTAGGATTAATATTAATACATCCTCTACCAAGCCTCTTATTTCACCCCCCTGAGAACACATTGGTGGGAAGGCACTGAAATCACCCTGGTGGCAGAAAGCCATCCTTTTCAAGCTTAAAGGTTACGTAGTCGATCAGGCACTGTCCGGGAATTACAGCCCGGGTCGTGCACTTCTCTTGCTAGCTGACTGATGGCATCGGCTTCGCACAAAGTCAAGCAAAGCAAGAATCCAGGAGTCAGTCAGTCCATCAAGAGGAACTGCATGTTTAGACAGGGCACAGCGCAAGCCGAGGGGAGTGTGTCCTGACAGTGCCCCACCAAGTGTTCGGGGAGAAGGTAGGCGGGGGGACAGAAGAAAAGGGATGGAAATCCCAGGAGAGGCTTGCTTAGCAGTACAGGCAGAACCACAGAGACCTTGAGTAGAGAGGGGTTTGTTTGCTTTTGTTTGGGGTTAGGAAGCCGCTGGGTAGCACAAGTGGTTAAGCACTCAACCTCTAACTGAAAGGTCAGCTATTCAAGTCCACCTCAGTAGCACCTCAGAAGAAAGGCCTGGCGATCTATTTCCCAAAGCTCACAGCCTTGAAAACCTAACGGGGTGCAGTTTTCCTCCGTGTGCCTAGTGTCACCGTGGATCCGAATCCGCTCAGTGGCAACAGGCAGGGATCTTAGCGACCCGGGGGTGGTCCTCCTGCAGACCTGGCTCTGGTGGCCTCTGACAAGTGGTTCCTGCCCAGGAGTGAGAGAGCCCAGGGAAGGGCTTCTGCTTCAGAACTGGCTCGGAGGTCTGACGAAGAGTCGAAAGTTCAGTGACCTCTGGGGAACACGATACGCTTTGGGCTTTCAGGAGACCTGCATCTCATCAAGCAGAAGAATATTTAATGTGAAGTGGCAGGACAAAGATATTTCCTGTCAGCAGGTTTTTGCCAGATCTTTCCAATTCAAAGTGCAGGTTCGAATCATGGCCAGGAAGAAAGAATGGCTGCTGAGTAGGGGGTAGCATAAGGGG
>NW_022103898.1:67594513-67601620 GCF_000313985.2 Echinops telfairi
GTGCTTCTTTCTCTGATGGCAAAGCTAGAGAGAAAAGTCTTTCGCACCCACTAAAAGTCTGCCTGCTCCAAATGGTATCCTGTGAGTTTTCTGGGAAAATGATGTAGAATGGAAATAACATGAGAGAATCAATGCGAATATGCCTAAGTGCACAAGATTCCCCCAGTCCCAACGCCGTACCATGTCATCTCACATCACAGAGAAGAAAATAGAAAGAAAAATGTGTCTCAAGAGAGTTTAATGACATCTTGAGCCTATTTGTCCCATGAACGCAAATGTTTATATTGTATATCCAAAGCGCCATATTAGGAAATGGCTTTTCTGCCAGGTTTTCTCAACTGGGTGAAGGGCATATGGATTCAAAATGATTAGAAGGGAAAAGGGGGGGAAAAGGTATTTCTCTAGTTCCTCAAAGCTTCTTTAAGATTAGGCTCCCATCTCTTTAATTGCTGCAGAAGCTATTTCCAGCCAGGCTTTTGCCAGATCGTCCCAATTTGAAGTGTAGTTCAAACCCTTCATGGGAAAACAAGAGGCAGGAATGATCCTGGGACTCTAGCGCCCTCTGTGGCAGGCCTGGGCATTACCATCACAGATTCCAGTCCCTCGGAAGTCACCAGTCCCTTGATGGAGTTATCGATTGGGAAAGAGGTCTCTTGAAACTGAGGTAAACAAGTCACCTTGTGCCCATTTGAAGAAGCTGGGAGTGGGGTGGACAGGGGGGAGGGGTGTATCCTGCACTTCCAATCACATCATGGGGGTGGTAGCTCTGCTTTCTGTGAAAGAGAACTCCTCTGCTGACAACATAGAACCAAGCGAGTTTCTCTTAAGTCTCTCCTGCAGTATTCAAATGCCTTTCTCCTCATTCCCACCTATAGTTTCTGACTCTCACAGTCAAGTGAGGTCATGTTTTATTGACAACAGGCTAGAAATTAAACTCAGCCAAATTATGTTTCTTCTCTTTTCCCATTAAGTATTTCATTAGAAAGAACAAAAACATAATGGTCGTTAAAAAAAATAAGAAGAAAGAAAACATGGTCATTCTTTGATGTGTATCTCAACTTTAAGTTTGCTATCTGCAGTCAATGCTTTTGTTCCCCTACACCCACCCCCAATCTTTTCTTTTGCAAAAGAGTTGCACATTGATGAGGCCAGTGAAGATCGGATGCCTCTCTTGCTATGTTGAGTCCATCCATCCATTCATTGAGAAGTCCCCAAGGCACCTGCGCAAGCCCTTGTTGAGGGCAGGTGCCAGCGATGAAGACATCTTCTGCCTGGAGGTGCTGACTGCCCAGAGCTTTCCTTCAGACTCTAGTGGTCTCTTCCACCCACTTGAGGAAGTTGGCCCACTCTTTCCTACGTCTAGAAGGGAAGTTATTTTAACACTAGCAAAGAAGGCACTTCCTCTAGGGGCTTCGAAGCAGCGTGGTGATTTTACCCTAGTTGGAGTTGATGCCCAGTTTGCAGAATCAGCACTGAGCCGAGGTAGAAAGCACAACATTTTCCCATAACGAGAAAAAATAAAGTGAAAAAGAATGGAAGGGTCAGAGGAACCGGAATGGTAGGAGCAGTCAGGCTATAAGTTTGCAACTTCTGGTCTCAGAGCATCTTCCTTTAACATCGGAGGTCTCAGGACAGTAGTAAGCACGTGGCCGCTAGGGTGGAACACCAATGGAGCTACCCAGGGAAGATGCTCAAACAGCGTCTTAACTGTCATTGAATGTAGCCAAACCCAGAGGCTTAAAAGTCCCCAAATGGAGTGACTGTGATCTCCTACGGTTCTGGACTCCAGGGTTCTCGTTCAAGTCTCCCGCGTGGTTGTTGTTCTGTAGTGACTAGAGCTGGGGTCACCGAAAGGCGTTTTCGTGCACAAGTTTGGGCTGAATGCAGGCTCTTGACTAGGACCTTCGCAGGGCCGCTTCACGTGACCTGGGCTTCACAGGGGGTCACTCCCACTATTCTGTATCAGCCAACCCTTCGGGTCAGGGACTCAGGAGGAGGGCCCTCCACACTTGCCGTCCAAGGAACTCCACCTCGCCCTCCACACCGTTTTTGTGGGAGTAAGGAATTTGGAAAAAAATTTTTTTAAACCCTGTAACCAAGCAATCATGGGATTCGGCCTATGGCTGAATGAAGAAGTGTTTCCTAATTGATAAGATAAAACAAAAGCACTTGCCTCTAAATCCCTGAGTCTTGCCCATTCTCCATTACAAGAACAGTAGGTTATGCTTCCTTTTTTCACTTGCTTCTAAATTTTATGTGGGGCTCATTCTTGCTGGTGTGGGGGATCTGCACGGCAAAACACACACTCATGGGATCTGCACGGCAAAACACACACTCATTCAACCTTCTCTGCACGTGCACCTCGGTGACATTGCTAACGTTCACGGCGTTGTTGTCTCCCCATTCTCGCCCTCTTTCTCCACTTCATTCCCTCTTCATTAACAGCAACTTAAACCACCCCACCCCACCCCTGTAACTGTCACTCAGCCTCCTGAACAGAGAACTCATGGCTAGGGAAAGCGTCCCCGGAAGCCTGCAGCAACTGTTTGGGTTGATTTTACAATTTGTTTTCTGTTGTTCTGTTTTCTTTGATCACGGCGAATCCTAGCACAGGGGCTGCAGATTCCGATGAACCGCACACCTGGCCACACGTTTGGGCAGGCTGGCGCGGCGAGGTGAGCGAGCACTGGACTGAGAATGGGGACAGTTAGTGTCCATTCAGGTTGACCCTTGATGGACTGTGGTGGTGTCATCAGTAAGCCCCCGGCGACTCACCAAAAGGCTGGCAGTTCAAACCCACTCAGCAGCTTCAGGGGAATAAGGCCCGGAGATCCGCTCCAGTGGAGTCCAGTCTGGAAGACCCATGGGACACGTCTGCTCTGTCTTCTGGGGTTCGCTCACTGCCAGCGCATCAGAGAAGGACAGGGTAGAACTGCCCCCTGTGGGGTTCAAAGACGTAACTCTTCACAGAATAGAACGCCTTCTCCTGTTACATGGGGTTCCGAGACGCCCAAACTGACCCCAAGGCCCCTCATCAAAACAACATTGGTTAAACGTGGACAAGGGACAATGTCCACAAGCCTAATTTCTTGTCAAGGCAAAGAGCGTCAGTCTGCCTTGTTTGCGTCATGAATACTTCCAAGAGATAAAGCACACAAAACATGCCTAGAAAAACCCAAATTCCCAGTTATGATAAGGCATCATAAACATTTCAGGAATTTTCTCCCTAGCCTTTTTAGGTCTTGTTATGTGTATTAATGAAGTGTTAGAATTGGATTCATTTCTGAAACTTGAGTGACATAAGGACAACTTTTGAGAGAAAAAAAATTCTCCTGAAAATATATCCTCAAGGACCCCATTGCGGCAAACATTGGCTCAGAGACCTGGACAAGGCTTACGCCGTGAACTATCTTCCTGTTGTAAATAATGCGTGCAAATGCGATGATCCCCACCCCTGCCTTTCTAACTAGTAAAATGCCTTTGGGATGAAAATCACAATGAAAGCCCTAAAATTAAAAGGCCATTCGTCTAGAACTCTGGCCCGGGAGGACACGCCGGTGGCCCCGGCCGATGCTGGCCGCGGTGCGGTGGGCAGCGTGAGGTGGTGTGGAGCGGAGCAGCGCGCACAGAGCCGCTCCCGGAGCTCCACGGCTCGCCGACTCTGTGCCTCTTCCATGCACTTTGTATCCAGGGATATTCCGTACATTGTGACTGAGAAACAGCACGAAGGATCGAAAATGCACGTTGGAATCCCATCCACCTTCCGAGTAAGTGCTTTAGTATCAATAGCCTTGCTTCTTTGATAGAGGATGCCAGCGCCTTTGGCAGCAACAGGCCTGACTCCGAATCGACTGCGTGGGGATCAGCTTCACTCCATGATGGACAGATCTTGCTCCGGTCAAGCTATGGTGGAAAACTTACATGGTTTGGGGAGTGGAGGTGGGGAGTCGGGTGGAGGGAGAATTTAAAGCGTCTGTATCTTGACCTGAGGGCCTGAAGGACCCAGTCTCTCCTTTCTCTCTCATTCTATCTGAGCCACCTTCTCCCTCACCCTGCTGTTCCCTCTGTCTGAAATGCGGTTCCCTCAGATCTTTCCCTCCTTGTGACTTGTCTCCAATTTATCCTTCGTGCTATGATTCCAGTATTTCTTCCTTGGCACATTCCCAAGTCTTTTAATCTAGCGCCTTGTATCATTCATTGATTGTACTTATTTATATGAGGTTTTTTGTTTAATCTTTTTGTTACAGCCACTAGGCTATAATCTTCAGAAGGGCAGGAACTAAGTCTATTTTGCTCATGATTGTCTCCCTGAACACCTGGGACAGCATCTGTCATTGAGGAAGCATCTAAGTGGATGAATACATGAAATCAGCAAGCATGGACTTTTATAATGCATCTTATATGCATTGAGCACAAGCACACAGCCTATCGTTCCTAAGCCTATTGAAAGAAAGAAAGAGAAAGAAGCCTAGTATTTCTCTTTGAAACCCGGTATCCCATCCCTTAGTACCTGTCAAACACAGCTGCACAAACCAGATTGACTAAAACCAGATCTCCTCGATGGCCCTGTTTCACACCGTTTCCAATAGGTTGGGGATCCGAAGAGATACCATCAACCAATGTTCAGTCAGGAAAGAGGCCGCTGGTAAACCTTGCTGGCTGACCTGCCTTCTGTGGCCAGGATCGACCCCACTGGCAGCAACTCTTCTAACTTAGCGTGGGAATGCACTGAAGCCCCACAGAAGGTGCTCCCAGCCCGGCAGCAGGCAGCCCTGGGAAGGGCACCAAGTGCGGAAATTCCCTCCAGCCCTTCCAAGCTGCTGGCTGCCAGCAGCGAAGGGGAGACTTCCAAATTCTGGAGCAAAATCCCACCAGGTCTTTCCATTCTAAACACGAGTTCTGCTGTTCGAACCAGTTCATGAACGTCAGGTTGGTAGGGTTGTTCCAGAGACGCCTGACTGTTTCTTAGGTATTAAAACAAGAAAAGAAAAGAAAAAGAAAGGCATATGCATTCTCTTTCATTCACCCTGAAGAACTCAGTATCCCCGTCTGAGGTTACCGGCTTGTGGTTCAGATCCACCCCGAGGCATAGCTGCTTATTTTATAGCTGGGGACATTCCTCTCCGGAGCCCCAAACCCTCTCCCTGGTCCACGCTCAAGATGATGGGCTTATGATGTAGTCAGTGCTTTGAGGGGGCTCTTCCCTGAGCAATTCCAAGGAGTTACCATGGGAACCTACCTCCTCCCACCTCCACTCACTTCCCTCAGTCTGCCCTGAAGTTATTTCTAAAGAGGCGGAATGTTACCTGTTTATTTTATAAATTCAAGGAAATTGAATTTTAATTTGTTACTGGCTCTGCCAATTACTAGCTCGGGGTGCAGAAGGAACTTGCTGTCCCTCAAAACCTCATTCTCTGTCTATGAAATGAAATGTAAGCTGTGTCTGGGATGGTCTCAGGATGAATGAAGGTACTGCATGTCACACGCTTGGCCCCTGGCCTGCACATATTGTAGTAGATCAAGGAGAGCGGCCAAGTCTTGGCTACTTCTTCCATTGAGAGCTGGAGTCTAGTTCCTTTCCCATTGAACGCAGACTAGTCTTCGTGACTTGTTTGACCAGTAGACTATGTTGGCATTGACATGCTGAGACCCCCAAGGTTAGGGCATAAGAAACGTTCCAGCTCTCTTAGAAGGTTCTCTGTCTGGTCTCTGTCCGTTCTGAGATGTTCATTCTAGGGGAACATCGCTGCCACATGCGACGTCTAACTACTCTCAGACTACCGTGCGGTGAGAAAGCCCAAGGTATGAAGAGACTAGAGTGAGAGCGCCTGTCAACCCCAGCTACTCCAGCCCATGCACCAGTCATGCGAGTGAGGAAGGTTCATTTGGGTTTCAGAAAATGTAACTGAAGAAATTTGAAAGGAGAGGAACTGGGAAATGCTGGCAATGACCAGAGCCCAGGCATATGGCCCTACACAAGCCATGTCAGTTGAGGCCCCAGGCAATGTGGAGCACGTGGGGGTGGGGAGCCGGGGTGGAAACTGCAGAGCTGCTCCCCCATTGCCCTGCCCAAGCTCTTGTCCCACAAAATTGTGCTGCATCACACCACTAAGTCGGGGGAGGGGGGACAGTTTGTTATGCAACAATAAGACAGGAGAACACATAGGGACCCTGTAATAAAAGGTGACTATTTGTTAGTCTTTGGCGGAGGAACGGACCTATTGCTCCATCGAATCTGAGCTTCTCTAACTGAAGGAGATGAGTAGTGTTAAGAAGAGGAGGTATAAGGGTTGCGACTGCTCACAAAACAAAACACCTTGCAGATGGCATTTGAATGGAGACACAGAGTGAGTGAGTCATGTGGTCCCTCGGCAGAACAGGGTGACAGGTACAGGGAACAGAAGTGCAGAGGTGGGAGGAGATGAGTGCACAGAGGGGTTGGGGACCTTAAGACAGACCGCGACGGATCTTTAGGCCATTTTAAAAACGGTGGCTTTTTTATTGAGACAGCCATTTGGGAGGTTGAGCAAAGAAGCCACCTGATTTGATTTGTTTTTCATTAACAGCCCCCCCACCCCACCCTGCGCCCCCCAGCTGCTGAGTGGTGAATGAGCTAGTGGAGATGAGCAAGGAGACTACCTGGGACGCAGTTGCAATGATCCACCGGGAGAGAGGGTAGTGCATGAAGGATGGGAAAGTGGTGACACGCAGCTCTGGATAGCATGTACCCTCACTCCAACGCAGGGGTGATGGAGCCATTTCTTTATCCCACCTCCTTAGAGTCATACCAAGGGGAAGGAGTAGCCCTTCACAACAATGGAGTGCACTATGAACTGATCCCAGCAGTTTCTCGCCAGAATTAAGGCAGATCCAGTGTGATCTCTCTCCAGCTCAGCCAACCAACCGACCGCCATCCAGATGACTTTAACTCAGGAGCAAGCGCAATTTGTATCTGAGTAAGAACAGTCCCTTTCAAAGTCCTCGTAAGAGGCTACACAATTCCCAGTCCCTTTTATGTAGCTCAAAACATACCGGGTATGCCCAGTTTTTAAAAACTCCCATGAAGGAAAATAAATGAGCCTCAAAAGCAGTTCTGTCTCATTGCTA
>NW_022103898.1:67602861-67604169 GCF_000313985.2 Echinops telfairi
TGCTTTGTGATGGTCAGACCAGGGTGCAGCTGCCTTAGCCAGTTCCCTGCTTCAGCTGGCAAGGCTCACTTCCTGCAAGACATCCCTGAGAAAAAGCTGCATGGACCTACCCCGATGCAGCCCTGGGTGCTGGAGTGGCCATGTGGAGACCCGTGCCAGCGCTGAGATGCTTACATGTTCACTGACTCAGCTTTCCTCCTGCAGTCGGCGTCATTGTGTCTACTTGGTGAGACGGAGGAGGACTTTGTGGATTGGTGTTGGATATGGGCTAACGTTGGACTTGGGTTGAGATCTTTTCTTGATGTGCACTTACCCTTTATATAAAATTCTCTTTTATACATATGAGTTTCTGTGGATTTGTTTCCCTAATGTACCAGACTAACACAAGACCTAATGTAAAGAAGGCCAAAATTCTCATAAATGGCCAAATAGACAACATTATAATAAATCAAGAAAAGGTTGAAGTTGTCAAGGATTTAGTCCTGCTTGGATCTACAATCAATGTGCATGGAAACAGCAGTCAAGAGATCAATGGATGACTTGCATTAGGGTTTTCTGCTGCATGAGATCTTCTTAGAGTATTGAAAAACAAAGCGATGTTGCTTTGAGGACACAGGGAGGCCTGACCCAAGTCAGGGTATTTTAAATTGCCTCATACACATGTGAAAGTTGGACATTGAATATGGAAGACTGAAGAAGAATCAATGCATTTTGAATTTGTGGTGCTGGAGAAAAATATTGAAAGTACCGAAGACTGCGAAAAGTCAAACTGATTTGGTTTGGAAGAAGTACGGCCAGAATGTTGCTGAGAGCAAGCCTGATGAGACTTCGTCTTACAGGCTGTGGACATACTGTCAGGAGAGCTCGACCCCTGAGAAGGTTGTCCTGCTGGGTAAAGTGGAGGGACAGCTAAAAAGAGGAGGGCCCTCCGTAAGATGGATTGACACAGCGGCTGCAACAACGGGCTCAAGCATAGGAATGATTGTGAAAACGGTGCGGGATCGTGCAATGTTTCATTCTGTTGTGCATAGGGTTGCTGTGAGTCCAGACCAATCCAATGGCACCTAACAACAACAACAACGGGAGAAAAGACGGTGCCCGTGAGGAAGGTCATGTAACTGGTTGGAAAGGAACGGCAACGGCAGCAGCATCGTATGCTGGTATAGGGCTGATAGTCTATAGGCACGAGGTGTTCTGTTCTCTATTGCTGTGTAACAGACTACTTCAAAGCTTAGTGGCTTAACCACACAGAAGCACACCAGCCTGTGTGATCCAAGGATTGTAAATAATAAAATCCAAATCTGGAGG
>NW_022103898.1:67604761-67619113 GCF_000313985.2 Echinops telfairi
TGCATTATATGCCGATAAAACTTTTTTATAAAATACAAAGTTAGTGGCTTAAAACACCAATATATTACTTCTCATGGTTTTCTGGCCTATGCAGCTCAATTGGGTGTTTCTCACTTGAACACTCTCATGCTGGATTTGTCGGAAGGCACAATGCACTGGACATCCAGAATGACACATGCACACACCTACAGCTGAAACAGCTGTCTTGAACTTTTCCCGTGATAGCTAGGATTCTAGGGCGAGAACCGCAAGAACTAGTGATCAAAGATAGAGGAAGTAGAAGCTGCTTGTCTTCTGAAAGGCTATTCACAGAACTGGCACGATGTCACTTTTAGTGTATTGTACTAGTTGAAGCAATGACAAGCCAGTCTAGATGTTACAGTCAGAGGACAGCCTCCATTTCCCAATGGGAGGATAGGATGAGCATCGAGGGAGGGAAGGTCCTAAAGCTCATCTTTGGTAGAGACTAGCTACTACATTGAGTATCTTCTAACTTAAATGGCAATGGGCTGGAATTGACTGCCTGACTCTTGAACAGCTATGGGAAATTAGATAGCGACTGTATATACTCGAGTATAAGCCGACCTGAATATCAGTCAAGGCACCTAATTTTACCCAAAAAACTGCATTAAAAATGTGCTGAAAAAAACTCGGCTTATACACGAATATATGTGGTACATAGATTAAAATAAGCCAATTGATTAAAACTTCATCTCTACTCTTTCCCCAATCCACCTCAATGTTGCTACCCACTCCCCCACACAAGTGGAAACAGAATGAGGTGGTCCAGAATTCCAGCACCAGCTGGTGGAGCTGAACTGTGGAGTAATAGGTTTATGTCACTGTCTTCTCCTTTGACTGCTCCCTCGGGCTGGTACGGCCTGGAAAATTACCTCTTACGCATAAATAAGAACTCAGCCTCAAAGGACTAAGATTTACCATCATCAAGCCAATTCAAAAGAATGTGCTTTAGGTTTGAAGACAATTTCCAGAAAGACATGCATTCTCAGAATGCTTTCAGTAATGGCAACATCATTGGAATAAGCGGCTGACCTCCTCTCTGGGGGACTGTACTCATTAAGAGTACAGTTAAAATTCCAACTCATTACCTAATAGTTGCACCTTATGCACTTGGATGCCTCTGAAAATGCTTCCAGCCCTTCTATTTCAGTCCTAACAACCAACCGACAGTTTTCTATACCTTTGAGAGCCCTGTGAGAATGTTGCTGCAGCAAAGATTAAAAGGAAAAGGAAAAGAGCCAACAAGGAAGTACTATTCATAATCCTCTTTATTCGTGTGATTTGAATTAATCTGAGGCCTATGAGGAATGAATTCTCCCCAGCTTGGGGGCCAGTGCTCGGGTTCCTTCATCCTTTCCTCTCATCAATCTCTACATTCCTCGCTTCAGGCATGGCTCCAGATCCCAAGCACTAGCATCTTGGAAGCACTGTCGAGCAGTGCTTGTTGATGACTAACTCGTCCTTCAGGATTTAACTCCAGCACCTCTCCTGCCGCATGTCGCCTCGCTCCTTCTACCCCAGAGGGGACCGAGCCATGCTCCCTTCACTCTTTCCACTCAGACTGTGGACCCTTCCTTTCTCCTGCATTTAATGCTTTCTTTCCCCTCTTGACATCAGGAACGTAGTTCATCCCCGTTGGATGTCCAGTATCCAGCCAAATACCTCACATCCAGGAGTTGGAAAGGAATGGAGTTAATGTTTACTGAATAAATAAATGCTACTCATGGTTGGATGATCAGTTTGCCAAAGGGGCACACTAAGAAACCAGCATAGTAAGTTTAATTGGAATCAAAATGTAAAAGATCTGATTTTGAGACGGTTGCACTTAAAAATGGGAAGGTGAGCTATCCATCCAAATGATTATAATGAAAGCAGGATGGGCTATGATACAGAGAATATGTATTAACTTATGAAATTTGTATTCCAGGCTCAATTCAGTGGACCTTTTGTTCATTCAACGACTTACTGAGAACCTTCTATAAACCAAGTACACCCTTTTCTCACTTATCAACATGGTTAGGTTCCAAAACAAGGGTGCTATGTGAAAATTGGTGTTATGAGGAAATGGAGGATGATCACATTTCATCGCAAAATGGAAGATGACTACAGCATTTCATAACAGCCTTCATCATTTCAGAACAACTACATCATTTCATTACATAAGCAACAAACCACATCACTACGTGCCTGCCAAATTACCTAATTGCAAAACTTCTAAACCACTGAGAATCACAGCCCAGCCAAGTTGGGGTTTGTTACTGCCAGTCATACATTATTAATGTGCAAAATAGTCAGACAGTAGACTTTGTACTATAGTGGTAAATGTAAAATGTCTGATAATAAGATAGTTCATTGAGGAGGAAAGGGTATATATGTATCCCTCACTTATGGGACAGCTATTTGTTCCAAAAAACCATAAGGGAGTGTGAAACACTCTTCAATGCAAAAGTACTTCCACTGATATTAAAGAGGTAATTGTGATTTCTTCCTCTTTTATTTAAGATGGCCAAGTAATTACCACAGTTACAAAAATATATCAATTGAACTGCGAGAAAAAGAATATTTACTGATAATAAACTTAGAAGGAAATCAATGCAATGGGATGTCAGGATGACATTGTAGCTGGAGGTAAGAGGTAGTCAGTCTTGGATACAGTCTTTGTCATTTTCATCACCAATTTTTCTTTTTTACAGTTCAGATGTTTATGATTTTCGCTAACTCAACCTCTACTTAACAATAAAGTTTTAGTACAGAAAAATATTTTTAGAACAAAAGATTTTTAAAGGCTGAAACATAAGAGCACTTCAAAGAACATAGATAGAGGGTGGGTCCCCCACAGACTGAAGAGTGATAGATGATATCCCCTCTCTCCCTCCTGCTTGCATCAAGTATGCAAATCAAAAGGTCTTGGCTTATCCAAACTTAACACTCACTGCAAGTTTGTTCATATAATATTCCCTGATTAGGAACTGCTGTTGGGTTAAGGAAGTTGGTGGGTTTTTCTTCACCTGATATTGTAAGGTAGAAAATCACTTCTTATGGACTATTAATTATGTTTGGGGTAAAAAAATAAAATAATAGAATATAACAAAAGAAGAAGAGGAGGAGGCAGAGGAAAGAATCAATGCTAGCTATGTTGAAGGCGAGCTATCACAGATTGCATGGTCACTATGGAAACGCTTATTACTTTTACAAAGTCCCTTCTTCTATGAAGCTCATATTCAAGACACGAGAACAAACTACATACAAAACAACTAACTGGGAAATTTCACCCAGTGTGGAGTGTTGTCAAGAAAATACAGCCAGATGAGGTGCGGTGAAGAATGGCACTGTTTTTGATGGCTGATCAAGAACACTCATTTTGAGAAGTGACCTTTGAACTGGATACTGGATGAAGAAGAGAGTCTATCCATCCAACATCTGGGGAAAGTGCCCCGGAGAGGAGGAACCGAGTCATGAGGCAAATGCGTGTATGTACCTCACAGACGGGACAGACGGAGCCAGAGCAGCAGGGAGGAGAGCTGGAAATGGATCAGAGGCATAGCAGGGCCCAGAACATAGAGCCTGTAGAACAGAGGAAAGAAAGTGGACTGCATTCTAAGTGTGGTGAGAAGATACTGGAGGGTACTACACAGATAAATGTCATGATTTAATTTACATTTTCTAAAAGGAGATTCCCGTAAGAGAAGCTGATACCTAGTAGAAATCAAATGTTTTGCAAATGTTGGTGGCAACATATGTACAAGCGTGCTTAATGCAATTGAATGATGGATTGCTATAAGATTTGCAAGAGCCGCCCAATAAAATGATTAATCACAAAGAGGTTATTGTAATAATCTGGTATGACGCCTAGGACCGTCGCTAGGGTGATGAAAAGCTGGTAAAATCATGATATTCTGGTGGAAGGAAAGCTATCGAATGGCCTGGAGCGGGACTGGAAGAAGAAGGACGAATCAGACGAACCCCAAGGGCTCGGGACGAATGGTGTTGCTGTTGAGTAAAACGGGCAAGGCCGGCGGGCTGACAGGATTTCAGGGGGAATCACGTATTCCTTTTTGCACCTGCTCATTTGAGGGACCTGTTGGTTATCCGACGGCGCTCTGGTGGTACTATGGGATAGGTGTTGGGTTGCTAACTTCAACGTTGATGGTTCAAACTCACCAGCTGCTTTTCAGGAGAAAGATGAGGCTATCTGCTCTCGTGAAGATCTGTCATCTCAGAAACCCTATGCTCTGAGTCAGGACAGACCTGATGGAGGTGGGGATTTGGCAGGGGAAGGGGTGGGTGCTTATTGGCTATCCGAGAAGAGAGATCAAGTAGTCTGTTGGGTAGATATGCACATAGATCAAGTGGTGTGATCGAAACCTAGCGGTCCCTTCTTCATGCATACACTGAGGATGAACATCGTTTGGGGGATTTCAGAAGCAGGCGTAATAGCATCTCACAGGGCAGATGATGGAGATTTCTGGGAGGAGATAGTGGTCTTAGGGCCACCCTTTCAAGGAGATTTCCCCAGATTTTAATAATGGGGGAAAGTTAAAAGGGCAGAGTTTCACCATGAAGGATGTGAAGAAGACCAATTAAGAACCTGTGTGGACTTGAGGGATGATAAAGGAAGGGGCACTGATGGTGGAGGCTTAAAATGAAAAGGAAAGCATCTTCCATCCACCTTGTACATAACAAACCCCAAAATCATCACCATCTTGTGACCCTGTAGGATGGAAGAGAACTGCCCTACAAAGTTCCAAGACTGCAGGTTTTTAGGAAAGCAGACTTTCTCTGCAGACACCAGTAGCTGATGGCTTTGAACCAGCAACCTTTCAGTCAGCAACCAAGCCCTTTAACCACTGAACCACCTGGGTTCCTTACATCTTGTATACCAAACTCGCTCCAGCAAATGGATTCTGAGACTGTAACTCTTTACAGTATCAGACAGCCTCGTCTGTTGACTCTGGAGTGGCTGGTGGGTTTGAACTACCGATCTTGTGGTTCGCAGCCTAACACCTAACCCACAGCACCACCAGGGCTCCGACACCATGCACAGGTAGAGGAGGATAATAAAGGAGGTAGTTGACTGGCTAGAAAGGACTAAGAGAGAGTCTAAAGGAATGGAAGCACTGAGTCTTGACGTGAAGGAGAATGCTGCTTGCCCTCGAGTCTGCTCTGCTTCGTAGCTGTCTTGTGGATAAGAGAAGGAAGTGCCGCCCCATCCTGCAGCATCCATGTGACGTCATGGACTGCTGATGGGAGAGCAGGGCTAGGCCACAAAGCCGGTGTGGTTTTGCTTGTTTGTGTTGGGACACGGGAGAAGAGGTGACTAGAGGGGGAAGTGAGGGAAGAGGGGTGTGGATAAATTGGCTAGCAAAATAGCCAAATGGGCATGCCTACTTCAGCTGCTCTCAAGAAAAGTGATGAAATACAAGGTAAGCGCTTTTCTTCCTAAAGAGACACCTGAAGGAGATTGTTAGGAGGGGGGCAAGGGAAAGCACAGCTTCCCTGGGCTCACAGGGGTGAGGAGCACTGCCAAGCAGAGATAAAGGGCCGGGAATATTGGGTTCTCCATTCCCTGGGCCTCGTATAAATGACTCGCATATTCCCTCAGAGCACTTAGCAATGAAGGAGTGAATTTCCCTCCGAGGCGACTGTTGTTGTAACAGCAGCTGTCAACTCAATCCCCTTTCTTCAGCTGCGGCTTCTACCGCTGTGGACCTGTGGCCCCAGGTTGTTCTCTCCCTGCTGATCCTCACAGGGGTGTGGTCCTCTCCAGCCAGCTGCCCTCTGGCAGGGATACTGGCTACAGAATTTCGACCAGCATTCTCTCTTGCCTTTTCTTGTTTGCTATTGTTTTTAACTCCCATACACAGTGGGAGTGGGTGGGATGGCACAAAAGAGAGATGCCTGAAATCCTGTTAGGTACACTGGGGTCATCTTCTAACTCGTAATGACCCCTGTGCTCTACGGGGCTTTCAGTGCCTGAGTTTTCATAAGTAGATAGCCAGGCCTTTCTTCCAAGGTGCCTCTGGGTGGACTTGCAAGTCCAATCCTTTGGTAGTAGCCTTGTGTATTCGCTGTTTGCACCATGCAGAAAGTCCACAAGGGCATGAACACAAGGCACGGGCATGAGTGTGTGTGTATGTGTGTGTGTGTGTGTGTGTGTGTGTGTGTGTGTGTGTGTGTGTGTGTGTGTGTAAGGAGAAATTTACCCTTAACACCCCCACACCACACATTCCTTCCATTTACATAAAAATGTGGGTGAGGGAGCTGTAGCAGGAAGCCAACCCCTCCAACTATCCCAAAAGACTGGGGTTAATAAAGCAATTTCATGAAATGTTTTACTTGCGGGAGAGGGTTCGGGCATTAAGCTATTGCAGCCCCTGCCCCAGGCACTAGTTAGCTCCCAGACAGACATGATTTGCTCTAATGCAGTATCTGTCACAGAATGACTGGACTTGCCCCCAGGAACGTGCCTGGAGCATCACAGCCCATCCTCCGAGGTAAAGCGACGAGGATTTCTTGGTTCTGACCCACGGCAATGGAGGCCCTCCTTTCCAGCCATAACTACGTGTGAGCTGGAGGTATCACCCAGCACTTTCTCACCAGTGCCCATTCCAAGCTGGTCAGGGCCCACGAGGAAGGCTTCACTTGAGTTGCTGTGGAGGTCCTGGTCCCTAAGAGCATCTTTCTGCTCGCCTCCTTTTTCTTCCTTTCGGATAGAGGGAGACAGACCTACCCCAAACCTTATCAGATGGCCTGCTAGCTCCCCCCCGTCCTGCAAACTAGCCTGCCTCGCCCTCCACACATCTGTGCATTCAATCCAGCGGGCACAAGTGTCTTTCCCATTTTTGCCTAGGGGGCTCCCGGGACCTGCATTCGTTCTCCAGCTAAGTCCTTTTCGTCTCATGTGACCAAGCTCTCCCGGATGTAAACTCCGCTTCGCATTGTCGAGTTTTCCTCGATCCCCACTTCCCCAACTCCCTCTCCAGGAGTTAACCTCCTGTTCTCCAGGAAAGGAAAATGCCACCTGCCCCGCTCACCACTCTGTGGGAGCAGAAGGGGCAGATCCCGCTCCAAGGAAGAAAGAGGGAGTCCAAGAGACGATGGTGCCTAAGGCTCGCGTGTGGGCAAGGCATCAGCCTCCACGTGAGCACCTGACGTATATACTTCTTACAACTTACCAGGTACCTTCTGTCTAAAGTCCCTGGGTGGCACAAATGCTTTGCACTTGACCACCAACCTAAAGATTGACGTGGCTAGAACCCACCCAAAGACACCCCGGAAGAAAGGCCTGGTGAACTACCTCTGTAACGATGCATCTAAGGCAACCCCACAGACCCTATGACCCAACTCTCAGCCAAACAGCCAGTGACAGCAGGGAAGTACAAACTCACCTGGGCACCGTTTGCCCAGGAATGAAGCTCAGCAGGTAGGCAGGGGTCGGAAGGAAAGAGGAAACCCAGGGAGAACAAAGCAATGGTGCTGTTGCGATGTGGAAGTTGCAGTCGGTGCCACAGAACAGAACGGATGCATTCTAGAGGGGGAAGCCAATCTGCTCAATAAACTTTCACCTGAATCCCCCAGGGGCAGTTCTACCCTGCCACTCGGGCCGCGCTAAGTTGGTGGTACACATCAGTAACAGGGTAACCCTGCCATCTGGTCCCGTTTGGTAAGAGGGGCAGCCCGGTGCTGAGAAACCACCTCCTACCGAGTCCAGGACGAGGCCAGGGTCCAAGGGAGCCTGTTGACTTTCAGATCGCCGTAGATGGCAAAAGGCAGCTCAGGCTCAGAAGACAGCTGACATTCCTCAGGAAGTATAGAATTACCACGTGATTTTGCACTTCCATTCCTCGGTATAGATCCCAAAGAACAGAAAGTGGGAACACCAACAAATACCAGTGTCCATAGCCCTGCTAGTCCCAGACCCCACCAGATGGGAACAAATGGGAAGATTTAACAGGCTGACAAAATGTGAAGTGTTACCCAGCCATTAAGAGGCACGAAGTCCTGATACATGCTCTGCCACACAGATGGATCTTGAAAACATCGTGCTGAGTGGAAAAGCCGGTCAGGAAAAGACAACTACAGGATGACTTCTTCTAGATGAGGGAAAAGCTGGAAAAACAACCCTGTGGCGTCCTTCAGCCCTGTTAACATCCATGGCTGTGGGTGTGGTTTGGATTTCTGAAAGTCCAAAGAAGGAAAAGCACTGAACGAACACCCCGTGACAGCCGCAGTTCTCTTTCTTCCCGGGGCCACACTGAAGGCCAGACCTGTCCGTGAGGGACTGTGTGTCTCGTTCCTGACTCTGAATACGCCCCTCCCTCGAGGCCTTCCCCATCCAGCACCTCTTTCCCTCCAGCAAGGAGAGCATTCCCTCCACAGGAGACTGGCTCACAGTGCTGCTGACACACACCTTTAGTTGAACATTCACATCGCACGCACGCCGCTGTGATTCCTCGTACACCTCCCTACCGGTGGTGGCCACGAGCTTGTCAGCCCATCCAGGGGAGGACACAGCTCTGTGTCCCCAGCCCCAAGCACTTATGGCACGAGTTCTCATGAAATGTTGAATGACTGAGCGAAGGAGGAACGAAATCGCCACCCACGTCAGAGAAGTTGCCGAACATTGTTGCTCATGTTTCATCTTCCATGAGCAACATGGAACGTGTTGTCAGGAGGGACCAGTCTCCGGAGGAGGACATCATGCTTGGTAAAGTAGAGGGCAGCGCAAAAGGGAAGGCCCTCCACAAGATGGACTGACCCGGTGGCTGCAACTCCGGTGCAGGAACATTTGTGAGGATGGTACAGGACCGGGCAGCCAAGTGTTTGGTTCTGTCCTGCCTAGGGTCAGTATGCACAGAACCGACCCGATGCCACCTAACGAGAGTGCTGCAGAGCCCGCACAGCAATGAGAGAAAGACAAATGAGTACGTGTGTTAGTTCAGGTCCTCCGAGAAGCAGGCACCCAGACAGAGGGTTAGATGCACAAGAGATTTATTGGGGGAAACATCTGTGGGAGATAAAGGGCAGGGGTGGGCAGAAAAGACAGGAAGAACCCTCAGTCTGATCTCTGTGCGGGAGGGTGGGCAGGAAGGAGGGTCATGTTGTTTCCGGAAGCAGCACAGTCCAAGAAAGGTTCTGCTGAAGGGGACGCAGTGGAGTTAACCTTACTGGCAAGAATGGGCCTGCGTTAGCATCCCTGCCACCCTCTGAGAAGTCCATGGGCTGCAGGGCCTCGGGGCAAGCCTGGTGTGGGCGGGGCAGAGGACTCTGAGCACAGCAGCCGGGGGGGACGCCAATTCCCCTCCCTGCAGCGGAACTGCGTGGCGAAGTTTCTCTGCAGACACGGTATAGTAGCAGCAGGAGGAGGAAATGGGAGAGGAGGAGGAGGTAGAGGAAGAGAATGTGGAGGAGGCCAGTTAGCCTTTATCAGGCCTTGAGCTACATGTCCTATGGTCTCATGATTGCTATAACATCTCTATGAGCTCACCTCATTTTCTAAATGAAAAAATGAATCCATTAGGGTTTCCTGAGTGCTCTCTGTTGAGCTGGCTAGCACCCACTTGGCCTTCATCAGTCACTCAACTACCTGATGTCAGGAACATCAACAACCACACCAAATGCCTGCTGCTTAGACTGGATTCTGACTCGTGGCCACCACACCGCGTGTGTCAGAGTGGAACTGTGCTCCAGTGGCGGAGTGGTTATGGGTTGGGCTGCTAAGAGCAAGGTCAGCAGTTGGAAACCACCAGCTGGCTGAGAGAGTAAGAGGAGGCTTTCTACTCCTGTAGAAGGACAGTGTGGCAAGCCCACAGGGGCCGGTCTACCTTGTCTGAGAGGGTGGTGAGTTTGGTTGATTTCACAGGAGACCACCAGCCCTGGCTTCCAAGGTGCCTCTGGGTGCACTGGAATCCCCAACCTTTGCATTCGTAGCTGAGCAGGTGAGTGGATTGTACCCAGGTACTCAAGAACAAATGCTATTTTTCTGGTTGTGTGTGTGTGTGTGTGTGTGAGAATTTCCTGGGCAGCTAGTGAGTTCGAACCATGGACCCTGTAGTTAGAAGCCAGGCGCTTAACCACTGCGCCACTGGGGCCTCTCTAAACTTTGCCAGCTGACTTGGCCTGGGCCCACAGGCGCAGCCAGCGCTGTGGCCCAGCTCTCGCTGCACAGAGCCCTTCAGCAAGGCCCAGGCCAGGCGGGAGGTGAATCGGGTACCCCATTGTGTTGTCCTCGCACGCGTGCTTTCCTCGGTAAAGGGCGTTTTGAGGTGCACCGCCACAGAGTGTGTGCTGCCGCGTGCTAACAGGATTTAGCTTTATGTGACAGGAAGACGAATCTCGGCCCCGAGCCATGTGCTGCTGGAGACGAGTCTGGATGCTCTTTGTTAAGCTCCCGGGGTCTGAGAGGAAGCAGCTATGCTCTTGTTTAATTCCATATGAGAAGCTTTTTTATTTTTACAAATAGTCCTCTTGCTGTTAGGGAGTGAGTGAGCAACATAAATCATCATCATCTCTTTGGCAGGCAGGAGTTCTCGGGCATGGTCCTCATTAAAGCCTTTAGCGGCCGGGTTCCTGGAGACCTTCCTTTGATACCTAAAAACATCAAACTGAAAAAGCCTTGGTGAAGAGGAGGAGGAGGAGGGAAGGGGGAGAGGGAGAGGGGGAACACCAAGCCCGACTAGGACCATTAGGACTCACAGATACAGAAAATAATAATAATAATATTTTTTAATTTAAAAAAATGATTTTAATTTTTTTAAAAAGAAAACGTACAGGCGCTCAAGCAGCACATGCACCGAACGTCCCCTGCTGCACCGAGGCGTAGCGGGGGGAGGGGGCGCAAGCGTGGGGGGGGCACTTGCCCCCTGGCGCAAGTCCAAGGGGGCTCCAGACGGGGCGCGGAATGACATACCGAGGCGCCACAAATCTGAGAGGCGCCTGTCGGAGGCAGCCGGACAAGAGGGGGGGGAAGGCGTTTCTGCCGACGCGTCGCAGCGATCAACGTCTATTCATCTTGAAATTGGGGGTGGGGGGGAGGTGGGGGGTGGGGTGGGGTGGCCATCGAGAGTTGGTCCCTGGGCGCTGGAATCCGGGCTGGAGTGGGCTGAGCAACGTGGGGATCGCCCGGGCGCTCGCTCCCCTGGCTGTGCCTCTGCGGCTGAATAGAGCCCAGTCTGCTCTTACAAAGCCCACGGCAAGCGGGCAGGCGGGGAAAGGGCGGCTTCTCGGAGGCGATTCATGAAAAGAGGAAAAGTCTTCCGAAGCCTTTCCTTCCCCCAGACCTCGGCCCAGCAGGCCGTGGCCATCAATGAACTAACCTTTTCCTAAGGCCTCCTCTCCCTGCTGGGCGGGAATCCAATCCCCGGGCAAAGGTCACTGGGAATACCACCGGGCTGCCGGCGGTGGCTGTTCATTCACAAAATGAGCTCCTTTGTGATAAAAGGGAGGGCGTGCAGACCCGGCGGTGTGCATTCCAGGCGGGGGCAGGAGCGCGGCCAACAGCTCGGTCAGTGGGAACCCGGCAGCATATGCATCTCACTTTACACGATTGATGTGGCCCTGCAGAACCATGTACATCGAATTCCTATAAATCAAATCACATTTTAAATGCACCAGGGGAGCTGGCCATTTCAAGGAACCCCGCGGGGGAACCTTTTTTTTTGCAAAGTAAGAGAAAAAAAAAATCACTGCTGAATTGATCCATTTTGCCACGAAGTCACAAGTATTTATGGAGTGCTTAGAACAGGCCAGGCAGAGTGCTAAGTGCACTTCTTAAAACGAGGTGTCCGTGAGCCTGAGAAAAAACTCTTGGAGAGGGTTGTTTGTTTGGTTTTTAGTTAAAGCAGGGTGAGCCAAGAACAGAAGTCGGAGGCGAAACCCTGGCTGGAGCCAAAGAGCCTCACTTGGTATCGCTGTAGGACTGCCACCAATCGGTCTCCCTCTGAGTAAACCCAAACTCAAACCCAATGCCATTAAATTGACCGACTCTTAGAGACTGCGCGTAGCCCCGGATAGAACTGGCCCCTGTGGGTCTCAGAGACTAACTCTTTATGGGAGTAGAAACCCTCCTCTTTCATTTTCAATGCCTGAAGTAGGCTGCTCTGTCTGCACCAGGATGTCAACAATCTTTTTCTTTGGTCCTTTCTAGAAGCCCAGCTGGCACAGCTGCTGGCCTAAAAATCTGGTGGTTTGAACCAACCAGCTTACTCTTCAAGGGACCAGTGTAGCATTCTGCTTCTGTAAAGATTACAGCCTTGGAAACCCTCCGGGAAGTTCTATGGATTTGAACGGGACTCAGCAGCGACAGGATTTTAGTTTAGAGTTCTTTCTGGAGTCCCTGAGTGGTACAAATGGTTAAGGCACTTGGTTGCTAACCAAAAGGTTGTTGGATCAAGTCCACCCTAAGGTACCTTAGAAGAAAGTCCTGGAGATCTACTACTGAAAATCAGCCATTGAGACCCCTATGGAGCAGAGTTATTCCCTGGAGTCACCGTGAATCAGAATCGACTCACTGACAGCTGTTTTTGTTAGTCTGTTCGATGTCAGGAGTCCTGGTGACTTAGTGGTTACGCATTGGGCTGCTGACTGAAAGGTCAGGAGCTCAAAACCACCAGCCAATCTGTCGAAGAAAGAGGAGGCTTTCTACTCCATAAAGAGCTACAGTCGCGGTAACCCACAGGAGCAGTTCTACCCTATTCTGCACGGGTCACTGTAAGTCCAAGTAGACTCAATGGCAGTGAGTTTTTAGTTTGTTCCTGGAAACGAAGCATCAAGTTGATTCATTCTGGATTTTTATGTATTCACCTGCATGTAACTTGAGTCCATTTACATCTCTACCACATATACTCCAAACCAAACCCATGGCCACTAAGTTAATTCTGACATATACCCAGCCTTTAGGACAGGGTAGAACTGTCTGTAACTCTTTATGCCACCTTGAGTCTGCTGGTGTGTTGTGCTGTGGTTGCTTGTTTATTGCTGTGATGCCGGAGGCTGTGTCACTGGTATTTCAAATGCCAATGGGGTCACCCAAATGGAAAGGTTACAGCAGAGTCCAGACTAAACGAGATGACCAAAAAAGGGAACAGGCTGTCCATTTCTGAGGAGTAGCCACTGAAGCTCCCTGGGTAGCGTGGAGACACCGTTAGCTGCTGAGAACCTAGTGAACAGAAGCAGAACGCTGTGAGAGACAGTGCCAGAAGATGAGCCCCTCAGGGCGGAAAGTGCTCCATCCATGACGGAGGAAGAGCTGCGCTTTTTTATTCTGTAGTGTGGAGGGTGGGTATGACTCAGACCCTGCTCTGTGGCACCGAACAATAACAACTCCTCACGGAGCTAGAAAGCCTCATCTTTCTCCTACAGAGTGGCTGGTGGTTTTGAACTGCTGGCCTTGGGGTTAGCAGCAAAAAGCGCTAACCACTCTATCACCAGGGCTCCTCATAACATACTCGGGAGCTTCAAAAAGTTTGTGGGGAAATGGACTAAAGCAAAATGGAATTTTTTTCATGAATTTTGGAGCCCCTCGTATGCATTTCTAGCCTCATTAAAGAAATTCCTTATACTTGAAAACAAGTTCAAAAGAGATGTGAAAATAATTGAGAATTGTGGGGAAAGAAAAATGTGTAAGGATAGAGATTTGAACTGTCAGACAGGCGTGAGACTGCCTGCGCTGGGATTCCAGATCCACCACGTTTGACGCGACCTTGGCCACTTATTTATTAGCTTTATGTCTTGGCTTGCTCACTTACAACTCTCTGTGATTGTGTCAGGGAGCCACCCCATAGGACACAGTCGAGTTGTTCCTGTAGGTGTGTGAGATGATGAATCGTTACAGGGGCGGAAAGCCTCGTCTTTCTCCTTCCACGTTGCTGGTGGGTTCAAACTGGTAACCTTGCAATGAGCAGCCCAACCAGGATACACTAGAACCTATCTGGCTAGATCTTTGTAAGGATTCAATCAAAAGCTAAAGCCTGAGGAGCATCTATGCTCAATAAAGGTTAGTTGGTTTGATAATCTTGGTTCCTTTTGAAAACAAAACTCGAGATAAACACTGCATAGTTTCAGGGTTTAAAAGGCCCTTCACTCTGGAAGTAGCTGGTTGTCAGTTGGCCACAGCATCATAGAGACGACACAATAGATGTGCTTACGTCTAGAGACACATGATGGTCCTCCAAAGGGCAAGCTGCTCTATGCCACAACTCGGGATTATCTTGGGACACAATCAAGAGAAGCATCTGTGGCCTTAAAATGACAAAAGGAATCTTATGGAGGGTGTATTGGATCCAAACTTTTTGTTTTAGGAGGAAAATTAAGAAGCACATGTGCCCCACCCCC
>NW_022103898.1:67619213-67622517 GCF_000313985.2 Echinops telfairi
ACCCCCACCCCGCAACTTGGCCAGGCTATGAAAAAAAACCAAGACTCAAACATGAGCCTCTAACTCAGTGGTTCTCAACCTTCCTAATGCCAAGACCCTTCCATAGAGTTCTTCGTATGTGGTGACCCCCCAACCATAAAATTATTTTCATTGCTACTTCATCACTGCAATTTTGCTACTGTTATGAATCGGGCCACCCTTGTGAAAGGGTCCTTCGACCCCCCAAGAGGTCTCAACCCACAGGCTGAGCACCGCTGCTCTCCCTGGTTCTTCCCGGCAGAAGAGAGGCTCTCTCCAAAGCGGAGTGAGGCAATGTGCCGGATGAGACAGAGAAGCGGATTGCCAGCTCGCCTTGGGTGGTACGTAGCCGGATTTACCTAATGTCCTGACGAGAAACTGTCAACAAGCACTCTAGACAGAATCTGGCACGGCAGTGATAATACATTTCAAGTAGAAAGAAGAGCAGATGAGTAAGAGAGGTAGTGATCAAGTTCATGAATTTATGATTAAACATTTGTGCTAATGTTATAAGGAGAAATTTGGGATTAATCCTATCTTCATTTTAAGGAGTGAGCTACTTGTTGGGCTGGTAACCCCAAAGTCAGCAGATCGAAACCTCCAGCTGTGCATGGGATAAGGAGGAGGCTTTCTATTCCCGTAGAGTTCCAGTCCCAGAGACCCACAGGGACCCCTCTACCCTGTCCTCGAGGGGCGCCAGGTGTCAGAGGCGACTCGCTGGCAGTGAATATGAGAATGAGTGTAAAGAGCGCATTGAGCGGACTGGTTGCCACTTACACGGCGTCGGCGTTGTCCATGCCCAAAGCAAAAGTGTCCCTGGACAAATGCAAATAGCACTCAGGGGCACACCATACCTGTGGCACTCAGAGTATGCATAGAAATGAGTCTGTGGAAGGCGCCCCTTCAGAGCACCTTCTGCTCAGGTCAACCACACTACAAAGTGGCCTGGTTACTACTCAACTCGAGCCTCTTACCACGAGCAGGTAAAATGTAAGGGCAATACGTCCACGCTGGCTGAGCAATTGCGCATTTATCACGAGCAGAAAGAATTCTTTTCACCTGTGGCAAATCTGTAGGCTGCACCTGCTCCCCAGATGCCGCCTCCTTAAATGGTCTTTATTAAAACAGGATGCACTGAGATAATGTCTCTTGGAAACCTCTCTCAGGCAGAGCACACAGCTCCCAGGGAATTCCCAGAGACTTTTCTGCATCTGGGCAGAATCCACGCAGTCCCAGAGCAATCTCCCTTCCTTTCTAAGTCTTCTCAAACACGCTTCCCCTGGCTCTGAAGTGTACATTTGAGCTGATTTATAACCAGTGACAAGGCCGCCTCTGTCCCGGGGTCCCCCAGCATTTTCGTCGGGAGCATGCAGGTCTTTCCAACCATTGGCCCAACATGGGAAAAGGCGCCCCCTGTAATCACATCTGGGAGCAAAGCTATAGTATCCAAGGTTCACATGGACGAGAGCAATAAACAAACAGTCATCTCAAGTCAAGATAAAAAAGAGTGAAGTTGGCCCCCAAAGTGAAATGAAATCGGAGCAGTGGTGCCAATGTGAAGTGGTGGACAAAGAAATAGTTGACAAAAAGGATAAACCCAACCAAAACACAAACTCACTGCCACGAGTGGATGCTGACTCATAGAGACCCTAAAGGACTGGGTAGAGCTGCCCCTGGGCGTTTCCAAGACTGTAACTCTTAATGGGAATAGAAAGCCTCATCTTTCTCCCACAGAGCAGCAGGTGGTTTCGAACTGCTGACCTTGAGGTTTGCAACCAAACTTATAGCCACTATGCCACCAGGATTCCTAAAAAAAAAAAAAAGGATAAGCATAAAAGGCAGTTGCAAATGCCATGCAAAGCAAGCAGGAAAGCAGCAAGTGTCACTCAATGGGGGACACTTAGGAGGTGACCAGAAAAACACTTGAGACAAAGTAGAACTGTTACTCCTTCTGTAGATGACCCATATTGGGAGCTTGAACTGGAAGAACTGCTGAAGGGACTTATCTACATCGTAAGAAGAGCACATTCTATCAAGAGGGCACTGGTGGCCATGAAAGTTGGGGGCAATGGGGTTCAAACAATGAAAAGCAAAGGTCAAATTGCAGAAGGATCTCATTCCTGAGTATAAGGTTGGCAGGAAGCAAGGGGGAAAACTGTGTGTCGGAGGAGCCCTGACTTCCTATAGAACTTGTATATCTATGGATTGAATTCAGAGCTCTAAGGCCGGAGACAAAGGAGCCCTTCAATGAGATGGGTTGACACAACAGCTGTGCCAAAGGACTCAAGCATATCAGTCGTGATCATGAAGGTGAGTCAGGACCAGGCAATGTTTTCTTCTGTTCTTTATAAAGTCATTGTGAGTCAGAGACCACTCAATCCATGGCAGCCACTACCACCACCAAAAGCCACAGGAATGGAATGAGGCGCACACCGTCACGTCACATCACAGTTCTTCTATTCTGGCCTTTGCTTCCACGTGCCCTCTGGAAAGTCCAGCGGCTCAGGAGCCTCCCTGGAGAGACAAGAACCCACTGGAGGAGCACATGACCAGGCTTTCAAACTCTGTGTGGGGGCTTCGTCATCAAATGGGATGGCATCAAGCCATGGAAGAAGTGGAAATGAGGAAGTCTTCCAGAGGCATCAGTGGACTGCAAGATGGTTAAACTGGGTGGTGCCTTTCTCATCTTTGCATGCCCCTGTGGGCCTGACAGTGCAGTGGTTCTCAACCTTCCTAATGCCGCGACCCTTCCATACAGTTCCTCATGTTGTGGTGACACCCCAACCATAACATTATTTTCATTGCTACTTCATCACTGTCATTTTCCTACTGTTATGAATCGGGCGACCCCTGTGAAGGGGTCGTTCAACTCCCAAAGGGGTCGGAACCGCTGGTGTAGTGAGTTGGGCTGCTAATTGCAAGATCAGTGAGTTGGGCTGCTAATTGCAAGGTCAGCAGTTCAAAACCACCAACTTCTCCTCAGGAGAAAGATGAGGATTTCTATTCCTGTGAAGATTTACAGTCTTGGAAACCCATAGAGACCGTTCCAGTCTAACCTACAGGGTCGCTATGAGTAGCAATCAACTCGATGGCAGTGAGTTTGGTTTTTGATTGAGTGGGCCTGGCTTTCAGTTCATGCTTCTGGGATAAACCGCTGATAACACAATGGTGGGACCCGGTGTGTGGTCTCAGAAACAGGCCTTGGGAAGGTTGACCTCTCCCCTGACACTTACTACCCATCAGCCTTAGGTAAACGGACTCCTAGCCCAGGGTCACCCCCCACCCC
>NW_022103898.1:67622617-67640887 GCF_000313985.2 Echinops telfairi
CCCCCCACCCCAACCCCTGCCATGGATCCTGTCAAACACCAGACCATTCTGAACCCTTAGCACTGTTTGTTATCAATCTCAATGACAGAAGAATGTGTGACAAATATAGTTGCAGCTGCTTACATGTGACGCACCTTAGATTTAGATGGATACTACCAAGCAAGGTGTTTCGTGTAATCTCTTTACACCTGAATTACACCATTACTAATAACTGAGTGGAAGCCTGTTTAAACTTTTCTTCTTTCCCCTTCTTTAACCCTTCATTCTCTGAAAAGTTGTTGATATGGGCTTACAGTTCTGTACCTCAAACAGAAGTATTGACCCAATCGGTCCCTGGGCAAACAGCAGCCACAACGAAGAGGGTGTGGCGAGCTGGCCGCACAAGCAGAGGAAGCTGTGTGATCCAGAGTGCGATTGGGACTGGCTCATGCTGCCAGCCCTGGTTGGAGTATATGAGAAGGCACAAACAGTAAATGAGCATAGTAAATTGTAGGTGTCATTTTGTTACAACTAATTACAGGGAAATTTTCACTAAATATAATACACATATAAACCATAGATAGATGAATGGATTGGGGCTGACACTTAACTCTAGCCCTAATTGAAGGCCAATTAGTTTTTTGACATGACCCTACTCAATACTTGCCCTCATGAAGAGATCACATCACTAAAGATATGAGTGCTAAAGCAAAGTGTGGTGAAGAAATTACATGGTGCTCAGCCATCAGAAACAATAGTGTCTGGGGTCTTAAAGGCTTGTCTTCAAATGAACAGCCATCTAAGTGAGGTATCAACTAAATCCATATGGAATAAACACCAGCCTATGGGATCCAAGGACTGTAAATAATACAATCCAGGCCGTGAGGACAGTGGAAGCCCAAATTCTATTGGCAAGGCCCCTACAGGGATTAAGCCTCCAGTTAATCCCTTCTGACCATAATCCAGGGATGCGAATCACTTGGCTAAAAAAGAGCATTTTAAGTCAATAATGGCAGATATAGTTAAGTTAAATGTAATGTCTTATCATTTGTTCTTCCTTTTTACCCATTTTAAACTTGTTTTAGTTTTTCACTATTTTTGTTTTCTTTTCAATTGAGGTTTTTCCTCTGTTGTATTTTGTCATCGTGGTTGGCTTTGTTTGTTGCTATTGTTTTCTATGATTATCTGTATGTGGAATCCAGGATAGGCCAATCTAGACAGACAGTATCTGGATGAATAATTACCTAGGGGCATGGCAAGGGGGAAACGTGAAGCTCACAATGATGATTGTGAGAGAGAAGGAAATACTCTGAAATTGACTGTGGCCATGATTACACAACTCTTCTTAATATGACTTAATCTATGAATTATATGCCTGTAAAACCAATTTAAAATAATAATAATACATTTCTGCTGAAACACCGCACAAACATTTTAAAGTCACTTTGGTGTGACCTGGCATTGTTCACACCCTTTGCAGACACCCGCCTCCCCCGTGACACCACAGGCGCCATTCTCTCATTTGCAAAATAAAGACAGTGCTGGCACACTCAGCCAAAGTAGCAGCCATCATTTTCTTCCAGCACGCCATCCTCCTTCTAATTCTCACCCACGGCTGTGGTGGATCTATCGCTGGGGGCCCTGACGGATATTTGTATCCACCCGGGCAGGCAGACACGAAGTGCCTTCCATTTTCCATCTACCTTACATGCTAACAGCAATAAGTCGACCTGACCGAGTTCTAGGGGGAATTTCCTCTCCCTCCAGATTGCTCATGTCGGAAGTGCCCAGGCCCTCTCTTGCCCTGTTTTCTTTCTCAGCAGTTTTCTCCATCACTGCCTGGATGCCCTGCCCCTACGAGTCAGGGGGCGGGAGGAACAGCAAAGGGGAAGAAGGGGAGAGAGGAAAAGGGGCCACAGACAGTAACCCCTCACACAAGCCCAGATCCCCTTGCCTCCCTTTCCACCCTAGAGCAGGTCTCCCATCCCTGCTGGGTGGACCCGCCCTCTGCTTCTCTCCCCCGCAGGGCGATCCAGGGCCCTGGCTGGTCGCTAATGACTGGTGGTGCATGCATCTTCAGGCCTGCAAGTCTCCGAGCCCCACGACTGTGCCTCACATGGCTTTCCCCCTCCTTGCAGGATCTCAGTGGAAAAGAGAAGGAAATGAGGTCAGAAGGAAGCCCTCTTTCTGCCTGGTCTGTTTCCTGTGTTTGTGAGCGATACCGGTTCTTATGCCATCTCAACAGTGAGAGCTAACTGCTCGGGGAGAGCGGAGTGGAGAGGAGCTAAAAGGCTGGCTTTGTTGCCCCTGATTTCCGAGGCGGGTGGGGCAGCCTCTGGGCTACCTCTGAAGCACCGGTGGGGACATGCAAGCAGGAGCAGGTGGTCCCTTCCTGAGGGGAAGGGAGAGTGGAAAACAAGGGCTGAACAGAGGAGTCAGTCGAGTAGGGTTGTCCTCACCCCTCTCCATTCACCATCAAGTCTTCCCCTCATCGAGCTTCCTACCTGCAGCCCTGGGATTCGCCACCAGTGGCTTCTGACTTGGAAGCCCAGAGTCTCACTGGTAAGTTACATGGATGGTGAAAGAATGGAGAGAAAGCCATTCTTTGGGTCTTCCCGCTGGTCGACGCTCTGGACTGCTAACCGACAGAAGAAAGGCTCACGCCCACCCCGAGGGGCCTCCCACTGACCACACTAAGGTTGGGAGAGAGTGGAGGCAAGAACACATTCCCGTTACCCAAATTGGAACTCAGGAACGTATTTGCCAAAGGAACATGGCAAGTCTTGGAAATTAGTTCTCTATATTCAAGACCCCAAGAGCACTAGCCTAGACAGGAAAATATGTTTGCAAATACACATACTCTTGAAAATAAAGAAAAACGAACATTCTGTGGGCGTTTGCGCGCTCAATTCTGCTGCCTGTGGCAGTACAATCACGTGAAGAAGAGGACAGAGAACCAGAGTTTGGGGAAAACAAATTCCAGAGGGGGAAATGCCCCTTATCTAGGAGTCTGGAAGAGCCACCATAATGCTTTAAGGAATCTCTCCGATGACGTAAACAGAGAAGCCCAGGAAGTTCACTATCAACACGAATCAACAGGACGTGATACAGAGGAGAGGACCACTGGAAGCAACCAAGAGAGTCCTCGATAGGCGTGCTGCTCCGGTAGTCCTGTGTGAGCCCTGCTGGTCCTCTGTGCTCGGCTTCGGTTAGGCTGTTACTGCAACATCCACAGTTCAAACCCAGCAGCCTTTCCACAGGAGAAAGGTGAGGCTGTTTGCTTCCGTAAGGATGTTCAGTCTCAGGAATCCCATAGGATCATTAAGAATTGGACCCTACCAGACAGCAGTAGGTTTGCTATTCTGTCGGAAAATGCTTAACAGCATGAAAAACATGCTCAGAATGCATTGATAGAAGGCAGGATACAAAGCTATATACATCATATAACTCCTGTGGTAGTTACACAATCTGGTGCCAACTTGAGACTATTAAGAGTGAAGGGGTAGGGTTTAGGCTGTCAATCAGGTCACAGTTTGATGACCTCATTTAGAGCCACTAAGGAGATAAATAGCACTCACTCCCTGAGAGACACTCCTGTTGACACGTCACATGGAGACACATTGATGGATCCCTGGAGCTGGAGGACCCACATGGAGATCCCTCCAGATCCCTGGAGCTGGAGGACCCACATGGAGATCCCTCCAGATCCCTGGAGCTGGAGGACCCATGTGGAGACCCACGCTAGTGCTGAGATGCTTCCGCCACCACTAGATCTACAAGACTTTCCACCCCCTGGCCTGTGATCTTCCTGCATTTAGCATTATTCCATATGTTGCGTGAGTCTGAAGAGGAATTTATAGATTGATATCAGACATATGGGCTAATATCGGACTTTTGGACTTGATATGGAGTGATCTGGGATGTTTTCTTAATATACAATTACTCTTTTATATAAAGCTCTTTCTTATACACATATGAGTGTATGAATTTGTTTCTCTAGCCAACCCAGACTAACACAAGCCCTAGCATGTAAATGCACATACATAAAGAGAAGACTAGGAAAAAACGGAAAGGAAAAGTTCAGAGTGACTGTCTATAGGGCATGGGGTTAACCAAACTCACTGCCATTGAGTCCGTCCTGACTCATAGAGACCCTATGGACAGGCTAGACCTGCCCTGTGTGTTTCCGGGATTGTACTCTTCATGGGAGGAGAAAGTCTCGTTTCCCCCAAGGAGATGGCTGGTCATTTAGACCTGCTGACCTTACACTCAGCAGCCCAACGCATAACTAATACACCCTCAGCACTCCTAGAGAATGGGCAGGGGAATGATCTTCAGAGCACGGCTCTAGATGTCCAGAAGCTGTCCCATCACCAATTGTGGCCCTCCTCTCCTTCCCTACCTTCCTCAACACCCCCCCCCCCAAAACACATCCACACCCAAAGGGCTGCAATTTCCACTCTCTTTTCAGAAATTGCCCAGACGTCTTTCAGTGGCTGCTCCTGGGCAATGCCAGCCTTGGGGACATTCCTTCCTGCAAAGGGGCCATCATCAGTGGAAGTCCTGGACAGCTGAGACTGTCTGAACTTCGATGTTTCACTGAAGTTACGTGATTGCTGGAAAGGATGGTGAAAGCTCACTTACATCCCTGATAAAAGTGCCTTGGGCATCAGGCTGGGTTGGGTCAATGAGCAGGCAACAGGAAGTAGACAGATGCAGAGCCCTGAGAGTGCCAGTATGGAAGAGTAGTCACACACATCGTCACTAGGAATCCTTTCTCTAACCTAAAAGAACTAACCTAACTCACTCTGGAGTGCTAACACAATCGAGAACCTTCCATCGTGTGTGAATGAACCCTGGTGGCGTAGGAGTTTACAAGCTGGGCTGCTCACCATGAGGTCAGCTGTTGGGAGCCACCAGCTGCTCCTTGGGAAAAAGAACAGGTTTTCTACTGCCATAAAGACTTACAGACTTGGAAACTCACAGGGGCAGTTCTACCCTGTCCTGGCAGTGAGTGAGTGGATGGGTGATGTCCCAAATATTGCATGGAATATACTAAAAAGAATCTGAAATTCGTTAAGAGTTGGAATCAATTCAATGGCAGTTGGTTAGGGCCAGAAGTATGCAGGGCTGCTTCTCTGAGCAGCGTGTAGAACTAAGCATTTTTGCTCACCTGAGCTTCTGGGCACCAATTACTGGAATATTAAAGAACCAAGAGGCCACCTCAGACCACTGGTGGTTTTTCTTAGAAAATAGCTACATCTGTGTCAGAGAAATACTGCTGTAGTTTTTATTTTTAAAATCTCCTCATGCACATGAGAAATCTTTCAGGTACTCTGCACCAAATATTCTGAGTTGGTGCAGACTTGAGACTGGACAACGTCACCCGAGCCCTCCTCTTGCCTCTGAGCGCAACTGTCTTCAAGCCATGCCAATAAAAAAATAATTTTTTAAGACTCTGCTTCAGTAGAAAATTCTATGTCCCAGTTGCTGAAGCCACAGGCCCTTAATTTAGGGTGTTGGTAACAAGGTATCGCTGGATGGCACAAACATTTAACCAAGGGCTAAAAGATGGGCAGTTCTAACCCATCCAGTTACCTGGGAAGGAAGACCTAGCAACCTGCTTCTGCAAGCTCCCAACCATGAAAGCCCTGTGAAGTTCTGTCCTTATCTGAAACACGCAGGCTGGTCATGAATCTAAAGCAGCTCCACGGGGGATCAAATTCCACAGAAAATTCCTGATCAAAAGGGGGACATACTTAGGAGAATTGTAATTTCTCACTGACTGATTCACTGGAGCTGTAGAGAATGGGATCTGTCCCTAAAACTAGTGCCCTGAGATCATCTTTAAACCTCAAATCAAAAATATTCTCTTAAGCTATCTTAACTAGCAGCAGCAACAACAAAAAATGCAGACAGAGTTTTCAATTCATTCTGCTTTTTAAAGAACTAAATGGGATCAAAGTGACAACAGCACATGGAGGAATTCGATGGGAGCCGCAGGGGGCAGGGACTTCAGTTACTGGGAGGAACAACTTGGAAAAGGAGGTGGAGAGCGGATGCAGAACTAGAAAAATGTGATCGAGGTCACTGACTTGTACCGTACATGTCGAAACTGTTGACTTCATGTATGTTTCGTTGTGTCCAGTCTCAACCACAACAAAAATAAATAAAATTGAAAGGAAATAAACAAAGTCAATATACTCAAAACGAACCTCCCCTGCCCCTGCAAAACAAATCAACTTGACGCGGAGTCTGAAAGGGACTAAGTCCACACACCAGCTGTGTGAGTTTCCTCCGAAGTAAAACAAGGATGCTGGTGTACCTCCTACCTCAAGGGCTCTGGGGAGGATTTAATGAGTGTATGCGTGCACTCATTTCTTAAAACCGTGTCTGTCTCAAAGATGTGGTCTGCGAGGATGATGATTAACATGTTCATTTTACACTACCGACCGGATCGTAGCACTTCCAGAAAGCAATATGGCCCCAGCAATTAAGGAACTCAAAGCTGTTTCTATCCTTTGGAATAATGATTCCATTGTCTAGAAATCCCCCTTACAGAAATAATTGGAGATACAGGCACACACTTCAGTACAAAAGAACACATCACAGTGTTATGGATAATCACAAGATTCTAGTAGCAAGATTCTAAAAGTCCGGTACCTTGCTAAACAAAGATATGATTGTATGATGCTCACCTTTCCAACACAATTGGTAAAGACAAAGCAGGTGCATAAGCAATATGGTGAAGAAAGCTAATGGCGCCCGGCTATCAAAAAATATAGCGTCTGGGGTCTTAAAGGCTTGAAGATAAATAAGCGGACACCTAGCAGGGAAGCAACAGAGCCCAAATGGAAGAAGCACACCAGCCTGTGTGATCATGAGGTGTCGAAGAGATCAGGTATCAGGCATCAAAGAACAAAAAATCATATCACTGTGAATGAGGGGGAGTGCGGAGTGGAGACCCAAAGCCCTTCTGTAGGCAACTGGACATCCCCTTACAGAAGGGTCACAGGTAAGAGACAAGCCAGTCAGGGTGCAGTGTAGCAACAATGAAACATACAACTTTCTTCTAGTTCCAAAATGCTTCCTTCCCGCCACTATCATGATCCCAATTCTACCTTACAAATCTAGCTGGACCATAGGACATGCACAGGTACAGATAGGAACTGGAAACACAGGGAATCCAGGTCAGATGATCCCCTCAGGACCAGTGGCGAGAGTGGTGATATTGGGAGGGTGGAGAGAAGGTGGGGTAGAAAGAGGGGCCCAATCACCAGGATCTACATATAACCCCTCCCTGGGGGAAAAACAGCAGAAAAGTGGGTGAAAGGAGAGGTAAGACATGACAAAATAATAATAATTTATAAATTATCAAGGGCAGGTGAGGGAAGGGGAGCGGGGAGGGAGGAGAAAAAATGAGCTGATATCATGGGCTCAAGTAGAAAGAAAATGTTTTGAGACTGATGATGGCAACAAATGTACAAATGTGCTTGACACAATGGATGGATATATGGATTATGATAAAAGTTGTATGAGCCCCCAATAAAATGATTTAAAACAAAGATATGTTTGTATATTAATTTGATGAACTATTTGCATAGTCTAAATATCCTTTTTAAAAGATTTATGTAGTGCTTTAGGGAGGAATGATAATTTCATAGAAACTTAAAAGAATCTTTTAAATACATTTGTGGGAAATCATGGGAATTTAAAAGAAAAAGGAAAAAAATACCACTTTTACTGTATCCCCTACAATGACAGGTTCTGTCGAGTGCTACAAGGCAAAGGCTGGCAGTCATGTGTTTGTGTTTGTGGACGAACTACTAATGACATTGTATACTCAGGATCAAGGGCCCTAGTGGTGCGATGGCTGTGTGCTTGGTTCTGAACTGAGAGCTAGAGGTCAGCGCATTGCAGGAGAAGAGGCTGAGTGATCCTCTGTAAAGACGGTGTGGTGGTGGTGGTGGTGGTTAGGTACTGCCAAGTTAGTTCCCAGGGACTCTGTGTTCAACGAAACGAAAGGCTGTCTGCCCGGTGCCATCCTCACACTTGTTGCTGGGGATGAGTGAATCCATTCTATTGCGGCTCATCCTCATCACCAGTGCAGAACCTTAGGGAATGACACACGGGTAAGTGCTTGCTTGTGAACCAAAATATTGGACTTTGGAGCCCATGTAAAATGACAGCCATCTACTTCCAAAGAACCAGTTCTTGAAAGCCCTGTGGAGCACAGTTCTACTGTGACTGACACGAATCTGAATTAATGAGGCAGCAGCATATACAGTCTATATCTATATCTATATCTATATCTATCTATCTATCTATCTATCTATCTATATATATATATATATATATATATCAGCATATATAGTCCAATACAGGAGTAGAGGGGAGCAGAACCGGTGATTTCAAGAATCAATCAGCATGTTTACAAGCCCAAGATCAATTAGCAATGTTTGTAGGCTCAGGAGGAACCCTGGTATTAGAGTGGTTACGTATTGGGCTGTGATGTGAATGGCTGGCAGTTCGAAATCACCAGTAACTCCTTAGAAGAAAGATGGCTTTCTACTCCTGTAAACAGTTACAGTCTCAGAAAGCCCCAGGGGGCTGCTATGAGTTAGCAGTGACTCATGGCAGTGAGTGTGGTTTGGTTTGGTGGGCGCAGGAGGCTATGTGGCAGCATGTGCAACCTGTATTTGCCATCCCTGACACTCATGATAAGGGGGCTGTTATAGATTGACTTATGCTCCCCACAAAAGACCAAAATCCTTGCCCAAGCACCTGTGAATGTGAACCTGCTCAGAAACAGGGATTTTCTTTTTAGGTGAATGAGGCCATTCCTGGGTAGGCTGGTCCAGAAACCTAATTCCTTCTGCGTGAGTCTTGTGAAAAGAGCAGAAGAGACAGAGTCACCGACAGTGGGAAGACATCATGGGAAGATCTGTCTCTAAGCCAGGGGATGTCAAGAAGCACAGACCCAGGCTACAAACACTGACAGAGACAGGGATTTTCCTTGAGAGGCAACAGAGAAAGCCTGGCCCTGATTTCAGACTCCTAGGCTCTGAAACAGGGGCCCCAGTGGTAGTGGTTACGTATCGGCTTGCTGCTAACAAGGTCAGCAGTTTAAAACCACCAGCTTCTACGAGGGAAAAAGATGTGTCTTTCTACTTCCATCCAGCGTGACCACCTTCTATGAGGAAGAAAGATGAGGCTTTCTACTCCCATACAGACAGAGCTACAGGGGCAGTTCTACTCTGTCTAATAGGGTGACTGAGAGTCGGAATCACCCATGGCAGCGAGTGGGTGAGATAACAAACTTCTGTTATTTAAAGACATCCGCTTGGGGCTCCTTTTTGTTACAACAGCACTAGGAACTCAGGCAGCAACCAAGGAATCCAAGGCAAGTGAACTTATGCAAGATAGCCATTAAAGAAATATTCTGAAGTGTCCTGATTCTTAATGAAACTGGTCTAGACCCTTGAACTCATAAATATACAGCACATCATCTGAAAGCATGATGAGCAATGGACTGATTGGAAAATGAAGAAAAAAATGGAAAGGCGCATAGATTAGACAACAGACAGAAAACAGATGACAGACTTTCATTTGACCTTAGTTTATGAAATCTGGTATAGAGGATCTTGATCAGGGTGAAATAAAATGCTGTAACCAAGAGTCAAGGGAAGGCCTCTCGGTCTAAATACAGGCATGTATACATGTAAATATATTTATAACGATAGGGAAATATCTATGTATATATATATTTATATGTTAAGTATTAAGGTAGCAGACAGACATTATGCCTCTACTCAAGTACCCCTTCAATGCAAGAACACTTTGTTCTAATAATCTGGCATTCCGTGATGCTCATCTTCCTGACATAATCGCTGAAGACAAAGTGGGTGCATAAGCAAACGTGGTGAGGAAAGTGGATGGTGCCCGGCTATCAAAAGATATAGTGTCTGGGGTCTTAAAGGCTTGAAGATAAACAAGTGGCCATCTAGCTGAGAAGCAACAAGGTCCACATGGAAGCAGCACACCAACCTGGGTGAGCATAAGGTGTCGATGGGATCGGGTATCAGGCTTCAAAGACCCAGAACAAAAAAACATATCAATGTGAATGAGGGGGAGTCCAAAGCCCATCTGTAGACAATTGGACATCCCCTTACAGAAGGGTCACAAGGAAGAGAGGAACCAGTCAGGGTGTAGTATAGCACCAATGAAACACACAACTTTCCTCTAGTTCTTTAATGCTTCCTTCCCCCCACCCCCACCATCATGACCCAATTCTACCTTACAAATCCGCCTAGACCAGAGCATGCACATGGGTACAGGTAAGAGCTGGAAACACAGGGAATCCAGGACAGATTAAACCCCCCAGGACCAATATTGAGAGTAGCAATACTAGGAGGGGAAGGGGAAGGTGGGGGGACAAAAGGGGAACTGATCACAATTATCTGCATATAACTCCCTCCCAGGGAGATGGACAACAGAAAAGTGGGTGAAGGGAGACATTTGTCAGTGTAAGACATGAAAAAATAATAATAATTTATAAATTATCAAGGGTTCATGAGAGAGGGAAGGCGGGAAAGTGAGGGGGGTGGGGGGAGTGAAGAGCTGATACCAAGGGCTCAAGTGGAAAGAAAACGTTTTAAAAATCACGATGACAATGTATGTACAAATGTCCTTGACACAATGGATGGATGGATGGATGGATGGATGGATGGATGGATGGATGGATGGATTGTGATGGGCGCTGTACGAGCCCCAATAAAATGATTTAAAAAATAATTAATTTGTTAATGAATTTTTTTAAAAAGAAGGCCTCTCAAACATGATGTCCTTTAATCCTCCCCTTTGTCTTAGTTGGACATGTTATCAGGAGAGGCCAGTCCCTGGAAAAAGATCTGCTTGAAAGAGCAGAGGGGCAGCGAGAAAGAGGATGGCCCTCAAGGACATGGGTGACCGGATGGCTGCAGCCATGGGCTCAAGCGTCAGGGCAGTTGTGAGCATGGCGCAGGATCCCGCTGGACCGTTTCCCTCTGATGTGCATGCGGTCACTGTGAGTTGGAACTGAGGCAACAGTCCTCTGTAACTACAACAAAATCCCTGATATGGGTCACCAAGCACTGCAATCCATTTGACCACAACTGGTTTCACTTGGTTTCATTTTTTTGGTGGTCCCTCCTGATTTTAAAGGTCTGTGGATGGTGCCAAGATCTTGCATTCAGCTCTTACCCAAAAGGCTGGTAGGGATGTGGAGCAAAGGCCTGGTGAATTGCTTCCTTAAAATTATAGTCATCCAGTTGGTTGGTTGTTTTTGAACTTCTGACACCTATTCCCGTCGACACCTCAGGATTACACAGGCTGGTGAGCTGCTTCCACGTGGGCTTTGTTGCTTCCATGCTAGTTGGCCACTTGTTTAACGACAAGCCTTTAAGACACCTGATGCTATATCTTTTAACAGCTGGGTACCATTAGCTTTCTCCACTACATATGCTTATGCACCCATTTTGCCTTCAGCGATTGTTTCGGGAGGGTGAGTGTCATATAGTGCCACATTACTGGAATACTCCATTCTTGTACTCAGGTAAGATTTAAGTAGAGGCCCAAAGTCCAGCTGCTTCCTTGTTGTATTTACATATATACACATATATAAACAAATACACCTATATTTATATATTTACATATATATCTCTATATTCCTATATATTTTTTTCTTCTCTTTTTCTTTTTCTTTTTCCTTTCCTCTTGCCCCACCTTCATGTTTACCAATTGTTCACCTCTCAGTAATTCCTCTCAGGTACAATTTGATTGATCAAACGTGACCAGAAAAGCTACACCCTCCTCGGCATTAATTTTAGAACCCTTACTATTTCACTGCCCCTACTGTTCCTATCATTATTGGCTCCCTGCTCACCTTTCCCCCACATCCTCCCCTCCCATGTGTCGCCCCCCCCCACCCAACCATCAGTCCCTCACTGTCTCTATGGGATTGCCTATCCTACCTACCTTGTACAGACAAACACATACCCACAAAAAAGAGAAAGACCATACCAATAGTCCCAAGTCTACAGAGATCCTGACCCACATAGATGGATCTCTCTCTGTTAAGTAGCAAGAAGGACATATTCTAATCCATCAGACCAGTCCTCTTTTCTTTCAGGGTTCCATATCCCAGGACCTGCTTGTCTAACCACACAATTGATGTGAAGGAGCGTGGATATAGTGGAGACCCAAAGCCCATCTGTAAGATAATTGGACAGTCCCTATCAGAAGGGTCACATGGAAGGGATGGTAAATCCAGGGTGGGATCTAGGATGAAACACATAACTATAGTTCTTTAATATTTCCTCCCCTTGCTATTATGTTTTTTGCTTTACCTCATTAATCTTGTTAGACCTGCATATGCTCATTTGTCTAATTAAGATTGTTTGATATGTGAAAGCCAAGATAGATAACCCTTCAGCAACAGTGATGGCTCTCTGAGGGTACAGGAAGAGAGGGGTGTGGGTGCTGATAGCATTGATGACTGTGTGGCCCCATTTGAGGGGTGTGAACAACAGAATTATTTGTGAATGGATATATTGGGTGGTATAAGATATGACACACAAAAAAGTAATAAAAATAATAAGGGTTCCTGGGTGGGGAGGGGAGGGGAGGGAGGGGACAAAGGGGAGCTGATATCAGGAGTTCAAGAATAAAGAAATGTTTGAAACTGATCGTAGTAGCAATTGTACAATACAGCTTGATGTAACTGAACTATGGAATGTTATCATATCTGTAAGAGTTCTCAATAAAATGATTAATAAAAAAATAACAATAAAGTGTACTGCCCAAGTGGGTAGGGGAGGGAGGTTATAGTCATCAAAGCCCTACAGAGGGCGGCTCTACTTGAAAACACCTAAGGCATGATGGCTTTGGGTCTGGCTTGGTGGCCAATTTTGCCGAGGAGGAAATCGAAGCTCAAAAATGTTAGGGCCAAACGACTCGAAGTTTGTAAAGCTCTCTTCAGTCTGCTTCCTAAGCAGCCACCCAGGATCCTTCAGCCTAGGTAGTGTTTGTTAGGGCCAGTGCGTCCGTTCCGACTCGGAACCACCCCACGTACACCAGAAGGACCCATCACCACCTCACCCGGTCCTGTGCCTTCCGGATTGGTATTCTGGTGCCCGGGCCCATTGTTGCAGCCACTGTGTCCATCCCTCTCTGTCAAGAGCCAATCGGTGCTATCGATGTGCCCATTTCACTGACGATTAAAATGTTACAAGTTTTAAATTCATTAAATACTCTGTGAGGGTTTGCATCCTTGGGGAGTGCACTGAGAATGTCAACCATCAGGCGCTGAACAATCTCAGGCTAGAAGTGCAAGCGGGCCCAGCTCACACTGTTTATGGACCCTGCAGCCCGGTCACCAAAGGCCAAAGGCGATTCTGTAAACACAGACTTCAGTTGAACAAGTGCTGTTGCTTTTGCTAAGTGTCAGCTGAGGGGGCCATGTAGGTGGCAGGGGTGGGGGTGGGGAAACGGGGTCCAAGTACCTTGAGTCCTAAAAAGCAGAGCAGGGAGGCCAAGTGCAAAAGCCTGTGCCTGAGGCTTCCTTGTGTGACAAGAATGGCCCAGTGAGGCACTCAGCCAGCGCCAACGTGAGCTTGGGAGCCCAGGCCGGGCAGGACTGGGAGCAACCAGAAGCAGGGTGGGAAGCCCCAGGCCCTGGGAGGGCAGCTGGGGTACAAGGGCAGTGTGGGCCTGTTTACTGAAAAGAACGTGCAGGGAGGACCCAGCCCTCACCCCTGTGGGATCTGGGAACTGGCCATGTGGGACTGAGAGCCCTGCCAAATGAGTTCAGCTATTTCCACTTCATAAAGTTCCCGGGGCAAAAATGAATGGCAAATCCAGGCACAAATGCCTGGTCTGAAAGCAGCATTCTGAAGGGATGGTTCTGGGTTGTTTGGGTTTTTGTTTTTCAAATTTCTATTCTGGTGGCCGGCAGGAGGGGTGGATAGAGAAAAGTCCCTGGACACGTGCAAACCTCTTTGTTGGACTGCAGAAACTACTGTGCCCTAATGCAGCGCAAGGGAGAGCTACATCCATTAGCGTTTCTCGGGCCGAGGGGAGAGCTAAGTCTGAGCCTAAGTGAGCCGAAGAGCCCGGATCTGGTGGTCAGAGAAGCGTGGGAGAATGTCAGGGATGCTGAGGGGGAGAGGCTCCCAGTTTGCATCCTGTGACTCCAACCCTGAGACAGCGTGACCCCGGGTGACCCTGAGTGAGGGGAATTCATTAGGTGAACGTGAGACAGGCAGCTCAGGAAGAGACGCACTGACCACAGATCACTCCCCTCACCGTTTCCCACAGCCCTGTGCTTTGTCCAGACACCCCAGCCTCACATGCCCTGAATCCATTGACTTCTCCGGAAAAATCCGTCTGAATTTTCAGTTGGCACTGCGTTCATGCTCTTACTTCTTGTCTCCTTTACTGCTCAGATCTTTGCTGCTGTTTGGGGGAGAATTGTGCTCCCAAATCCACTGGGGCTTTTCCTGGACTGTGGGATCTTCTGACCTTTCTCCATGCAGATCACTCACAATGATATTAAAAAAGCGCCAAATTGGCAAGCATTGTGCATCCAGTATCTATCTATCTATCTCACATACACTTGCACACATGCACATGGGAGTTCAAAAAGGATTGCTTCGGTAGCTATCGTTCATCCACGTGGTTGTGAGGTACAACCAACTCAGTTACCACTCACAGTGGTCCTGTGTACAAATCACTGCCCCGTCCTGCACCACCCTCTCAATTGTCTCAGCCCATTGCTACAACCATATCTTCAATACATCTAGCCAAGGGGCCTCCTCTTTCTTCCCTGGCCTTCCAATTTACCAAGCTCGATATCTTTTTCCAGGGAGTCCTAGGTGGTGTAGTGGGCTACACGTTGGCCGGCTATTTTCAGGTCAACAGTTTGAAACCACCAGCTGCTCCTCGGGTAAGAGACGAGGCTTTTCCACTTCCCTAATGATTTAACGCCTTGCCTTATCGGTTTGAGATGAGCTCGAATGGACTTGATTGTAGTGCCTTTGGTTTGGGTTGAGTGGACTCTCCTGACAGCATATACAAAATATGTGGGATGCTATATGGATTCAGTCCCAATAAACTGTTTTGTTTTCTAAGTATGTGAAACTGACTCTTGCCATCCTCGTTTCCAAGAAGCATCGTGGCTGTACCTCTTCCAACCCAAGTCTATTTATTCTTCTGGCAAAAGCCACAGCATTTCCCTTTTTCATCACCGCCACCACTGTTCAAATGCATCCATCCTTTATTATTATTATTTATTTATTTTATTTTAATACATTATCTTATTGGGGACTCTTACAACAATCCATGCATTGTTTGCATCAAGCACTTTTGTCCTTATGTTGTCACCGTCATTTCCAAAACATTTTCTTTCTACTTGAGCCGTCGGTATCACCTCCTCTTTTTTCCCCTCCCTTCCTGACTCTCCCACCCTCATGAACCCTTGATAATTTATAAATTATTTTTATTTTCATATTTTATACCATCTGCCTTCACCCATGTTTCTGTTGTTTGTTCCCGCCCACCCCCACCAGGAGGGGCGGGTTGTACGTCGATCCTTGCAATCGATTCCTCTTTTCTCCCATATCTTCCCCCTACCCTCATAGTATTGCTACTCTCCTTATTGGTCCTGAGGGGTCTATCTGCCCTGGGTTCTGTGTGTCAAGAGCTTTTATCTGTACCAGAGTATGTGCTCTGGTCTAGCTGGGTTTGAAGGTAGGACTGAGGTCATGATAAGGGATGGGGAGAGCATTAACTTGAAGGATACCAGAGGGACTCTGCAGAAATCAGCACAGGGGAGTTACTAAGAGGAAAATTCCACACTGCCAGGTCACAGGAGGAGCATCATAAAGGTAAGTAGTCACAGATCCACTAGGTTTTGAGGAGCTGGGGGCTTTGGGCTTACCACTGTGGAGGCAGGCTAGGGTTTAACCTTAGCCCCGCCACTGTCTAAGCCAGAGCCAGGATCATTTGGAGCCACACAGGGGGCTTAATCTCAACACAGCCACAGTTTGCCACTGTCTCGGGGCAGGGTTTAAACACCTCCAGCCCCAAGGTCATGGATCAGGGCTCATCTATATTGTTACTTTTGTTTCTCTCTCTTCTGTCTTTTCCCCCACAGGCTCAGCGGGCTCAGGGCTTTGTTTCCTTTTTTTCTTTTTCTTTTTCTCTTCCCTTTTCTCTCACATGCCCCTGCTGATCTCCAGGCCACTCCCCTTACCTAGGGGATTTACTCCTGCCCTACACCCATCTGGGGGAGCTCCACCATCTGCACATAACCCAAGGCTTGGAAAAGCCCGCCCACCTTCCTCTGGTGGAAATTCCACCACCTTTCTCACAGGCAAATCCCACCCACCTTCTTCCAAGGGAAATCTCAACTACCTTCCTCTGGGGGAAATTCTGTCCACCTGCTCTCTGCACAGCTTAACACGTGGCTGGGGAAATCACACCCACCTTCTTCTGGGAGAAATCCGGCCTGCGTGGTTGGAGGAGCTCCTACCTGTCCTCTGTGGTCCCTCGTGACTGAGGAAACTTCCTCCCGCCTGCTGTAGTGCATCACACGGCCTAAGGCACCTCGGCCAACACTCACAAATAATCAATCTGATTCAGGAACCTCTGCCCAACCTCCACGGCGATCCAGCTGACCAGGGTAACTCTGCCTACTATTCACAGTGCTCTACACCAAAGTGGGCATACCCACTTGCCTTCTGCGGCACTCCTGTTGCAGCAGGCACCCCCACATACCCTCTGTGGTGCCCCAAGCTGACATGGACCACACCATGACGGCTTCTTGTGAAATCACCCAGTGCAGCACTATCCTCGCAGCTCAACAACCACCCAACCAGCATCCCCTGAGAGGACCATTCAACTTGCCCTCCAAATAACAGATACTGGGTAAACTTGTGCAAACCATAAAAAGTGCAAACCATAAAAAGAGATAAGGAGGGACACTATATAAAATGCTCAAGGGAACTATAGACAAAGAACCACTAAGCATTTTAAACAGATATTCTCCAAACAAGAGACCTGCTGAATATATCAATAAAATGCTCCAAACAATGAAAAAAGAAATCACAGACTCAACACGTATAGTGGGTGACTTCAATACACTGCTGTCTGAGAAAGATAGATCACAGAGAAAGAAACTCAACAAGGAGGCTAGAGATTTAAACACTACACTTAGACAATTTGACCTGATAGATATTTACAGAGCTCTCCACCCAAATACAAAAAAATTCACATTCTTTTCAAGCCCTCATGGCACATATTCGAAGACAGACCACATGCTGGGGCAGAAGTCGAATCTGCATAAATATAAGCACATTGATATCATACAGACCTCTCTCTGACTACTGTGCCATAAGGCTGGAAATCAACAAAAGGAAGATGAATAAAACTAGGAGCTGGAGGATGAGATCAGAGATGAAATTAGGAAATTTCTAGAAACCAACAAGAATAAGAAAACAACGTAGCAAAACGTATGGGACACAGAGAAGGCAGTTATTAGAGGAAGTTTCACAGCAATACGTGCACATGTGAAAAAGGAAGAGAGGCGTATAATTCATATGCTGGCACAAAATTTACAGCAACTAGAGCAAGGCCAACAGGACAATCCTACTGATAGAAAAGAAAATAAATAATAAAAATCAGGGCTGAGATTCAGGAAAGGGAAAATAAGAAAATTATGGAAAAATTAATGCTACTAAAAGTTGGTTCTTTGAATGGATAAACAGAATTGACAGACCTCTGGCAAACCTAACCAAAGAAAGGAAGGAACACATTTCGTTAGCAAGGATGAGGGATGAAAGAGGGGACATTACAACAGACCCTAATGAAATCAAAAGGATAATTACACAGTACTACCAAGGACTGCATTCTAATGAATTCAACAAATTGAAAGACATGGAAAATTTCTTGGAAAAACAATCCCTCACTAGACTATCCCAGATGGACATCAAAAATCTCAACAGACCCATTGCAATAGAAGAAATAGACAAGTTATCAAGGGATTACCAACCCCAAAATCCCCTGGATCCTATCGCTTCAAAGGAGAATTCTACCAAGCATTCAGGGAAGAAATAACACCAATCCTACACAAACTCTTCCAGAACATAGAAAAAGATGATAAAATCCCAAATTCCTTCTATGAAGCTACTATAACTCTGATACACAAGAATTGAGAACTACAGACAAATATCCCTAATGAACATCGATGCAAAA
>NW_022103898.1:67642850-67644674 GCF_000313985.2 Echinops telfairi
GTTGTCCTATGAGAATTTTACTGGGAAAACTCACCCCAGCCACCCTGTACCTTGATATTACCCCTTCTAACTGCTTATTGTTCCCCCAAATTCTAAGAACATTTTAAAGAAGCACAACTGGAGTCCTCTGCAGATGCTAAAACAGCCATTTGGACGCCTGTATATGGAAGAGGGAAGATGTCTTCAGGGAAGGACTCCCGAGATGCAAACACAGCCTTCAGGAGGGTATCGATCGACATGGAGGAGATGCTGAGAAACAATAGCTTAGATGTTGACATTCTTATTTAATAAATGTTTCTGTGATTTGTACCAATACTTTATGATTTGTGTGCACATGTGTGTGTGTTTTAGCTTCCTCTCCACCCCCACCCATAACCCCCTGGCCCTCCTTGAGTTTTTGCACTCTTATCAGGCCTTGGAATTTGATAAATGAAATTGTTTGGAGTCCTGGCCAGCAGTACACTTAAGCAAACTTCAGTAACCATCTGTGAGCCAGTCGCTTCATCCTTTTATGGTAGACACATTTAAGTTTAAATTGCTTTGCTGAACTTTGTGTGCGTGTGTGTGTGCATTTTTCTTTTACCACTATTTCCATTTAAAACAATTATTCCCCAATATCCCAAATTGACAGTGAGGGTGAGTAATCTGAAAAGACTGCTCAACTGTATTCAGTCTTTTGAAGATGTGGATCATAACTGTGTTTTTCCAATTTCCTGGAATCCTCTTCTGGATTTTAAAAAAATTATTTAAGTGGATGAGTAAGTATAATAACTGACCTCACCAATATTCATGGAGCTAATGCTTCCGACTTTCTGTTTCACAGATTTTAGGCTTTCAATTTCTATGTAATGTCTAACAACTTGTCCCAAGGAAGGACACATACAGCATGAGCGCAAAGATCTATAATTAAAGATTAGCTCCATGGTAGGTCTTAGCCAGGCAGGTGATGTCTAGAGAATGGAAAGAACGTTAATGAACTGTCCTGATGACTGTACACAGTTGACTGGTTCTACTGCATTATCTTGGGGAACAAGATCTAACCATATATTTAAACCATTACCAGAAAAGAACCTTTTATCCTCACTCCCTGGGATGAACACCAGGAAGGAGGATCTCTGGTCCTCCTTCTCCCAGAGGCCTGTGGTTTAAGCAGTAGATGAGATTGGCTGTTGTCCGCTGAAGTCACTTCCTGCCTCACAGCATTGCTGGTCAGCCAACAGGCTGCTGGCTTCAGTGAGTGCCTAAGAATCCCATTGGCATCACTGGTGGAAGTGGAGCTGACCCTCCCAGAAAGGCAGCTTTGGGGGCTCAAGGACTCCATCTGTCCTAAGCTGTTTTACAAGTAAAGCACTGTTTTTCACTCCCACAACAGCTCCCCAGTTTGATTGGAATTCCACTGAATTCGCAGGTTGGTTTGGAAGAGAATAGGCTATGATCCTCAATTTAGTCAACTTTGTACTTCGTTGTTCAGTAAAGAACTAGAATTGTCTGGATCTAGGTCTCCACCATCTATTGTTAAATTTCTTTCTAGACTTTATACTTTTTGTTGTTTGGGGGAATCAGGTCTTTCTTTCTTTTGATTGCATGTTAATAGCCTCTATCTGATGAAATTGCAAAACTGTGTTGTTACCTATGGGTTATCACATGTGCTTCTGTGATTTTCTATATAGATAGTCTTGTCTGTTTATTTCCAGCCTTTACATCTACATTTTTCTTGTCTTGAACCCAGGGCTAGTACCTTCACCACAAGGTCACGTGGTATTAGTGGTGGTCGGCATTGTCTTATTTCTGCATTTAAGAGTTTGATTTAATATTTCACCAGGA
>NW_022103898.1:67645356-67647588 GCF_000313985.2 Echinops telfairi
GTTCAAGAAGAAAGAAACAAGAAAATGTTTTGAAACTGTGGTAGCAATTGTACAACACTTCTTGCTGTGATTGAACTATGAAATGTTGTGATATCCATAAGAGCTCCCAATAAAATGATTTTTTCAATTTGCTTATTCAGAAAGATGCTGACTTTTATCAAATGTAAAAGCTAATAAAACACAGGCTTTTCTAACAATGAATAATTCAGAACAAAGCTAATAAAAATCTCAGCACCATCTTACGGCTTTAAAGAGTTTTCACTTGATAGTAAAATATCTATAAATAAAAGCCCTTCTTGGGGAAAGCAGGCCTTTAAATAACTATGGGGAGGGGGACCCAATTGTTACAGTTGTTAGTGGGGCTTAATATATAAAGAATGTGAACCATATTCTGAATGAAGGGTCTAAAGCAGCCTCACACCCTACCTCTAATAAGTAGAATCCATTGTCCTCATTCTGAGCCTTACAATACTTTCTCCCTTCAGTCTCCCCTGTCTTCCTCGCGCTCCGAATTCCCTAGCCACAGTCTTGACCCAGGATGGACCAGCAAGAAGACGAGCAGCCCTCCTCTAACACCCAGGCCTCGCACTTCACATAAAACGGTTGGTTACGATCCAGACCCGACAGCTTTGCCCTTCATGCACGGAAGAGGGGGACTGGCTGCTGCAGAATGGGGAGCAATATTGAACTGTGTCTGGAAATGTCAAAGCCATGAACATGACATACTGGACTCATGGGCGATCGGTGCTTGCACGGCGGCAGTCCCGCCAGGACGAAGCACAGTCCTCGAGGGGTTCACAATGGTGCCCTCTTCACAGCTGACCTCACGTGCTTCCCAAAGTCCTCAGCACTGCCACTCAGCATCCTGCGCTCTGTAGCTGTATAACATGCCACCAATATTGAGAAACCTACTACCGAGCCACCACTGCCCAGCTCTTAGGGCTGAACGGTGATGCCTGCAAGGCCACCTCTGCGGTCCAGCGAGCTCTTCCACCTTCACAGAAGTAGAGGCAGCCCCTGACCAACAATGAACGCTTACCTCTCAGCCTGTGGGCTGCTGGGTGGCCGAGAAGGTTTCATTCCCATACAACATTCACCCTGAGAAGCGGCTTTGAATCACAAACCTTTCCTTTACCAGACAAGTGCTTAACCAACTCCGCCGCCCAGGAACTCCGGTGCCAAGTCAAAGTAGGTCAAGTAATGACTGCTGAGCCCGAAGGTCAGATGTTAGGAACCACCAACTGCTTGGGCAGAAGATGAGGCTTTCTACTCCTATCAGGATTTACAGACTCAGAAACTCACAGGGGCAGTTCTACTGTGTCCTAAAGGGTCGCTATGCCTCAGATAGGACTCAATGGCAGTTTCTTCTTCTTTTTTTAATAAATCATTTTACTGGGGGCTCTCACAACTCGTATAACAATCCATACATCCATTGTATCAAATACATGTGTGCATATGTTGCCATCATCATTTTCAAAACATTTTCTTTCTGCTTGGTATTAGTTCCTCTTTTTCCCTCCCTTCCCCACCCTCTCACCATCATGGGCCCCTGATAAATTATATATTATTGTTATTTTCATATCTTACACTGTCCACTGTCTCCCTTCGTTCACGTTTTTGTTGTTTGTCCCCCTGGGGGGCGGGGGAATACGTTGAACATTGGAGTTGGTTCCCCATTTCTCCCTCTTCTCCCTCTCTCATGGTTTCACTCTCCCATTACTGTTCCTGAGGGGTTTATCTGTCCTGCATTCCATGTGTGCAGAGCTCGTATCTGTACCAGTATACATGCTCTGGTCTAGCCGGATTTGATTTGTAAGGTAGAATGGGGGTCATGATGGGGGGGGGAGCATTAAAGAACTAGAGGAATGTTGTGTTTCATAGGTGCTATGCTGCACCCTGGCTGACTCGTTCGTTCCTTGTGACCCTTCTGTGAGGGGATGTCCAATTGTCTACAGATGGGCTTTGGGTCTCCATTCCACCCTCCATCATTTGCATCAATATATTTGTTTGCTTTGGGTCTTCTAATGTCTGATACCTGATCCTGTCGACACCTCGTGATCACACAGGCTGGCGTGCTTCTTCCATCTGTTTCTTAAACTGAAACAGAAAATATGCAAACCCTGCATCCGGTTAGGGCTCCTCACCCCCACTTTGGGACCCAGGACTCTGAAGTGCTCTTTCTCTTGGTCCTCCTTCCCCAGAGGACCAGCCTTAGGCTACTGATTTCTCTCT
>NW_022103898.1:67648331-67657036 GCF_000313985.2 Echinops telfairi
GCTGCAGCCAACAGTGAGCTGCCCGGCGGCTCCCACTGCTACAGTCGAGTCCAGAGTTAATGTAGCTTCGGGGGGCCTTATTTTGGGGGAAGTCTTATTTTCAGGGGGATGCCTTATATTTCAACGAGAGGCAAAACTGTCAGTAGGTCTTATTTTGGGGGGATGTCTTACTTTCGGGGAAACAGGGTAGGAGCAGAGAGCCATGCCAACTGGAAGTTAGGAGAGATGGATCAGGGACTCAAAAGGCAACACAATTCTGCCTTGAAATAGTTCTTGATCTTCTTGATTGCTTCATAATAAATGATCTGGTGGGTTTGTCCCAGAGGAAACCAACCCCGGCAGCTCAGTTTCCCAGGCCACAAGCTCTCCAGAAGCAGGCTGTTGCTCGAAGCTGACCGCGGTCACCACTGTGTGCCAGGGTTCCTCGCAGTGGCCCCAGGACAGCGAACAGCTTCAGAATGCGCACGGCGGACACAGGTGCTCTGGTGGCATAGGGGGTAACGTGTTGGTCTGCTTACAACAAGGTCAGCGTTTCAAAACCACCAGCAACACCACTAACCACTCTGCCGGGGAAAGACAAGGATTTCTACTGCCGGGAAGAGTCACAGTCTCAGAGACCCACAGGAGCACTTCACCCATGTCCTGTCGGGCCACTGTGAGTTGGACTCGACTGGATGCAGTGAGCTGTTTTGAGGGTTCTGAAGACAGAGTGGCTGCATTTCATCTATTTTACAGCTCCCTGCTGGGAAGCCTTGAACAACCTGTGGAGTCTTCCTTCACCTCTGCTTTCCGATCTATAAAGTGAGGATAAGAAATACGGGGATCTCAGGGTGTTGCTGGAAGGAATAAAGGAGATAATGCACATGATGCAGTTCGCCCCCAAATCCAGGAGCTTTCACCATGGTTATCATTATGACTCCTTTTATTCTTTCAAGGAGGGGAGGAAGCAGCGCCCACACTTGCTGAAAGCCAAGGGCCTTGGGAGTTACAAGATGTGCTCTGTCTGCACATCAGAAATCGCACAGGGTCTCTGGGCGTTCAGGCGCTGCTCCGCCAGTGGGGGACTGAATCACCCCCACTCTTCCTGCAGACAACAAAGTGCAATCATTTCCCAAAGGAAAAACACATCATACTTCCAGCGAGCACTTGTGAGGGCACCACTAGAAGGCCCAGGCCTTTCATGCAATCACTTTCTTCTAGGGCCCGTGGCTCAGGGACAGAACAGCGAACAAGAGGCATCTGCAAACGATGGGAGAGAGAGCTGTACAGACATGTTTGTGGTACATACTGCAAAGAGGCAGACACTAAGGAACAACTTTGCAGCTCTGCGCTGGTTTGGCTCCATTCTTCCTTGTGGGCCCTTTAAATCGCCTCCTCTTTGGTAACTTCTTCCGCATGGTAAGAAGTAAGGAGCGCTTTTGAGATTCTAGCTTCTCTTGCACTGTAAGTAAATCTGGCTGAGACCTTTGTCCTTTGGGCTGGGTAAATTCCAAGACAGTACACCAGCTTTATGAATACACTTGTCTAGGCTTACAGCCACGAAGCCTTTCTGACACCCATCCTCCAAAGAATTCCTCCATCTGGAGCTGTTGTGGACAACTATCCAACTCAGGACCACAGGAACCACAGTGGAAAACACGCCACTTGTGGTTTATTTCCCCAGAGCCAACATAACGGGAAATGAGATCCTTTCCAGAAATAGCCTGTCAAATGTATCGAATGAGAAAAAAAAAAGATTGGTTTTAATTACAGCCTCTACTGCCCATCTTGTCAACCATCTCACCCAACACTGGCTAATTTGTGGAGATGCCAGGTCAGTAAGGCAACAAGGAGGAGCTGAACAAGCCAAGTAGATAGAAGCTTAACAAAGGACAGAACACTGCGAGAAGCCTCTTATCTAACTATCCAGTAGAAATGGTAGTCATCGATCTTCCAGATTCTTTCTTTATCCCAAAGATATTTGTACAAAAGTGAGAACTGCCATCATTATTAGACTTAAAACAAAACTCTCATCTGGAATAACAGTTTGTGCTGATTGTGAGGAAATGATTGGACTGCTATACTTTAGGACCCTCCAATTGTGTGTGTGTGTGTGTGTGTGTGTGTCCAAGAGACTCTTTAAATGTTAGGGAATACAAGAGGGAGGTGATCTACTTAAATAATTCTGACAAACAGTCAGATCTCAAAAAGGGTCTAACACTTCAGATTTGTGCAACACAGGTGTGGAAGACAGTGGGGCTAGGGGGTTAGAAGAGGGAGTGAAATAAGGACGCTAAGAGAACTCACGCTGCACTCAAAGGAGGAGGAGATGGAGACCAAGAAGAACGAGAGGGGGAGGGGAGGTGGCCAAGAAGGAGCTTGGAGGATGAGGAGAGGAAGAAGAAGGAAACAGGGTTCTGAATTTGCTGTTGGGTGTTCACTGAGTCCATTCTGACTCCTGGCGACGCCATATGGCGGTAGAACTGTCCCATTGGGTTCTCTTGGCTCTACTTTTAGGACGGCAGATTGCCTGGTCTTTCTCCTGCGGAGCGATTGGGTGGGTTCAGTCAGCAGCCAAGAACGTACTGGTTGTGGACACCAGGACGAATAACACAATCCTATAGCACCTTATTTTAATCCTTTTTTTCCCCCCTATTGCTGATTTGAGACAGGAAAGATGTGAAGAAAGACAACGCTTTCTCTGTGGCTGCTCTAGGAGACCTGTGGTCTAGAGAGCACTAACAGTACTAACCTACAACACAGGCTGATTCCCCAGGGGCCAGCTACCCAATCCACTCTGCACCCGCAAGAGCTAAGATGCCTGAGGAAGTCCCCCAAACTCTGCAGGGCAAGAAAGGAACGCTCAAGCCTGCCCCTCCCTTTGGCAGAGTCTGATGCGAGAGGACACATGGAGGGCGTTCTGATGCCTTCTGCACAAATATCTTAAAGTTAAGCTCCCAAACTCTTCAATAAAATATGTTCAATCTTCAAATTTCAACACCAACAAAGTACAAGGATATATATATATATATATATATATGGATATATATATTCAGTCATATATATATATATATATATGACTGAAAGGCAGCAAATACCAGAAGACTAAATCGAACTACCAGGTCTGGGTAGTACATTGTGCACTGATGAAATAATGATGTTTAGGTGAGTTATGAAATGAAGACATATATATATATAGTTCATAATTTAATATGTATTTATTCTATAAAATGCATGAGTCTTATTTCCATTTACATAAAAATTGTGTTCAATTTACAGTCATGGTATGAAAGGTTAAACATAAAATGAAACCAGGTTTAATAAGTATAAAGTTGCATATATTCTTCTCAATAAATGCAGGTTGAAGCAAATATTAAAATTAAACTAAACTGTTTTCCACTGAAAAACCTCAAGATTCTCTTACCATTAAAAATTAAAATGCAATATAAATTGTAATAATCTTTAAAGTTGTAAATTATTGATTTAAATAAAATTAATGATTTACTTAACTATTTTTTTAAATGTTAGGCAAATATTATGCAGCACATCTAAGAATGAAGCCATTTCCAACAGAGCCAATGCAACGTCCATTCATTAAAAATGTAAAGAATTGGTATCTTGATTCATGCAATGAAAGGCTAGCCCTATATATGAAAATGAGTTGTTTGTGCCATTTATCTGTGAGTTTCTTCAACTATGTTGACTTGTGTGCTACTATGGTGCTAGAAACTCTACTACTGGCATTTCAAATACCAGCAGGTTTCCCGGTGTTTGCAGACTAAGGAAGACAAGAAAGAAAGGTCTGACAATTGATTTCCAAAAATTCACTCACAGCCATTGAATCTATGCTGACTCACAGCAACCCTATATGACAGTTGAGTCTGGCTCTTATTATTGATGGGCTTATAACTGGCACATCAGATTCCCAGGCTGTAGTTTTGACAGGTGATGATTGACAGGCCTTTTGTCCCAAAGGGTTGAGTCACAACCTTTTGGATTAGTGGCCAAGTGCATTGCCATTTTGCCTCCGAGGCTCCATCCTCAAGGTAGAACCTTCAGGAGGCCAGTGGGGTAAAACCTTCATTTGCAACAATAGACTCGAACATTTGGCGGACCATGAAGAGGGCCCAGGATTGGGAGAGAGGCTTGGCAGTGTGCGGCCTGGGGTTGACATGAATAGGCACCTACTTCCCAGCAACAAACATGAGTCATTGACTCTCACACCATCTCCCCAGTTATCATGTGCAGCTGCTGCCAATGCACAAGCACACACGAAGACCTCTGGCACCACCCTTTGTAACACAAATAAGGATCATCTGAACTATGAAAAGGTCTTGCTGTTGTTTTTTAGTGCAAAATCTGCCCATGTGGACAGGGAAGGAAGGATTGGACAAGTTAGCAGCCCTCTAATTTCCCACACATAAATCTAGCAGAACAACCCACAGAGTTTCACCTTTGTGGCATTTGGATGGCCACCTTTCAAAGGGCAGGAAACACAAAGCACCACTTTCTTGTGTCCTGAACATTAACAGTCACAAGCATGGGATTAGTTCCGGGTCACAGGTTGCACCATTCGAGCACACAGCTCAGTGATCCAAGAGACAGAGGCTCACAGTTGTTTGGGGCATGTGTGACTTCTAGAATCTGCAGAAGATTCATGTTTCCTGAGTTTAAGGAAACTACTGGGTATAGTTCATCCTCAAGGAAAAACAAAAGACATCTATTTAGGTTAGAGTGAAAAATTGTATCTAATAGTACAAAAGCATTTGATCATGTAAAACTTTGTTCTTACTTGTATCACCATCCCTCCCTAAATAGGATTGTTATGAGTTGGAGTCAAGGGGATGGCAGTGGGTAATTCTGACAATAAAGCACTCCACTGGCACTGTGGATTAAGCACTGGGCTGCTAACTCCAAGGTCAGCAGTGGGAACCCACTGGCTACTCTTTGAGAGAGAGATAAGGCTGTCTGTGAAGATTTACAGTCAGAACATTGAGAGTTGCTACGAGTCAGGTAACTGTGAGGTTTGTTTGTTGTTTTTTCTCACATGTAACTGCAGCAGTATATACATGATGTGGCCTTAGCATCAAGTTGTCATCTTGTTTCTTAAGGAATGACAGCTGTAGGGTCCAGGATGAGCCAGGGCTCTGAAGTCGGTGAGGCCTGGTTAGAGCTATGATCTTGAGGCAAGTTAATTAATCTCTCTGGGTTTCAGTTTCCTCACCCATAAAGTGCAGCAATAATGACTGCCTTATAAGCTGGTACTCAGGACTTAATAAGTTAATGTATATTAACCTCCTAATTGAGTACCTTAAGGTGCCCTGGTGGTACAGTTATGAATTGGGCTGCTAATCCCAAGGTCAGAAAGTAGACAACTTCATCTTTCTATTCCCATAAAGAGTGACAGTTTCTGTGAAGGGATGCCCCACTGTCTACAAGATGGGCTTTGGGTCTCTGCTCAGACCCCCTTCGTTCTCAACAATAAGGTTTTGTTTGTTTGTTTGTTTGTAGGTCTTCTGATGCCTGTTACCCAGTCCCGATGATATCTCATGATTGCACAAGCTGGTATACTTCTTCCATGTGAGCTTGTTGCTTCTCTGCTAGATTGCTGCTTGTTTAACTTCAAGCCTTTAGACTCCAGATACTGTTTCTTTTGCTAGCCGGGCACCATCAGCTTTCTTCACCACATTTGCTTATGCTCCCATTTTTGTCTTCAGTAATTGTGCCTTCCAGGAGGGTGAGCATCACAGAATGCTAGTTTGTTAGAACAAAGAGTTCTCGAATTGAGGGAGGGTATGAGCAGAGGCCCTTAGTCAGTCCACTAACTCAGTGTATTGCCATATAAATATATGTGCCTAGGCCAGTACCTCTATTTTTATGAATTAATTACTTACATATTTACACACCTATGCTTATACCTCTATCCATAGCTTTGCTTCCTGGCTCTCCCCCTGTTTCTTTTTACCTTCCTCCTGCCCCAGGTGGGGAGAGGAGGGAAGGAAGAGCGAACAGATCATAATGATCAACACCCAACCACACACCGCCCCCTCCAGGGGGAAGAACAACAGAAGGGAGAAGGGAGACAGCGGGTGGTATAAGATATGAAAATAACAATAATTTATAATTTATCGAGGCATCACAAGTGTGGAGGCAGGAAGGAGTAGGGGAAAAGAGGAGCTGATGCCAAGGGCTCAACAGAAAGTAAATGTCTAGAAAAGAAAGATGGCAGCGTATGTACAAATAGGCTTGATACAATTGATGTATGGATTGTTATGAGTTTTAAGACCCCCCCCCAATAAAATGATCTTTTGACAATAATATATCTGTTATTATTTATTTTATTTAAAAAATATATATATATCTTTTAAAAAGAGTAACAATCTCAAAAGCCCACAGGGGCAGTTCTACCCTGTCATAGTGTCTCTGTGAGTTGGGACCCACTAATGTCAATGAATAAGTGAGAGAGTACCTTATGCTCTAGAGGCATTGACTCCATGGCAGTGAGTATGGTTTGGGTTTCTTGCTGGCATCTGATACACCAGTGACCAAGCTTCCAGCATCACAGCATCACACGAGCCCGCACAGTGTGACCAACTGACAGACAAGTGGTGACACCCACAAAAGCTCTCCTAGTGACACCCTCCATCCAATCACTAACCACCAAGCTAAGTCCCTTGGTAAAGGGAATCTCTAGTTGGATTTTCAGCTCAATGATTTGTTGGCCAAATTTTGAATTTCATACATATAATTTATACTTTACACACACATGTAACATCTATAGGATCCCTGGTGGCATAGTGATTATGCATTGGGCTGCCAACTGCAAGGTCAGCAGTTGCAATCTCTGAAGACTGCAGGGGCAAGTCTGTGGTCCCTCTGGGTCAGCACTGACTCTTGGGAGTGAGTTTGGGTTTTTGTGTGTGTGCATATGTGTGTGTGTGTGTGTGTGTGTGTGTATCATGCATACAATATATATGTAGTATATCAATGTAATTTGTTCTTTTTTATGTTGAGTTCACCCGCTGAATAAATATTATGTTTGTGAGATTTAAACATGCTGCATGTATACTTTCAGTTTGTTCTTTCCCAATGCCATTCTGGACTGAATTGTGTTTTCCAAAGATATATTAAAATCTTAATTTCCAAGACCTGTAAACATTCCCTTGTCTGGCAATATGGTCTTTGAAAACATAATTAGTTAAATCAACATGAACTCATACCTGCTTAGGATAGGGCCTATTCTTTTTTTTTAATAAAGCATTTTATTGGGAGCTCTTAGAGTTCTTATATAACAATACATACATCAATTGTATCAAGCACATTTGTACATATGTTGCCATCATCCTTTTCAAAACATTTTCTTTCTACTTGAGCCCTTGGTATCAGCTCCTCTTTTTTCCCTCCCCCCAACACCTTCTTACCCTCGGGACCCCTTGATAAATTATAAATTATTATTATTTTCATATCTTACACCATCTGCTGTCTCCCTTCACCCACATTTCTGTTGTTCATCCCCTTTTGGGGTTGGGGTGGGGAGTTATACATCAATTCTTGTGATTGGTTCCCCCTTTCTTCTCTCCCCACCTTCCCCCTACTATCATGGTATCGCTACTCCCATTATTATTCCTGAGAGGTTCATCTGTCCTGGATTCCGTGTATGGAGAGCTCTTATCTGTACCAGTACACATGCTCTGGTGTAGTCAGATTTGTAAGGTAGAACTGGAGTCATGATAATGGTGGGGTCAGGGGAGCATTAAAGAACTAGAGGAATGTGTGTGTTTCATCGGTGCTGTACTGCACCCTGGCTGGCTCGTCCCTTCCATGTGACCCTTCTGTGAGGTGATGTCCAATTGTCTACGGATGGGCTTTGGATTTCCACTCCAACAGCCCCCACTCCCTTCGCATCAATATGATTGTTTGTTTTAGATCTTCTGATGACTGATACCTGATCCTGTTGACACCTTGTGAGCACACAGGCTGGCATGCTTCTTTCATGTGGGCTTTGTTGTTTCTCTGCTAGATGACCGCTTGGTTAACTTCAAGCCTTTAAGACCCCAGATGCTATATATCTTAATAGCTGGGCACCATCAGTTTTCTTGAGCATATTTTCTTATGCACCCATTTTGACTTCAGTGATCATGTCAGGAAGATGAGTGTCACAGAATGAGAATGGGTCCTTTTCTAACCTGAGTGTTTGTCCTTATGAAAAAGGAGAACAGACACAGAGGGATACACCGAAAGATAGCCATGAATGGACAGACATGTTGTGCAGCTACAAGCTAAGGAATACACGGGGGCAACCGAAGCTGGGCGAGGCTAGAAAGGGGTCTTTCCCTAAAGCTGCAAACCACACCCCATTCCCTGCCTCCCAGCTCAATCTGACTCACAGCAACGCTGTCGCACAGAGGAGAACTGCTCCGTGGGCCTTCTGAGACTGTGACGCTCTCCAAGAGCAGGCAACCTCATCTTTCCCCCGACCCCCTAGAGAAGACACCCTGAATTCAGACTTCAAGTCTCCAGATTTTTTTCCTGGAAAAAAAAATCTCCTAACTTATAAACCATTCCAATTTGTGGTATTTTGTGAAATGGGCCTAGGGAATAATTTAACACTCTATATCATTGTATGAATATATCTTGATTATTTCCTTATTCCACTCTCGATCAATCATAAGGACACCACTCAAGATAGAAAAGGGCCTGTCCTTGAAGGTAATCAAGCGGCCATC
>NW_022103898.1:67657754-67665889 GCF_000313985.2 Echinops telfairi
AAAAAAAAGAAAGAAAAGGGCCTGTCCTATGGAGGTAGAACTTCATGTTGATTTAACTAATTATGTCTTCAAAGACCATATTTCCCAACAAGGAAATATAGGTCCAGGAGATTAGGACTTGAATGTAACTTTGGAAAGCACAATTCAATACATAACAAGCGTTAGGAAAACGTATTCCACTCGAAGAACAATCCAGTGTAGTCTATACCTTTTGATGACTATTTCTGCCGAGTAAATGCTTAAGCCTGCAATGGTTGGGTCTAAGTTATTACACGTTTGGCTTTAATATAGTCTGTTGTCCAAAGTGGTTGGATCAATGTAGACCCTTACCACCAGCACCAGAAAGGGCTAGCATATACTTCAAGATACTGACTGGGCAAAATGACTCTGAACTTTAGCTTTCTGTAACGTTAGATTTGGGTGTAATTTTGTACACAGATTTTCTTCTAATTCTCCCAGCACCCTCACTACAAACCTTCCCCCATCGTCAGGAGCACTGTTTGCCAGTGTGTGCATTTGGTGGGTTCATCTCCCCTTTTCTAAAATAGAAAGTCTTTTTGGTGACAGTTTTGAAGTCATTCTTGGTATTATCATGGGTGCAGGGTGATGGTTTGTAGTCACGATTGCAATTAAGGCAGGTACACACACACACACACACACACACACACACACACACACACACACAGTATAGCAGAATGGAAATAGCTACCCAGAGTACTTCAGAAATACTTGCTGGACTCATGAAGGCATTTTGAGGGCAATTTAAAATCAATAATGGCAGCCAGCAACAGCTACAACAACAATGTCCCAAATGGAGAGTGCCTTTGGGGGCTCAAATCTTCCTGTCTCCCCTATTGCAGATACAACTCCTCTCTCACTGTGTGATGTCGCTGGTTTGACCCTTCCTGGGGCCTCCATTGGGCTCAAGGAGGACCCCAAATCTGCTGAAACAGAGTAGCCATTCCTCCTCATATTCCAGCTTCCTGGAGAACTGGTGACGCCAAATTGTGCAGCTGACTGTCTAACTGTCTCTGAGCAGAAAAGTCTGAATGGCCCCAGTTGAAGCTCTCACTTTCATGTGGCAATAGGGAACGCACATGATGGATAGAGCGTAAGACTTGCAATAAATGGTGTTTATATTGCATAAGGCAGATCAAATGACTTGCAGGATTAACATATCAGAATAAAAAGATTCAGATGCACGAGGAAAAGCCAGGAAAAAGCCATTCTCCACAATACTGTGTCACTTTTTGACAGTATCAACTTGGCAGTTCTGTTGGGAAATAGTCTCTGCTTGGTTATAGGAGGCTTTTGTTTGGAATCAAAATGGGAAAAGGCAACTGTCATACGACACCATTAGACCCCAGCTCCAATTCTTCAAGGCAAGGGAGCCTGTGCCTATAGGAGTGATTTTCTCCTGCCCCACCCCTCCCCTTTTTTTCCCTTATGTCATCAGGAAGGAGGCACCGAGAGCTAGTATTAGGTCACAGCGATCATCAGCAGGCATCCAAGACTTTGATTATTAATGAGCCATTTACATATTCCTGCAATTTACACATCTGCAAATAACAGCTGGAAGATTGTACGCATCACTTAGATGGATCATTTCCTCAGAGCCATTCTTCCCCCAAGGATTCCTGGTGGCTCTGTGTTTAAGCATGCAGCTGTTAACCAAAAGGTCTGTGATGTGAACCCATCAGTAGCTCTAGGGAAGAAAGATGTAACAGTCTGCTTCCATAAACATTACAGCCTTGAAAACCCTATGGAGCTTGTGTTAGTCTGAGTTGACTAGAGAAACAATTGCATAGACATATGTGTCTAAGAGAGAACTTTATATCAAAGAGCAATTGTACATTAAGAAAACATCCCAGCCTAGGCCAGATCAACTCCTTAAGTCCGATATTACCCCATATGTCAATACTAGTCCATACATTCCTCTTTGGACTCATGAAACACATGCAATGATGCCAAATGCAGGAGGACCACAGGCTACTGAGTGGAAAGTCTTGTAGATCCAGTGGTATAAGCATCTCAGTGGTGGCAAGTGTCTCCACGAGGCTCCTCTGGCTTCAGAGTTCCGGCTGCATCAACGTAGCTCTACCATTCTCGTTGTCCATTGTCCGTAATGTTGCACAGGGAGTGAGTGTGTGTCCTGACTCCAGTGAGCTATTTATCTCCTTAGCACCTCCAAATGAAGTCATCATGCTGCGACCTGATGGACGGGCTTAAATCCACCCCTTCACTCTTCAGTCTCAACTTGATAACAGATTATGTAACTACCATGGGGCTGTCCTAATAGGGTCACTAAGCAGCCCTAAGGGTGTAGTGAGTTATCTGTTGAGCTGCTCATCCCTTGCTCAGCAGTTTGTAACCATCAACTGTTCCTTGGGAGAAAGATGAGGTTTTCTACTTCTGTGAGGAGTTACAGACTCGGAAATCCACAGGGGCAGTTCTACTCTGTCCTGTAGGGTCTCTATATATCAGAATGGATTTGATGGCAAGGAATTTATCGCTCACTAAGATTTACGGTCCCAGAAATACTACATAAGGTTTCTAGGCATCAGGATCAATTTGGTGGCAGTCAGTTTATACATTATAAAGTCGCTATGAGTAGACTCTATAGCAACTAGTTGTTTCTTTTCTTCTCTCTCTTCTCCCTCCCTCCTTCCTTTTCTTTCTTTCTTTCCTCCCTATAATCCTTTCCCTAATACATCATACTTGCTTCTATGGTAGAGAAGTCAGTCTCAGCGCTAGTATTATGTCTGTCCACATCCACAGCAGTGGTGCACATAGTTAACAGACTCAAGTGCTATGGGAAAGGCTGGACGTTCAAGTCCATCAGAATTTCCTCAGAAGAAAAGCTTGCAATCTATGTCGAAAAAGGCCAGCCATGGATAATCCAATGGAGCACAGCACTACTGGGACACACACAAGGTCACCACGAGTCAGAATCAACTCAACGGCAACTCGTTTGGGATATTATTACATTACAATTGGCTCAAAGCACTACTGTTGCATTTTTGGGTGGGAGTTATAGTTTTTTTCCAGGAGTGTTTATTTTAAATTTTGAGTTGTAATTGTTATTTCTTCTTGGTGGTTAAAAATCCAGTCGGAAGGCTTTCCATCAGGCTGAGAACTCCCAAGAAACTCTGACAATATTCAGCATTCATGAGTGCCTAGACGGACATATTTTATGAAAATTGCATTGCCTTTGAATGCCTTTCTATGAATGAGCTCAAATGTTGAAATTCTATTAGATTCGGTTTCAGAACATATTTAACATATTTCCGTCCAGCAACCTTGGGGTGTCTCCTCAGTCACAGTGATTATAATAGGATTGTTATTTGGTATGAAACATTCATTCAGGATGGACCAGGCTTTCTGAAACACGCACATCTTTATGGCTGACAGCTTTCTTATTTTGAATTAGGTGGGCGCTTTTTTTTTTCCACCACCAGTTTGAAATGTTTCACTATAAAACTCCTCCTAGCCCACCTCACACAAAATTGGCACACTTCCCATGGAAATTTCTGAACTCAAATAAAGTCACAGCCATGCAAATACTTTTATTAGCAGGAAGCCCAAGTTTCCCATACTTGGGAGAAATATAATGATGGTTGGATAGTTTCTCATTTCTTAGACTGCTGATCGAAGGAGCGGAAACCGAGTACATTGTTTAAATATATATTTTTATGAATGATAGGTTTTGTGTCCAGGGGAAATTAATATTTTTTCCAAGGCCCCTAAGATTTCTCAAGTAATCTGTGAGAGCTATTACTCCTAGGAATGTCCAAATAAAAACACTAATAGTCCAATCTTTTGGGTAAGGGAGAAGCACTGTCATACTTCTCCAAAATGTGAGATGAAATGCCAGCATAAGACAGGGATCAAATAAAATAAAACCCTAGGGTATAGGACATGAGCTTACAGAAAGCATCAGAGCCTATTAAAAACAAGTGTGTATGTCCTGATTCTCAGACCTGTTGGGGTTGGGAAGGGAGGGTTGGGAAGAGAACAATTCTAGGATAATTTCCCCAAAGGACAGATGCTTGTTCTACCTTCCCCACTGACAGATTCATTGCTATGAAATAATTAAATGTGTGCAGCGTTGATCACCAATCTGAATGTGTAAAGCCTCATCTAGCCCAAAATATCCTCTTATCTGAATGGCAACTAGATAACGGCTCATTCACTTGGCTGCTAACTGAAAGGTTAGAATGTCAAGTTACCCAGAATCGCCTCAGGAGAAAGGCCAGGGGATCTACTTAAAAAACAAAAATTGGGGCAGAGGAAGGGAGGGGGAGGGGAGGGGGAAGGAAAATGAGCGGATTCCGGGAACCCAAGAGGCAAGCGAATTTTGGGAATGATGAGGGCAACAAATGCATAGATGTGCTCTACACAATTGATCTATGTATTGTGATGAATTGTATGAGCCCCAATAAATTGATTTAAAAAAAAATCAGCCACTGAGGCCAAGTTCCTACCCCGACACACATGAAGTTGCTGAGAGATGGAGTTTCCTTGGTGGTGATTGGTTTTCTCCATCTCTCATCAGAAAGGAGCCCAAAGCTGAAGAGACTGTGGTTGAGGAATATGACCTACTTGGATGTTGCACTAATTCTTCCAAACTGTGTGAACAGTTTTATGGGCCTTTAAGTTAAAGCAGGGTTTTGAGGATGGCAGTGTAAGGCACTTTACACCTCTCTCTCTCTCTCTCTACCAAAAATGTCCCCAAACAAAAATTAGTGAAATATAAACTCCATCTTATCAGTGCCATAATAATTTTTTAAAGGTACTCATGGAAGAAAAGATTAATACATTTGACCCACTAAAATGAAAAATTATTATTCACCAGAGACAAACTACAAATCACCACAAACAACAGAAACAAGCAACAGACTTGGAAAAATAATGCAACCCTATAAAAGGAAATAGATTGATATTGAAAACGCATAAAGAACGCCTACAAAGAAAACCTTTTAAAGATAGCCAACAGAAAAACTCTTGCACATTGTAAAGGCAATAATGACCTCCTAAAGATGTACCGTTCTAATCTCCAGAATTCCTGGATTAGTTACCTTATACGGTAAAAAAGACTTTGTAGATATGAGTAAAGCTAAGAACCTAGAGATGGCATAATGGTCCTGGATTATCTGGGTGAGTTTAATGTAATCACAAGAGAGAGTCCTTAAAAGCTAAGAACCTTTCCCCAAGGTCTTGGTCAAAGAGCTGCAGAATGAGAAGGATCTGATGCCCCACTGCTGGTTCTGAAATGACGGAACCCGGCAGGGGCAGAAGAGAAGGTCAGAGGAACGGGAAAGGCATGTCAGTGGATCCTTCCCTAGAACCCTGGGAAAAGCAAACAACTCTGCCGGCACATGGAGTTTAGCCCTGTGTTGGACTTGCAGAACTATAAGATAACACATTTGTCTGTGTAGTCCATTGCATTTGTGGCAATTCATTAGGCAGGAATAGAAAATGAAGACACACATGTATCTTAGGCAACACATGAAAGAAGGTTTATATGACATTGTATGCCATAACAATTTGGGAACAATACAAATGTCCATGAATTTAAATGGGCTATAAAATTGTGGGAAATTTGCATAAAAGGATAATACACAGTATAAATATTAGTGAAAAATCACAGAGGACAACATACATAAAGCATGATCCTATTTTTATAAAGCATGGAATGAAGTAAAGCAAAATTTTAAGCTGTTTTATTGGCATATAATTCACATATCATACAATTCAATAGTGCAATGATCTTAAGAAAACTTGTACAAGTGTGCTTGACACAATGGATGTATGGATGGATTGTGATAAGAGCTATATGACCCACCAATCAAATTATTTTTAAAAAGAAGAGTTGTACAATCATCACCATAATCATTTTTAGAATATTCTCTTTATACTCACTGTTATTAGCTTCCCATTTACCCCTCCCCTTCCCTGCCCTACCCTTAAGAAACCATTAATGCAGCCACTGTCTCTATTGCTTTACCTATCCTGGATTTCATAAGCAAAAAAAAAAACAAAACATAGACCAACAACAATACCAAAATAAAATAGAGAAAAGCCTCAATCAAAAATAAAGCAGAAAATATTAAACACTAGAGCAAATTTAAAATGGGTCCAGAGGGGCGTTCATATAATCAAATGTTAATATTTAACCTAACTGCACCTGCAGCAGTCTGCTTTCTACTACACTCTGCAAGATGGCAAGGCTATTCACATGCCTGGACTATTCACATGAGGGACTCACCTTAGGTTTAATCCATGCCTGGACCCTGAAAATGGATTTGGACTTCCACTGTCATCCATAAACCTTCTGCAAACTGGGTGTTCACAATTAAGTTCTGATACTATTCCCTCCGTCTGATTTGGATTTTATTTACAATCCTTGGATCACACAGGCTCATGTGTTTCTTTCATGTGGACTGAGTTGATACCTCACTTAGATGGCTGCTTATTTAAAGCCAAGTTTTCAAGACCCCAGATACTGTTCTTTCTGATAGCTGGGCACCATCTCATTTTTTCACCACACTAAAGCAAATTTCTTAATGATTCTTCTACCCAAGTTTCTGTAACTCCCACCAAATGACAGGATGGGACTATGCAAACAGGACATGTACAACACTAAAAAGGGTGTTGGTTGGTTTCATTACCAGCCCCATGGCTATAAAAATGAGCCATCTTTGAAACAGGAACCGTAAAAGAAAGTCCAGGACTTTGGGAAGAACATATTCCATCTCTCTGTCCGAATTGGCGGAGGCTAAAACCAGAGACACCAAACTGTGACATGGAGACTACGGGACAGAGCAAGAGGAGCAGTGCCGAGACTATGGGACTTGTGAGATAGAATGAAAGGCCTATTTTTTGTTCCAGGAACGTGAAGACCAGAGGACCCCATGGCTGAAATACTGAAGACTGGAGAAAGACTTGACTGCTAACTGAGGAGAGGTATTGCTGTGGACCAATAAGTATATCCTTATTGCTTGTTAAACCTGACGAGTGATAAACTATTAATGTCCTTAGTAAAACCCCATAGTGGTGAGTATTGTCTGTGGCCATTGCAATGAATTATGCATAGCTGTAGAGTGCCGTGGGAGAAGCAGTTGGTGTCAGAACAGGTAAATAAGGATGGAGCTGCCCTCTGCAGTGCTTATATCCCACCCACCTTCATCCTGGGGAAATCCCACCTGCCTGTCCACCCTCTGCAGTGCTTAACACACGGCTGGGGAAATCCTGTCCACCTTCCTCCAGGGGAAATTCCGCCCACCCACCCTCTGCAGCACATAACATGTTGCTAGGGAAATGTCACTCACCTTCTTCAGGGGGAAATCCCACCTGCCTGGCTAGGGGAGCTCCAAACCCATTCTCTGTGGTCCCACAAGACTGAGGGAACTTCCTCCTGCATGCAGTAGTGCCTCACACGGCCTAAGGCAGCTCAGCAAGCACTCCCCAGTGCTCCATGATGCTTCAGGAACCTCTGCCCAACCTCCATGATGATCTACCCTGTTTCCCTGAAAATAAGATATCCCCCGAAAATAAGACCTACTTACAGTTTTGCCTCTCACTGAAATATAAGGCATCCCCCCAAAAATAAGACCTCCCTCAAAATAAGGCCCCCCTGAAGCTAACGTAACTCTGGACTCTGGACCATAGCGGTGGGCTGCAGCGCAGCCGGAGCAGACAGGAAGTGTGAGGACTCTTTCAATAAAACAATAAACAATAAATGTGTACCATATTCTTCTTCATGGAAAAATAAGATATCCCCTAAAAATAAGACCTAGCGCATCTTTGGGAGGAAAAATTTTAGATCACTTGTTGTTCCCTTGTCCTGGGATTTGTTAACACCCACTTCCTTTCCCCTGCCTCCCCATCTCCTATGTCCCCTGGTACCATCGGTTCTGTAGTTTTCTCCTCTAGATTGTTTATCCCGCTTCTCTTATCTAGATAGACCTGTAGAGATAATATGCACAAAAACAAGACACAGCAAAACAAAGCAACAAAACAGCAACAAAAACCAATGACAAAAAAGAAAAGAAGCAAATCACTGGGGGAGTGCAGCGGAACAGCAGGGGAGGGGAGCAGCAAGATCCCCAGGGAAGGATGAGGGTGGACATTGG
>NW_022103898.1:67666801-67667974 GCF_000313985.2 Echinops telfairi
ATGGCAACAAATGTACAAATGTGCTTGACACAATGGATGGATGGATTGTGATAAGAGTTGTGCGAGCCTCCAATAAAATGATTTAATACAATAAAAAAATGAAGGATGGAGCATGGAGGCCTGTGTGATGCCTGCCTCCTCCCAATGGAGAAGTCAGAGGAGGTCTGATGTGGCTCCCTTCAGTTACTTCAATGTCTAAGACGTTTTCATAACTCTGCTTCCTGCATGCCCCACCATATTCATGGATATGTTTGCGGCAAAGGAAATATCCATATATTAAAAGTGCCCAATGCTTGCTGGTTTTTCTTTTCTCCAGAGAAGATACTTTAGTCTTCTATCTGTGTAATGTTAAAAATTACAGCATTCTAAATAAGTATTCATTTTACAATTCTTTTTTTCCTTTTCCTATGTATTTATAAGCAATAGTAGTATATTTTATAGTGTCCTGAAAAAAATTTCCCAGATTTTTAGTGTTTCATTCACAGTTATTATTATTTATGTTAATAAATCATTTTATTGGGGGCTCCTACAGCTCTTATAACAATCCGTACATCATTTGTATCAAGCACATTTATACATATCTTGTACATTTGTACATATTTGTACATCATCTCCAAAAGATTTTCTTTCTACTGAACCCTTGGTTCCTCTTTTGGCCCTCCTTCTTTCCCACCTTCCCCTACCCTGATGGTATCACTACTCTCAATATTAGTCCTGAGGGGTTTTTCTGCCCTGGATTCTGGGTGTTGAGAGCTCTTATCTGTAGCAGTTACATGCTCCAGTCTATCCATATTTTTAAGATAGAAGTGGATCATAATAGTGGGCGAGGGGGGGCGGGGCGGGGAGAAGCATTAAAGAACTAGAGGAATGTTGTGTGTGTCATTGGTACTATACTTCACCCTGGCTGGCTCGACCTTCTGTGAGGGGATGTCTAATTGTCTAAAGACAGGCTTTGGCTCTCCATTCCAACCCTCTTATTCACATCAAAATGGTTGTTTTGGGTCTTCTGATGCCTGATACCTGACCCTGTTGATACCTCGTGATCATATGGGTTGGTGTGCTTCTTCCATGTGGGCTTTGTTGCTTCCCTGCTAGATGGATGCTTGTTTAACTTCAAGCCTTTAAGACTCCAGAAACTATATTTTGTAAAAGTTGGACACCATCAGCTTTCTT
>NW_022103898.1:67670430-67671625 GCF_000313985.2 Echinops telfairi
TCCTTAACTGTTTTCTAAAAGGGTTTACTAAATTATCATCAACAATATCGATAACACAGTTAACCAGTTCCTTACGATGATTCTTTTCAAAAAAACTCTTAGGACCCATGTTTCTTTTATCTAAAAACAGTACAAAACACCGCAAAAACTAAGAAAATTATAGCAAAATGCTTCGAACACAGCTGCAAAAGGTTTACACAATGCGTACTAACAACGCCAACTAATGCCAGGTGATTGAAACACAAACTGATTTTGTTTACAGAAATCACGTGTGTTCGGGTCAGATTCCAACGTTTGGATTGAGCCCCAGTGCAGAATTTTCTCGACCTTTTGTGTCAAAATCTGATTATGTCGAGTACCGGTTGTGTCGCGCACGGGGCTCTCCTGCATGTGAAGCAAAGTTCTCCGTCCTTGCCTCTAGGAAGCATCCTGGCTCGGAGTCTTCCCAGACCTGTCTGTGGCAGTCTTCAATAGGCGTTGCCAGCATCATCATTCAAATGCATCAGTTCGTCTCCGGTCTTCCTGATTCAGGGTCCGACTTGCACATCCATCTGAGTCCATTCAAAATATTGTGGTTAGAGTCAGGGACATCTTGTGTCAATGTGACATCCTTGCTCTTCAACACTTTAGATCAGTGCTTCTCAACCTTCCTACTGCCGCGACCCTTTCATGCAGTTCCTCGTGCTGTGCTGACCCCTGAACCATAACATTATTTTCGTTGCTACTTCATAATTTGGAATTTTGTAATTTTTCTACTGTTAGGAATTGAGAGACCCCTGTGAAAGGGGCATTCAACCCCCAAAGGGGCCGTGGCCTACAGATTGTGACTCGCTGCTTTAGAGAGATCTTGAGCAGCAGATTTACCAATGCAATCTATCATTTGGTTTCTTGACTGCTGCTTCCACCAGCATTGATTATGGACCTAAACAAGACAAAATCCTTGACAACTTCAATCTTTTCTCATTAATTATGTTACCTGTTGGTCCAGATGTGAGCATGTGGGTCTTCTTTACATTGAGTTGTGATCCATGCCGAGGCCTGCACTCCTTGCTCTTCATCAGCAAGGGCTTCAAGAGCTCCTCACTGTCAGCAAGCAAGGTTTTGTCATCTGATATTGAAGGTTATTAATAAGCTTTCTCCAATCCTGATGCCCACTTCTTCATATAGTCCAGTTTCTTTGATTATTTCCTCAGCA
>NW_022103898.1:67672023-67673468 GCF_000313985.2 Echinops telfairi
ATATAATTCAATAGTTCAAACATCTTTTTAAAAGTCATTTTATTGGGGGCTCATAAAACTCATCACAATAGTTCAAACATCTTAAGAAGTGTTGTCCAAGCATCACCACAATCAATTTTTGAGCATTTTCTTCTGTCTTGTAGTCACTGCTATTAGATCTCCATTCTCCCCCAACCTCTCCTGTCATTCCCTCAAGAAACTATTAATTCAGTTACTGTATTCAGAGAATTACCTATCCTTGATTTAATATACATAAAAATATTTTTAAAAAATGAACGACAATAAAATGGAAAAATCTCAATTGAAAAGAAAGCAGAAAATATTAAAAACTAGAATAAATTAAAAATGGGTCAAAAGAGAGGTCAAGTAATAGGGTGCCAAATTTTAATCTTACTGAATCTGCAATAATCCACCTCCTAGTACACTCTGCATGATAGCAAGGCTATTCAGATTTCTGGTCTATGGTCAGATGGGAATCATCAGGGGCATAATCAATATGGGTCTCTCCTTCATTCTTTTAAATGGAAACAACTTTCAAATAGGTCAAAAGACAGATCAAATGATAAAATGTTACATTTTAACTTAACTCCTTCTGCCATAATCAACTTTACCATGTCCCTCAACTCTGGTCAGAGGGGATTCATGGAGTACTTAATCCAGGTGTCAATTCTCCTCACGGATGTCTTGCAGGAAGTGAGTCTTGCCAGCTGAAGCAGGGAACTGGTCCAACCATCAAAATCTGCAAATGAATTTTGAGCTTCCACTGTCATCCTTCTACAAACCTAGTGTTTACAATTTCAAACTCTGAAATCATTCCCTGCTTTAGATTTAGACAGGCTTGTATGCTTCTACCATGTGGACTTAGATAATGTCTCACTTAGATAATGTCTCACTTATTTGAAGATAAACCTTTAAGGCCTCATATGGTTTTCTTTCTGCTAGCATGGCACAGTCTGGTTTCTTCACCACACTTTGCTATAGCACCCATATCTTCAGTGATCTCTTCAGGAGGATGAGGATCAAGCAGGGCCATTTAACTAGTCCTTTTTGATGTAGTGGCTCTGTGTATTTGTTCCATCTTTTTTGGATGCTTCCTGCATCATTCAATATTTTGCCCTTAGAATCTTTTTTTAATACTGTAGCTGGAGGCTTGCATTTTTTAAATCAGTTCTTTCCACTTGAGATATGTTGAGCATGCCCTTCCCTTTCGGTTCTCTAACTCCAGATCTTTGCACATTTCATTATATCTACTTTGTATTCCTGTAAAGATACAAGCTAGAAAATTCTATGAGAGAGTTCTGTTCTGTGTTGTAAGGTTGCTATAGGGCCTTAATGACTTGGGATTGATTTACTAGCATACAAAAATATCAAGCCATTAACAATACACTTGCCCATCACTGTCACAGGTGTTGAGCTATCAGACCAATCCCTGGGTGATACAAATG
>NW_022103898.1:67674303-67677095 GCF_000313985.2 Echinops telfairi
CCTGCCAGCGCTGAGATGTTTACACATTCACTGATTCGGCTTTCCTCCTGCAGTTGGCGTCATTGCATCTGTTTGGTGAGATGAGGGAGAACTTTGTGGACTGGTGTTGGACAAAGGGGTTAATGGGTTAATGTTGGACTTGGGCTACACTGGGTTGGGATGTTTTCTTGATGTGCACTTACCTTTTATGTAAAATTCTCTCTTACACCTATCAGTTTCTGTGGATTTGTTTCTCTAAAGTACCCAGACTAACACACAAGGGAAAATTCAAACAAATTATCCTCACAGCTCAATTTATGATATTTATGAGATTTTGTTTCGATAATGGTGAGCTGCACCTTTCTCTGTGTGTATGTGTACACGGTGACAGTTTATAAAGGATAGAAATAACTGTTCAAAGAGTTTTAGGGAACTTTGGGTGGAGTGTTGGGGAACGTGGATTCGATGAAAAGGTGCCAGAAGCACCACCCTTGAAGCCACAGCACCACGTGATTTCTTCTTACGAACTTCTTGTGGGCTATGGTGGTGCACCCCGAAGTTCCAGCTCCTCCCTCAGCCAAACCCACCCCACTGCTATCGCGTCTGTTCTGACTCAGAACGACCCTATAGCGTTTCCTAGGCTGAATGTCTTTATTTTATTTATGAAATAATTTTATTGGGGGGCTCATACAGCCTTTATCACAATCCATCCATCCATCCATTGGGTCAAGCACATCTGTACATATGTTGCCATCATCATTTTAAAAACATTTCCAAGTCAACATCACCTAACGACATGCGCAAAGAAAAAACTGCTGTGATCAGCCTGTATCCTTTGACAAAAATCTGTCATGATCAATCTTTCGGAGCTCAAATAAAACAGTTCCTTTAAACTTCTGAGCTGAACTCTGCCTTGAATGGACTTTCTCAGCATATTCCTTAGTAGCCATTTTAAACAGGACCTTCTATTGAAGGTCCTATAAGAAGAATAAGACAAGTATAATGCTAAGAGAATTTGTGTTCACCTATCCACTATCACAAAGCCATGTTTAAATATGTTTTAATTGGAATAAATCATTCATGTCTGAAAAAAAAAACCACCCAAACATTTTCTTTCTACCTGAACCCTTGGTATCAGCTCCTCATATTTTTCCCTCTCTCTCCCACCCTCCCTTCCCCCATGAACGCTTGATAATTTAAAAATTATTTTTTCATGTCTTACACTGACCAATGTCTCCCTTCATCCACATTTCTGTTGTCTGTCTTGCCGGGAGGAAGTTATATGTAGATCATTGTGATCGGTTTCCCCTTCCTCCCCCACCTTACCCTCCTGGTATCGCTACTCTCATTATTGGTCCTGAGGGGTTTATCTGTGGCTGTAAATCTTAATGCGAACAAATCTTTCTCACGATTGTCGGCTGGTGGGTTTGAACCACTGACTTTGCTGTTAACAGTCTAAGTCTTAGCCAACAGAGCAAAACAAAAAACCGTAAATCTTATAGAAGTAGAGACTATAAATATTACAGGAGTAGAAAGTCTTCCCTTTCTCCTTCAGAGCAGTGAGTGGCTTCAAACTGCTAACCTTGGGGTGAGCAGCCCAACACATCTTGATGGCACTTTACCGTGAGTGATAATTGCCATGAAAATATATCATGCTTGCCTGCTAGTTCACAGAATAATGATCAACTTTAATGATGGAATTTTTTTTTTTAAGTTCTAAATTTCTCAACATTTTCTGAGAAAGAAGCAAGCCCTTGCGATAGCACACTAACAACTGGCTTCCAATGACTCACTTGATGACGTCTTTTCAGGTAACAGTGACACCTCAATAGCACATAACTGAAAGAAATCTAGGTTCTGGAGGAAAGTAGTAATCAAAATGGATATTTGGAGCTGTTTCCATGGTTGTAATGCTGAAAAAGAAATAGGTATTGTATGTTATGGAGTCTTCTAAAATTGAATGATTAAAATTGGGGGAATGGAATATTTTTAAAGTAATGAGATTTTAAAATCAGCATTGTTAAATGGATTTTGACACGTTCTAATATACTCAAAAAGCAATAGTTCCTGAATTGTTTGCAAGAAAAATGTATTGACATCTGGGAATAGGAGATGACTAACTAAAATTCCACAGACACCTTTAGATGCTGGATGGTTGGGGTTGAAAAATGAGCATCATGACTTAATATAGCAACTCACACTACACCTTCCCAGAGGGGTGGGGGGTATCTCAGTCATATCCACCTCTTAACCAACTCTGATAACCAATTGGACTTATATCCAGAGAGTTCCACCAACTTCTGAATCCAGGTTTTTCTAAATAATGGTGCGTTCTCATCATATTGACTTCAATAAAAATAGTACTTTGAATTTTAATATTTTAGCAAAGGCCAAAAATATTGGTCTCACTAGTAATTAAGATTAAAATTATTTTTGATTTGCATTTAAAACTTGGCATTGTTTTAAAAACCTTTATTTGCATGTATATAACCAAAGCCCATTCCGGCTCAGAGCAGCCCTACAGGACAGAGTTGAATTGCTCCTGAGGAGAAACGTGGGGCAGAGAGCCACGTTTCTCTCCCATGTAGCTGCTGGTGAGCCCTTAACCACGGCCTGAGGGCTGGTTACCTTCAGAGTGGCTAATCCTTGCGAAGTGGACTCCTGCCTCCTTCTGCTTCCTCTGGTCTTAGTCTGGAAATTCTGCTGAAATCTGATCACCACGGATCACCTTGCTGATATTTTAATTATTGGTGGCATTGCTTCCAACATGGCTGCAACAAGCAAGCCACCACAGGATGACAAGTGACAGGCCC
>NW_022103898.1:67677307-67679754 GCF_000313985.2 Echinops telfairi
AAAATTTCTGAGAACACACACTGATCCTATGAGACAAAAGTGAGTTTATAGGATGAGTGTGCATGCTCAGAATTTTCTGAGATGCAGGATCACACAAGTTTCTGGGACACTCCTTAAGGGCATGAGAGGAGCTCTGGTAGCATAGTGGTTACACGTTGGGCTGCAATCCACATTGTCGGCAGTTTGAAACCACCAGCAGCTCTGAAGGAGAAAGATGGAGCTTTCTCTTCTCATAACCAGCTAGTCTCAGAAACTCACAGGGGTTCACGATGAGTCAGCATGGAGTCAAGGGCAGAGAGGCTGTGTTTTGGTATTTAAATGCAGGAGCATTGGAGTCAATTGGCCCTGACTTTACACGTTCTAGATAGAGAATCATGGTGAAGTTTTTGAATTGTTCTCAGCCTCTGTTTCCTCTTGGTAAATTGGGCATAATAATATTACCTATTTCAGGGGGGTCACCAAACAAACACCTACAGGACATAAGTCAGCCTTTTTGGTTTGTTTTGGCCTTCAGAGCACATACTTCCTTTTCCTATGTGGATCAATGCAGGGATTCAAAAAGGATTTCTCTCTAACAAGAAAAAAGAAAAGTGTGTGTGTGTGTAGATCTGGATTTCTCTCTAACAAGAGAAAAGTGTGTGTGTGTGTGTGTGTGTGTGTGTGTGAGACGAGGCCGGTGACAAAGGGGAAATGTGTTTGGAAAGTGCACGGCTGACTCTCAGCCCAGTCTGAGCATTCACTAGCCAGGAAGGCCAGATTGTCCCTCTGTTCAAAAGCATCTGGAAATTGAGAGTTTTACCCGAAATCTCCTTATTTTGAAATATTGCCTGAAATCTGTTTTTTCAAAGAACCCACATAATTAGTCTTGAGCTGGTGATACTTGTCTTGCCCGGAAGGGATGCCAGAAATAAGCAGGTTACATGAGATCATCGATTTTAACACTGGGCCTAGTTTCTGCTGGGAAAGAGCCTGGTGGTGCAGTGCTTAAGTGCTTGGCAGCTACTTGAAAAGCTACCATTGGCTGTGAGGACCACGACCTGGTGGTCTGCCCCCCTAAAGATTCCAGACAAAGTCCGCACTGATGATAGCAACCCTGCAGGTCACAGCAGAACTGCCGCTGTGGCCTTCTGAGACTGTAGCTCCCATGGAGCTGCTGGTGGTTTCAAACTGCCGACCAGGCAGATCTCAGCCCAACAAGTGCCCACTACACAATCAGGGCTATTAAGAAACAAAGCCAAATAAAATCAGTTGCCGTAAAGTCCACTCCAACTCGCAGCAGCTGGGTCAAGGAACTTGGGTCAAACTTTGTTTCACAGGGTTTTCCATAGGTGAGTTTTCAGAAACTGTCATCAGAGGTGCCTCTCAGTGGCTTCAAAGCAACAACCGGTGGTTAGCGGCCAAGCACATCAATTATTTACACCACTCAGGCACAGCTCCTGCTACACTCACTGCCAGGGAGCCGATGACAACTCCTCGCGATGCTGGAGGACAGAGAAGAAATGCCCCGCGGGTGTCTGAGATTGTAACTCGTTATGGGAATAAAAAGCCCTGTCTTTCTACTCAACTACTCCCTCAATGCAAGAACACTTTGTTCTAATCACCTGGCATTCTGTGATGCTCTCCTTCCTGACACGATTGCTGAAGTCAAAATGTGTGCATAAGCAAATATGGTGAAATAAGCTGATGGTGCCCTACGATTAAAAGATATAGCGTCTGGGGTCTTAAAGGCTTGAAGGTAAATAAGCCGCCATCGAGCAGGGAAGTAACAAAACCCACATGGAAGAAGCACACCAGCTTGTGTGATCACAAGATGTTAAGAGGATAAGGTATTAGGTATCAGAAGACCCAAAACAAACAAATATATTGATGCAAATGATGGGGTCGGAGTGGAGGCCCAAAGCCCATCGTTAGATAATTGGACATTCCCTCACAGAAGGGTCACAAGGAAAGAACGAGACAGTCGGGGTACAGCATAGCACCAAGAAGGAACACACAACATTCCTCTAGTTCTTTAATGCTTCCTCCTCCCCACTATCATGACCCCAGTTCTACCTTACAAATCCGGCTAGACTGAAGCATGTATACTGGTACAGATAAAAGCTCCCGACATATGAAATCCAAGACAGATAAACCTCTCAGAAACAGCAATGGGAGTAGCGATATCATGTGAGTAGAGGGGAAGGTGTGGGAAGAGGGAGAAACAGGAACTGACTACAATGCCTTATAATTCCATCCCACTTCCCCAGGGGGACAAACAACAGTAATGTGGGTGAAGGAATACAGGGGCTGGTGTAAGATATGAAAATAATAATAATTTATAATTTATCAGGGGTCCATGAGGGTAGGAGGTGAGGGGAGGGAGGGACAAAAAGAGGAGCTGATACCAAAGAAAATATTTTGGAACTGATAAAGGCAACATATGTACAAATGTGTGCTTGATACAATTG
>NW_022103898.1:67680177-67692579 GCF_000313985.2 Echinops telfairi
TTCTCTGGACCACCTCACTTTTGCTTCTTCTGTGTGAAATGCCACATAGCCTTCAAGACCCAGGTTATGTTTCATCTCTAAATGAAGGCTTCGAACCCCCTAAGTGCCATGCTCCCCGCTCCATCCCTTTCACAACTGAGTTTTCACAGCATTTTTGCTCACATTTCTGCCAGCGCTACCCATCAGGCCAAAATTACATTAGACTTAGGTCATGTTTGTTTTCCAAACTAACCTCGTGCCTCAGGTTTGACTGAGTCTGGGTTTCCTCTGTCTAGCATGGTTCCTGTGTCCTTCCCAGCCACGAGTCAATCCCGAATCACAGCGACCTCACAGGACTAAGTGAACGGCCTCTGTGGGTTCCTGAGACTGTACATCTTTATCGGAGTAGACAGCCTCATCTTTCTTCCACAGAGAAGCTGATGGGTTTGAACTGTTGACCACCATGTCACCAGCGCTTCCCCGACTCCCTAGCAGTGTTCAGTAACTGTGTGCCAAGTGAATGACATCTAAACAAGTCAGAATCAGCAAGAAGTCTTAAAAACAGTAGTAGGTTTTGTTGACAGATTTTCTGTTTCTTTCTCTCTCTTTTTCAATGCTATTTCTTGGAAGGGTAAAATTCATGATAGCACCTTGGCATCTGGAAAATTCTGAAATGGTCTACAATTGATGCTAGAATTCTGGGACTTGACAGAAACAAAATCTGGTTCAGAGTCTCGAGGAAATCTCTTTCTTCCACAACATCTCCTCACCTTCTCCTCCAGGGTATAAATACAAGTTTTGGGTGTACAGGACCAAGAACCCCTCTGGCCATGTGTGTGTGGGGAAAAGGCCCCTCCCAGGTAATTGGATGTTTTAAAAAAGAAAGAAAGAAAATCTCTTTTAGACAGGCACGGAGTTTTGGCTGAAGATCAGCCGCATACCTAGTCTAAGCTGTATTTGGGTATAGCCCTAATAATTACAGTTACCCTTTAGAGAAAGAGCCCAAGAGGGTTACCTGGCGATTTTTTCCAGATGTAAGCAGGTATGTGAGAAGCGCAGTAATGAAGATGTAAACCGGATGAGGCCATTTTGTGCCCCCCAGTCTTCTCTGCAATCGCTCCGATCAATGCTCGGAGATGATCCCCAGCGATCACACGGATGATGCAACGCAGCCATCTAACAAACACCAGATGCCTGACGAGCCTTGTAAGCGGTAGTGTCAAAGAGAAGGGGGAGGGGGCAAACCCCAACATTGAATGCCTTTGCAGCTATCAATCTGTCATGGATTGTGATCAAACAGGAACCCTAACAGAACCCAATGCTGCCGGGTCAGTTCCGACTCACAGTGCCCCAGAAGGTCAGAGAAGGGTCCCCTAGAGTCCCCAAGGCTAGAATCTCCACAGAAACAGGCAGCTCTTTCTCTGGCAGAGTGGTGGGTGGCCTTGGACTGCAGACCGTTTGGGTTAGCGGCTGAGCACTTAACAATTGTGCCACCAGGGTTTCTTTCCGACTGAGTGACAGTGATCAGGCCACCATGCCCTCTCCGCCTTGGGCACTACGTCTTTCTCGCTGAGGAAAAATGAACTAGACCAACTATGCCCCAAACCGATTAGTTTGGTTAAATACATCTTGGCATTTCCTCTAGCCTCCCTTTTCTCCAGCACACATGCAGAATTGGGTGTACGGTGCCTCTTCGGTGGTACCTAGGAATCATGAGCAGCATACTAAAGTGAGTCACTAAAGGAATAGGCAGGGGAGGAGGAGGAGAAAGAAACTACCGCCGAATTGTAAAAGCTCCAGGGGGACGTGATGAGTTAGTGGTTGCACTGCAGAATAGACTGTGGAAAGGCAAGCTACAATTATTTTTACATAAGCAGGGAAGATATACACCCATTTTCCTCCAGTGTCAAAGCTTTCTGCAACTAAACACTACCCAAACAGTCATTGGAGGCAGTGTCGTGGGCAGGAGAGAGCACCGTGTTTAAAGTTCTATGAACTTGGGATTTCCATTGGAGTACGGCCATACTTGGCCAAACAATGGGGTTGCTGTGCAACTTGTTTCAGCTATTCTGGGCTTTAGTGCCATCATCCATAAACTGGGAAAAATACTTGTTGCTCATTATGTGTAATGGATGGCCCGAGTGCCTGGTTTACAGAGGTTACTGAAAACATGAGAAGGAGTGACGCTTTGGAATTGTAGTGTTGGCCAAGGAAGTTGAAAATACTGTGGACTGACTGCCCGAAGAACAAACAAATCTCTCTTGGAAGAACTATAACCAGAATGATCCTTAGAAGTAAGAATGGCGAGACTCGCTCTTCCAGCCTTTGACCATGCTATGAGGAGACGTCAGTGCCTGGAAAAAGACATCATGTTTGGTAAAGCAGAAAGTCAACGAATAAGAGGATGACCGTCGATGAGATGGACTGAAACAGCAGCTGCAACAATGGGCTAAAACAAGTGTGAAGACAATGCAGGACAGGGCAGTGTTTCATTCTATGGTACAGTGTTGCCATCAGTCGGGACGGAGTTGATGGCGCCTAATGACAACAGAAATGACAATACTTACTACCATTAAGAAGAGTCCAACAGTGGGAACCAGAGGTCTTGGCAGTCGTTTTAGACGACCATATTTTGACATTCATGACTTGTGACTTTCCCTTGGGCTATTCCAGTATCAGTTACCCTCCAACTCAAGGTAACCCCCAGTGTGCCAAAGAGAGCGGTGCCCCACAGTTGTTCAATCGGTTTTTTGGCTGGCCTTGAACCCCCGGCTTTGGTTACCCACTGGGCACCTTCAGCTTCTGTACGACTCAGGGATTCCTTTCCAATACACACAGCCTCCTTTTTCTTGCTCTCTAGTTACTGACATTTTTTATCAGAGTATCCTTCCACAGTTTTACCCCATCAGTACAGTGCTGAGCTCGGTACTCAGATTACTCAGTACTAATTACCTCACTGCTTGTTCCGGACAATGTCCGATTCTTTTGCTGTGATAAGATGGGTGAGTGTGTGCTTGTTGAGAGTAATGGTTTCGGGGTGGGGGGGGCGGGGGTGTGGACACTTTGAGGAGAATCAAAAATAGCGAAGTGAGCAGTTTGCAGAAGGCCGGAGATGGCAGTGGAAGTCCAGAATCTGTTTGCTGGGTCTCCGCTAGGATTAACTCTTTGACTACAGTCGGGGGATGCAAACAGCCTTGCCATCAGACAGCCAAAAATTATTACAAAGGTATCCGAGGCCAAAACCAACCTGTGACTTTCAAAACAAAAACAAACCCCTCTCTGTCAGTGTGTTAGTCTGGGTACTTTAGAGAAACAAATCCACAGAACTCAAGTTTAAGAGAGAGTTTTACATAAAGGTTAAGTGCGCATCAAGAAAACAGCCCAACCCAGTGCTGCCCAAGCCCACAAGTCCAACATTCACCCATTAACCCACATGTCCAACGCCAATCCACAAAGTCCTCCTCCATCTCACAAAACAGACGCAATGATGCCGACTGCATGTAGATGGTATATACTTGAGTGTAAGCCAACCCGAATATCAGCCGAGGCACCTAATTTTACCAGAAAAGCTGCATTAAAAATGTGCTGAAAAACTCTGCTTATAAACAAGTATAGAGACTAACTGGATCAATAATTACCTAGGGGCATGGCAGGGGAGGTTAGGGAGAATAAGGAGCTAATAGCGAGTACATGAAGACAATGTGAAATTAACTGTGGTAGTGATTGCACAACTCTTCTTAATATGATTGGACAATTAAATTGATATGTGAATTATAAGATATGAGTTTTTTGAAATGTGAATTATATGCCAATAAACTATTTTAAAAAGAAAACGTTTAAAAAATTAAACACCTATACATCAATTAATATTATACTGAGGTGACTTTTACATTAAATCACCTAGGAGTAACGAGGGACTCCTGCCATATTTTATTAGAGACCAATTGTTAACAATATTTTTCCCTTTAAATTCTTTAATAGAAGTTTAGAGATCCACCAATACATTTGATTTATGGTGTTGGTAAAGAACACTGAAAGTACCATGGCCTGCCAAAAACGACAAACAAATCTGTCTTCTAAGACAGTCAGCCAGAGTGCTCCCTGGAGGCAAAAATGATGAGATTTCAGCTCAAGTACTTTGGCCATGTTGTCGGGAGTGGCCAGTCTCTGAGAAGCACATCATGCTTGGTAAAGTGACGGGGTATGGAAAAAGGGAGCCCTTCAACAAGGGGGACCCACACAGACGCCACAACCACGGGCTCAAGCACAGGAGCCGCTGTGAGGATGGTGCGGGCCCAGCGAGGCTTCGTTCTTCTGTGCACAGGCGCTACGGGCTGGAAACAGTTCACAGCCACTTAACAACAGGGATCCACATGGTACCGTTCCTGCCTTGATATCTAGGTCGTTATCATGAAGGAATTCCCCCCAATCCGACTTTAAACAAAAACAAACACAAGCTGCCCATTCGACTGTGGTAAAGATCAAGAATTCTATAAACGGTTCTCTTTTCTCCATCCCCAGGGACCACTGAGTGAGCGTTGTCTCACCCTACTTCCAGACTGCCGCATCTCTGCCAGCAGGGGAAGGAGCCGACAGGGCCGTCGGTGCCCAATGCAAGCAGGCAATGCGTGGATTTGCGTGAACCATGAGCCATGTCAAAGGAATCCGAGGAGAACATATTTTCATAAAGAAACTTTATTGCATCATTTCTGTATACAATAGATATAGGAAAAGGGCTTTGGTACTGAAAATTTCATGTCAGTTTTCAAAAGTTTTGAACTGTTTGGAGAAAAATCATTATAAAGGTATCTAAGGCCAAACCAATGTGTGACTTTCAAAACAAATGATAATCCCTTTCACCCCATCTAAAGCAAGGCATTTTATAATCGATATAGAGGCTTTCAGTAACTACATCAACTGTATTTCAAGAGTTAAAGGTATCTCAGAAGTGAACGGTTTACACAGAGAGAAATGCTAAGACAGTATGTACAGCGGCGTCCCTTCTTGTGCATGACTGTGCGTAAACGTTCACTCCACAGAACCCCACGTCTTCTCACGGCACAGAAAGGAATCCATCGTGCCTTCCTGTGAGATGGCGTGACTGCCGCAGATCACATACACCTCACCATATTGACTCAGTTCATTGCACTCTATATCCTGCACAAATAAATTTAGTGCTCAACAGCTGGCATTATTGCTCACTGACGTTTTAGCAATATATTTCTTTAACCTAAGACAGAAAGAGAGTGAAATTTGATACCACTTAAAACCCAAAAGCAATCTGGAATTAAACCACATGCATACACTCCTCGATTCCCACGCACTCCCCCCCCCCTCGGTGGATATTGCATTTTCTCACAGTTGAAGGGAAGGAGGACTGGCTTTCCTTGGAACAAGGACTTGGAAAAACAGTGCTTTGAGGGGACTGTGAAGTCCCACTTTAGACATGAAGGGATAATGACAATGGCGCAATCTGTGAGGAGAGAAGGTAGAAGGCCCTCATTGATCCCCCTTAATCGAGCAGACCCCAGGGAGGCCACGGCACACAGCCAGAGCAGTGGGGGCGGTTCTGCACGGAGCCCAGGAGAGGCAGCAAAGCTCTCTGTGAGACCTGACTCTTTGCTTGCCCCCGGGAGGACCCTGGAGTTTCTGTGAAATTCGGGGCTCCCTCCATGCCCCTTGGCAAGGGGGAAGAGGGGAAAAGGGTTTTCTAGGCTGACCCTGAGGCCTCAGTGGGCTGGCTGCTCAATTTGACACCCTAGTGCCCCTGGGTCTGACAGCCAAAGAGGAGTGGCAATTAGAAAGGTGGAGTGCAGGTGACAGTGAAGAGCCATCAGGAAGCCAGGGCCGGGGCCTGACGGAAAGGCGTTGTAGAGTCGTGGCAGAATGTGGGCATGGTCACATTGACATTTTGATTTGTTGCAACGTGCCTTTTTAGTTTCTCTCGTTTTCTTGTTCCCTTCAAAATTGGCTGGGCACTTTCTTATTTCTGTCGATTTGTGTTCACCAAGAAGGGTGTCAGCTTTTCACGAGTTTTCAAAGGCTAACCAAAAACAGCTCTTAAAAACAAAACCGAACTACATTTCAGAATTCGCATTCAAGGCCACGGACTCAATCTATCCTTTACAAAGCAGACCTCCACACGTGGCTGCAGCCACATCACTTTAGCTCAGCGCAAAGCAACACCTGCAAGAACCTCGCGGATCACACACACCAGCCGGCATCCACTCTACTGGACTCACCGGTGTCAGCAACTGAGGGCAGCATCTCCGACCGAGGAAAGCCAGTCATACAACTGCAAAGAAAAGTTTCTGGCTTCTGGCCCAACTGTTTCCACACCAATCAGCTAAGACAACGTCCTCTCTGCTTCTTCCTCGGAGCCAGTGAGAACCAGAGCAGTTGAATGTTACACTACTGATCTGAAGTGCAAAAGTAACACCATACATTTATGGCCCTGAGAGTGCCCATACATTTTACAAATATTTTGAGTCTCCCATTTTATACATGGAGAGATAGGCACAGAGAAGGTCAATGGCTTGCCCCTGGTCATAAAGCAAATTAATGTCAAGGGTGAGACTTGCGCTCTGGGTTCTTTCTATTTTAATCCCCAACATCTTTCAAAGGGGCACCCAAAGCTCTGAGCTTAAGGTGGCTACCCCATTGGGGCTCTGTGGGTTGTTTGCACTCTCTCTTCAGATTTTCGGCCTAAAGCTGGCATTTCAGTACCCAGGACTTCCTCGTTGGTCTTCCCTGCTCTCTATCATTTCCTGCTTCCTTGAGGAAGTGTCTGGTCTCTAAAGTTCTCTTGTGCAACGTGGCACCCGCCAAAGCGCACTTCCGCTGCGGCAGGCCTTGGGTGCAGAGGGGAAGGCTGATGAAAGAGCCGCGGCAGGCGTGCTTCTTTGTGGACTCTGGACAAGAGGGGGCTCAGCATTTTACAGTTGTCTTACGATCTAGGGTTTTCGCTGGAAAATAAAATAAAATAAAGGCCTAACTGTGAGGTAATGTTTACTTCTCTGCCACAACATTCAGGGTGCCCTCTCAGGTCTGGCAACAATTTAACATAAGGAAAGATTTTAGACCTTCACACCCTTTTAGTGAGAATAAACCACCTTAGCTAAAACTTTCCACAAGGTTGGGGAGCCTCACAAGCCCTCGCTCCATCCTGTGTAAAGGCCTGAACATGTGCAGGGCAGGTCTGCGTGCCCTTGACTCCGTAGGAGTGGCTCGGTGGAGACGGGTCCCTGCTTCTCTAGGAAAAAGCAGCCCAAACCCAGAATCAGCTGTGGGGCGTGAAGAACGGCCAAATGGGCCTTCCCCGGCCTGGGTGGGGCTTTCTCAAAGCCGTCTCCATACCCGACAGCTAAAAACAGTTCAGTTCTAGTCAATAGCAAAATACGGTGGCAGCATTTTGATAGGCCACCTCTGTCTGATAAGCCAAGGAGGAAAAATACCAACAGCAGAACTCTGCCTTGATCTGTTTTGAAAACATACATCTAGTAGGATAGGCCATCTTGGGTTTCTCTTTGAGGGAGCTGTGCATTTAAGAACGCTTTGTTGCGCCCCTCCACCGCCCTACAGCTGGGCTTTGTCCGGGCCGCTGAGCCCGCAGGCGCCCTCGGGCCCGCGGCTGCTCTCGGCGGAGGAGGAGGAGGAGGAGGAGGAGGAGGCGGCGGCAGCGAAGGCCAGGGCAGCCGAGTTGATGCAGTATCTTTTGCCGGTGGGGCGAGGTCCATCGTCAAAGATGTGGCCCAGGTGAGCGCCGCACTGAAAGAGAAGAGCGCACAGGTGAGGGCCCAGCACGCCCGAGCTGGCTGCCAGCGGGGCTCCGGGCGGGTGAGCGGCACGCTGGGAGGAAGAAACCGGAATCGTGCCTATCAGAAATCATTTAGCAGCCACTGGATTTCTTGACCTGCGAAGTCTCGCAGCTAGTTGAAAAATGACTGCAGTCATTTTACGAATTGAGTTGACCCTTGATCCCCCCTCGTAAGAAACATGGCAGAAAATAAAATCCACCCCCTACCACCCCCACCACCTCGCCCCCGCGTTACTTCCGGCTGTGGATGGGTGGGTTTCAGATACGCAGAAGTCCACTGTGAAAGCTACTGCGAACGGGCCATGGCCGAGGTGGTGTTTGCTTTCACCAGGGCAGCAGCGAAACCTAACGTCGGACAAGCTCCGGATATGCTCTTGGAGTCCAGCAGGGCAATGGGAAGGCTCGATAGCGTTAGGTCAAGGTCACCAGGGCGGATGCAGCAAATGGAAACGTCCCACCCAACCCTGCATTCGGGCTTCCAGTAGGTGGAGAGCCAGGCTTGCTTCTTCGCCTAGATGAACTATAACTTGTGGAGAGGAATAAAGTGTTCAGCTAAACGCCATGCTACCAACTCTGTCGAGGGCGGAAAACGGGCCCAGAGTTCAAATATGGTAGAAAGCGGGGTGGGGGTGATGGTCTTTAAGAGACATCCCACCCCGAGAAATGTTCTCCAGCAATGCTGGCTCACTGACTACAGCCCCGTACTGACTGCTCCGGTGCTTGGAATGGCCCCTGGAGACGAGATGATGGCCCCTGTCACACTCCTACCCTCTCAGCAGGGGCCGGTGAATGGAATGGAATCGCCGTGCAGGGCATTCAGAAAGGCTGCGTGAAAGCACATTCATTCATAACCAACACAGCAACCACTGCCTGCTTCCATTCGCTCGTTTAGCAAATATTTCTGTATGTTCTGCTACAGAACTCGGGGACTGTGCTAGACTCCTGTGATTCAGGCACTCTCTGGCCTTCCAGCGCTTACCATCTAGTGAAAGAGATACGGGCAGTATGCCAGAAAACAGGCAAACTGTACAGTATGCTACCAATAAACACCAAACTGCAAAGCATGCTATAGGCAAAAGCAAGAATACAAAAGGGAGACTGTATAGGATTGGTGGTTGACCTTTTAGACAGGTGGCCAGGAGAGGCCTTACTTTGGAACAAGGACCAGAAGGAAGTGCAGGTATAGATATAGGAAGACGGCATTCCATGCCCACGGAAGAGTCCAGATCTGAGACCCGAGACATTGTATGAGCGCTAGTGAAAAAATGTAACTACTGCGGTTTCACTTCCTACATGCATGGGTTTATTCCAAACCCATGCGATCAGCGGATGACTGCAGACTTCAGTTCTCTCAGTAATGCACGTGCCTTCATCTCATTAGGGTGTCCACGGGGAAAAAAGGGGATTCTGAGGTCAAAGCTAATAGCAATTTCTTAACCAAACTCAAATGGACATCCTCTCAAATCATTGAGGTTTTTTTCTCATCAAGTTGACAAGTTTTGCAACAAATTTACATAATAAACAACAGTTTCTAGATGTGTCAAGCCTTGTAATGAAGGTCAGGAAGATATCCAAAAAGGGCCAGCAAAGAGAGAATTGTCACCCTCAGTGAATGGCGAAACTGTGGCTGAAGTCCAGACACTGGTGGAAGAAGACCACAGAATGACCAATAGTTCTGAGGCTGGGATTTCACAGGCTTTGATATTTTCAACGTCTGAGAAAGCCTCTTGGCCTCAACCAGCTTTCTGTTCATGGCTGCCACGAAAGACGCACAAAGATGGGCTAGCCTAAAGAGCGGCCTTTCGCTCAGTGTGGTCAGCAAGACGGACGCTGCTGAAGATGATTTTATTGAATGAGTCTTGGATTTACCCATATGATCAAGAGAACAAGGACCAACCAAAAGAGTGGCTTCCCAGGGGATCTGCTAGATCAAGTTCAAGGCAGAGAGGTCACCACAGAAGGTTATGATGACCATTTTCTGAAATTCTCAAGGGTCGACTTGATAGATTTTCTTGAAGGACACAAGGTGATCCTGGTGACTTATTAGAAAGAAGTTTTACAAAAAATTGAGAACCGCCAGGCAAAGAGACAAAGTCAATAAAGCAGCATTAAGGATTTTCCTCCTTATCACAGTAATGCACTGGGTCATTCTTTCAAGGTAGCAAAGGCAGTCCTGTGATAATTTTGTGGGAAAACCTTACCCCATCCACCCTCCAGTCCTGGTCCTGCCCCTTCAGACATCTTTCTGTTCCCCAAACTCAAGAACATTGGCAGAAACACGATTTGAACCCTTGGAGGGTGTCTACACTGCCATCTGAGTGGTGTGGATCCAAGTGCACAGGATTCTGTGGGGGATGGGCCACAGCGATGGAAACACCACGGCCAGAAATGTACCACCTGGAGGTCAGGCTGAGAAAAACGAGTTTCACATTTTGATATGTTTGTTTCATAAAGTTTCAATACTTTTTGACGTAAGCTCATGGGTGACATTTCTCACATAAAGCATGCATTATGGGAACATAAACTAGGACTTGATGAACTGATCATGAAGCTAAGAAACCAAATGGCGACAGTGAGAGAGGAAGGGTACTCGCTGAGAGGGGCAGAAGCAGAAACTCAGTTTCCCAACTGAAAATTTAAAACACATCTAGTTATTATTAAATAGCACAAATAACACTTCCATGTTAAAAGTACATCCTTTTTTTACTGCCAACTGTGTCAGCTTCTTAAGAACCAAAAATGAACCCTGAACTGATTTGATCTATTGCAAACTTGCATGGTTTTACCAGTTTACGCAGGTTTAAGTAATATGAAGGCTGACGAGCTCAGATGGCTCTGCCCTTATGTCAGCGGTTCTCAACCTGTGGGTTGCGACCCCTTTGGGGGTCAAATGACCCTTTCACAGGGGTCACCCAGCTCATAACAGTAGCAAAATGACAGTTATGAAGTAGCAACGAAAAAAAATTATATGGTTGGGGGGTCACCACAACATGAGGAACTGTATTAAAGGGTCGCGGCATTAGGAAGATTGAGAACCACTGCTTTATACAAACAAGTAAGGCCAAGTTTTCAGGCATCATCAGCTAGGATGCACCGGTCAAAATGCATATGCTTACCCAAGGGGACACAGGTCACACCCATTTCTGCCAGCCAGGTCAGTGTGTAGGCACCAACAGGAGCTCGCGCTCAAGGGTAAACTGTGTGTGCGCCTCACTGATCTCACGCACAGCCTTGGCCCTTTGATCACTTGGCATCTGAGAGGTGAGGTTTTCACATTAGAGCCTCAGATGAGTATTTAAAACAAACAAACAAACAAAAATGAATTCAGCTAGCTAGGCAAACATACATTAACACTGTCATTATTACTCATCTTGAGCATGTTTGGAAACCACTCCGATTGACAATTCTCCAAAGATAAAGCATAATTATAAAATAAATGAAGCCATTTAAGAATAAGTTACATGTATCAGAAAGACCAGCCCTTACTGGTCCAGCAGAGACTTGGGGAAGCCCAGAGTCTACGGCCTTTATACATCCTTCAAGGCTGGGACAGACCCATTCCCAGGGACCAACTTTCAACCAGAGACCAGGGAAGAATGTATCAAGCACATGCGACTGAAACACAAACATTTGCCCAGAACCAAAGCTCAAAGGCAGGAAAGAGGAGGAAAAGGGGATGAACTGAAACAAGGAGGCCACAGAAGAAGTGGGGAAAGTGCTGGTGCATTGAAGGAATTGCAACTAAAGCCACAAAACATAAAGTGTATCAACTGTTGGACTGGAAACTAATATGGTCTGCAAACGTTTACCCTATAACTATGCCGTGAGGCTGGCACAGAACTCGGCCGTGTTCCGTTCTGTTGTACATAGGGTCACTATGGGTCAGGACCAACACCAATGCACCTAACAACATACTCATATATACGTATGTCTGTATGCACATATATATGTATACATGTGTGTGTGAGGTAAATGGTCTCATTTCCCAAATTATTTTGGTTTAAAAATCCTAAATAGAGCAATCTAATGTGTTAAACCGAATTCATTTTGGGTCCATTTGTTTCATTTGTTAACTTGTAATTAGGCTTTCTGGTTCAACATAAAGAAAAACAACGATTGTAAGAATGTCCTATTCCAGGTAAAATGAAAAAGTTAAGAAATAATATTATAGATAGATAAAGGTAGCAAACTTCATTGCACACAGATATTTCGGCTGGGACTGGGCTCGTGAAATCCTCGCAGGAAGTGAGCTCCTGAGGAGCTCGCGATGGCTCCTTGAGTAAGGTGACCAGATTTAAAGTGGGACATCATTGATGGGGGGGGGGGTGTTCTTGATTAAAAATTTGGTCTATAGGACCAAATAGACCATTCCCTACCTTGTTATGCATTCTTTCCAAAAATCGGGACTTTTTTAAAACGCCAAAAGCGGGACGTCTGGTCACCTTATCCTTGAGGCCTGTTCCCAGCAAGCCTGGATCACAGAGGAGGGATGGTCATTTCACACCAGAGGGAGCTGCTGCTGTGTAGCTGTGCCACCACGCGCGCTCGCCCATCCTCTTGCCGGCATCTCTGCAGGGCCCTCTCTCTGAAGGAAAGCCTACTGAGGT
>NW_022103898.1:67693072-67734083 GCF_000313985.2 Echinops telfairi
CTATTTCACAATTTTAACAAAGGGAATTTTAAAAAGTGACTTTGTTTCTGTCTCTATTTTATGGGTAAAGTGGATATTAAAGCTGGATAATGTAGCCCTCATCCTGAAGAAGCATGCAATCATTATACAAAAGGAAAAAAAAACCTCCCCTCAGAATCCTTTACAAGCTAAGCCTTCCATTCCAAAACGTTGGCAACCGAAGCATCAGGGGAGCAGGACGCAAAAGGACCACCCCCTGCCCCCAGGGACAAAATAGTGATTGAGCATCAATTTAACGGAATTCCTTAAAATCTGACTGCAATTCTCAATTGCATGCATAAGAAACACAAACAGTGCGTTCAACACGGTTACATATTTTTGTACTGATGTATTTCCAACTGTCCTCAAGGGTTTTCTCCCCACTCGTCCAAGGATGTTTGGGGGTTCTGAATGTCATTTTCTCTTAAGGATTTGGTCTATAAGATGAAGAACTTTCAAAGCATGACTTTTACACTTGGCCACATGGGGCAGGACGGGAAGGAGAAAACAGTTTTAAGAAGAAAAGCAATTGCCTTGGCCAGTAGTGCTCTGTTTGCTCCCACCGTTATTGAAGACACTTGTGTGTAAGTAGGGGCTCTTTCCTATGAGCTGGTGATATTAATCTTTTGCCAAGGAAACGATTGTGAAGTCACCAGGTTAGCATTATGATTTTACTGCAACATCAAGAAAAAGAGCGATGGTCTGTGAGTTGAAAACCCTATTGTAACACATGGGTATCTTTAATCATCAGCATTATATGAGCTGTCATCTGCAAAAAATTAGTAAGGTTTAGGGTTTTACCAAAAGCTGCTTAACTTAAAAAAAAAAAAAAGATTTTGTATTGGTGGATAGTTACCTTTCTTTCTGTTGATTGAGCTAGCTTGGAACAAATTAATAATGATCTGAAACAAATTTACGGGACTCTACCATAGATTCCCTGCTGGTACATTACATAGCTCTCATTGTCACAGCAACACAAAAGCCACTACAGTGTGACAAACTGATAGATGGTATTTCAAATACCACCCAGGTCAACTGTGGTGAACGCTTCCAGTGGCGCTTCTAGACAAAGCCAGGCTGGGAAGGATGGCCTCGAAATCTGCTTCTGAGAGAAAACTGGCCAGAGGAAGCCGCATGGCCCGCAGAACATTGGAAGAGGAGGCCCTTAAGATGAAGCACACTGCCATGGAGTCCATTCTGACTCCGAGGGCCTCTACCTAGAATTTCTGAGGCTATACATCTTTACAGAAGCAGATAGTTCCATCTTTCTCCTGAGAAGAGGCTGATGGGTTTGAACTGACAACCTTGTGGCGAGTGGCTCAATGATTACGTAAACACTGCCGTAAGTACTACAAATTACAACTGTGGAAAAACTGTCTCTTCAAAATAGAGTTGACCTCAGTGATGTGGATGGAGCAAAGCTTTCAGGAGGTTCATCTGCTGATGTGGCACGTCTCAAATGAGAAGAAGCACTGCAAACGTCTATCAGTAATCAGAACACAGAATGTGTAAGGCATGACTCGAGCTATCTGGACATCGTCAGAATGCAATGGAACACTGGCAGGCTGACCCTTGGCCTGAGTGAGGTGAAATGGGCAGTTATTGGCCATTTTGAATCAGGCAGTCATAAGGTCTATGAAGCCCCAATGGGTGAAATTGAAGAGGTGCGGTGTCACATTCATCTTCAAAAAGAATATTTCCAGATCTATTCTGAGATACAGGGTTGTCACTGAAACAAAAGTATCTCTAAGCCAACAAAGAAGCTAAGTTAGTTGAACTGTTCAAATTGATGCAGGGATTGTGCAGCAGCGAATGCCAAATATGAAGAAATTGAAAAATTCGACCAACTTCTGCAGTCAGAAACTGATCAAGTTTCATAATGTGAGCATGATGCATGGACAAATAGGGCGACGGGGATGAGAAAGTTGGAAACAACAAGGGATCAGTAGTTGGAAAACACGGTTTTAGTAACAGAGATGAAACAGGAGATGACATGACAGAATTTTGAAAGACCAACAACTTATTCATTGCAAATGCCTTTTTTTCAACAACATAAACAGTACCTACAAACACACATCACCAGATGGAGTACACAGGACTCAAACAGACTACATCATGGAAAAAGGCCATGGAGAAAATCGCATTACTTAGAACAGTGGTTCTTAACCTTCCTAATGCTGTGACCCTTTAATATAGTTCTTCATGTTGTGGTGACCCCCCAACTATAACATTATTTTCGTTGCTCCTTCATAACTGTAATTTTGCTACTGTTATAAATCGGGCGACCCCTGTGAAAGGGTCATTCGACCCACAGGTTGAGAACTGCTGACTTCGAACAAGGTCAGGGGCCCATAGCAAAACATGCCATCAATTGCTCCTATGCAAGTTGAAGCTGAAGATAAAGAAAAATAAGCACTAAAGCATGGCTTTCAGTGTATTCCACCTAAATCTAGAGGCTATTGTCGAAAACTGTTTTGATGCATTAAATACCAATGCAAAGACCAAATAAGTTGGAATGGCATCAAGGATCTCATTTCACCCTATTGAAGCTACTGACCAACGTTTAACTTGCTAACTCGGGGACCTGCAGTATCAAGGCTTCATAAAGTCTTCACGTGGTTCTCGGTCTCTCTTGGCCTTCACTGCTGCACTTCACATAATCCAGAGTCTTGGAAAGGTTTGAAAAGCAGAGTGCGCGCCCACGCGGACTGCTGGGTGGGTTTCCAGGTGGGATCAACTGACCTGGGAGCAGCTTGTTTCCACCCTGTGCATCCCGTATGAAAAGTCGTCTGTGAGGGCAACTGCCTCAGAACTGATCACATCGTGGAATGCAGGCCAACCTGGCGAAGAGAGGCAGAAGACAGAGGAGAGTTACACAGCCCTGGGTTAGGAGGCAATTTTAACAAAACACTAAGGAAAGACTGGAAATATTTCAGATATGACTCATGCTTAACTTTTTCAACCTGAAGAAAGGTGCAGGGGAGGGGAGTCAAACTTGAAGGATAATATATTTTGCAAAAATGCAATTATTTTTAAGAATAACCTTTTCCTCAGATACAGATTATAGTCACATTGGGGTTTTATGTTTCATGAGACATTATTAGACTATTCAGTGGTTTTCTTGAGCATCTCCAAATGTAGAAAACTCTCTCTCACCACCTTTTTCTCTGGTCTCCAGAGTCACCAGGCAGCCCTGAAGCACTCTGAGTCGTCCAGTCTGATGTTTTCCAAAAGGCAATCTATTTGGGCTTGCTGTTAAATTTTCAACAGTGCCTTTACCTTTCCAGGAAGCATGTTTTTTTTCTCAATACTTCATTTGAATGGCTAAACCCTGTACTGATGTGTGAGAGACGAATATCTGTTGTCTGTATCCTAATCTAATTTCTTTGCACCAAGGAATTTTTCTCCTATCTCCTTTATGGACAAGAGGCTTGCTCTGCTCACTGAGGAAGCTCACAGAGCAGTGTTCCTTGGGCAGCTCTGGGTAGCACTTTCTCATAAATAACATCTTGTTCCACTTTTCATTAATTCTAAAGATCTTAAAAATACATGCACGGGTTTAAGAAACTCAGTGGTAAGTGGACAATAAGACTGCACAATGTTTATGAGTACACAAAAGCAGGTTTTATGTTTAGCAATTATGATCATGGTTTTACATGTTCCCAGAAAATATGTTTGGAGTCACCGAATTGAGGCCCGCACCCCAAAAATGATGACAGATTTGTGACTGCACTGAATTATGGGTTATTTTTTCCCCTTGTCTATTTCAGAAATCAAATTTACTCCTGTAGAAATAAGGAAAGCCATGAAAAGCAAGGTACTTTGTTAACGCACCTCTTGAGAAAAAGAGTATATAAACGTCAACAATACAATGTCCCTTTGTCTATAGCAACAGTATAGCTTTCATAATCAGATGTTTAAACACTTTCTAGCTGAGTTCAAGATTGCCACACCCACCCAAACCCGTCAGGGCTCTTCAAGATTGCTACAAATCACCAGGAAAACCTTGACCTTGTAGAGTAAGATACCATTTCACAAAAACTAATTATGGTGAAAGTCAACAGTATTCTTAAGAAACCTCCTCCATACCTGCACATATATGTAGATTCAACAAGGAAGCAGATGGACTTTGGGCCGCTACTAAAATCTCACCTAAGTACAAGAACGGTTTGTTTTAATAAAATGGCATTGTATGATACTCACCTTCCTGACACCATCGTTGAAGACAAAATGTGTGCATAAGCAAATATGGTGAAGAAAGCTGATGGGGGCCAGCTATTAAAAAATACAGTGTCTGGGGTCTTAAAGACACCGAGACAGAGGACAATACTGAGGGTGAGTCCAGTCTGAACCCCCCACAGCGGGGCAAACCAAGAAAGGAACATTACAGATCAGTAATGGAAACAAAACCAAGCCAAAAAGCCCGAGGAGCCCACCCAAATAGACTTGAGGCTAGGAGGGGCAGTTTGCAGAACCCCCAGGACCATTGGGGAGATGTTATAAAGGTCAGGAAACAGACCTGGAATTATCTATGCTTTTTGGAGGTTTTGGGGGCCAGTTATTATTATTTATATATATATATATTTTTTTTTTTCTATTTCTTTTTACTCAGTTTTTATTTTCTTTTTGTACCGTCTACGTTATTGTTGGTTTGCCTACCGATACGTTATTGTTGGTTTGCCTACCGATATAAGATGGGCACGGGAACCCAGCCTGAGGAGAGAGCAATGGGACTGAAGGTTCTGGAGGGGCTTAGAGAGAAGAGGAGATGGGAGAAGGGAGTGGTGAGCAAACAACGCCATAGACAGGGGAACAACTAGGGAATTAAAATCAACAACGAGGAGGACATAAGAGACCTGGGGGTATTGGAGCAACAGCAATCTAACTGAGAGGAATTACTAAGAGGTAGAAGAATTGGTGGGAAAAGAGGAAGGTAAAAGGAAACAGAGGAAAGATCTAGGAAGCACAGCTATGGTTAGAAGTATAAATATAGGTGTGTACTTATGTAAATATATTAATTCATAAAAATAGAGGTATTGGCATAGGTACATATATTTATATGGCAATACTTTGAGGAAGTAGACAGACTTTGGGCTTCTGCTCAAGCCCTCCCTCAACCCAAGAACACTTTGTTCTAACAACCTGGCATTCTGTGATGCTCACCTTCTTGGCACAATTGCTGAAGACAAAATGGGTGCACAAGAAAATGTGGTAAAGAAAGCTGATGGTGCCTGGTTATCAAAAGATATCGTGTCTGGGGTCTTAAAGGCTTGAAGTTAAACAAGGGGCCCTTTCACAGAGAAGCAACAAGCCCACATAGAAGAAGTACACCAGTCTGTGTGATCATGAGGTGTAGACGGGATCAGGTAAAAGGCATCAGAAGACCCCAAACAAAGAAACAAAAACATATTGTTGAGAATGAGGGGGCTCGGAGAAGATACCCCAAACCCATCTATAGATAATGGGATATCCCCACAGAAGGGTTGCAAGAAAGGGAGGAGTCAGCCTGGGTGAAGTACAGCACTGATGAAACACAATATTCCTCTGGTTCCTTGAGGTTTCCACACCACCACCACCACCCCCACTATTATGACCCCAATCCTGTCTTTCACTGTGGGCTAGGCCGGAGCATGTACACAGGTACAGATAAGAGCTCAGGACACACAGAATCCAAGTGAGATAAACCCCTCAGGTACAGAAATGGGAGTAGTGATACCAGGAGGGTAGGGGGTAAGGTGGAAAGAGGAGGGGGGAAGAAACTGAGGGGGAAGGGAAACAGCCATCGGTATAAGATATGAAAATAACAATAATTTATAATTTATCAGGGGGTCATGGGGGTTGGAGGTGGGGAGAGAGGGTAAAAAGAGGAACTGATACCAAGGGCTCAAATAGAATATAAATGTTTAGAAAATAATGATGGCAACAGATGTACAAATTTGCTTGATACGACTGATGTAAGGATTGTTATAAGAGCTGTAAGAACCCCCAATAAAATGATCTTAAAAAAAAAGAACTGATTGTAGTAGTAATTATACAATTATGCTTGAACTATGTGAATTATGGAATGTTATGACATCTGTAAGCGCTCCCAATAAAATGATGAATCAATTTTTAAAAAGAAAAAAGAATCTTCCGTTGTCCCTTATTTGCAAATTCTAAAGAGAGTATTAATGTACCCTAGTGTCTATTTAGTTAGTAATGATTATGTGACACATTTTGGGTGTTCTCTGTTCAAGGACTAAAGTCCCAGTTGCTGGCAAGGAAACTGAAAGCACACTGAAAAGGAACAGAACTCGAGTCCCCAGAGGTTGCCGGAACTGTCATTTGGACATGATGTCCATCACAGAGAGCAGCTTTCTTTGAAGGTAGCCTCGGGGAAACATCACAATGATCTACGTATAACCACCTCCCAGGGGGACAGACAATGGAAAGTGGGTAAAGGGAGACATTGGAAAAAATAATAATTTATAAATTATCAAGGGTTCATGAGGGTGGAGGGCAGGGAGGGCAGGCGGAATGAGCTGATACCAAGGGCTCAAGTAGAAAGAAAATGTTTTGAAAATGATGATGGCAACATATGTACCAATGTGCTTGACACAATGCATGTATGTATGAATTGTGATGAGTTGTACGAGCCCCCAATAAAATGATTTTTTTTTAAAAATAAGTATTTAAATCTACATGGAGGTTATGTCAAAAAACAAGTTTTCCAAATTGATATTTTTGTTTAATAAAGGGGTCTATGATTGGCAGCAATACTTTTTGACTTACCCTAGTGTGTGTGTGCAGGCATGTGTTGGTGTACATGTACCCCCTCTACGCTGCCTCTGCAACTTACCATACACACTGACCTTGTTCTACGTCATCCTGGATGTGCGACTTATCTGTGTTCAGCTTTGCTTCCTGAGTAGGTGACGGAGGCAAAGGTTGGGCTCACTGACTGGGTATTTTCACTGCCCCCACGGTGTCTAGCACAGAGGCATAGTACATATGTTTATTAAACTGATGTCTAATTAACCTTAAAAAGCAAGTGGAATAGATAATTATGGTACATCATAGAGTTCCACATGAGAGAAGCAAAAGATCAGCAGTCTCTCTTTTGACAGACGACATTAAAAATGACAGCTTCTTACTACAGTATCCTCCTTGGCTCAACCACTATCATGAAACCTATGCAAGTGTGGAAGTAGGAAGGTAGGAATGGGAAGATAAACTAAGTCACCTCACTTCACCAGAACTGGGGGCCCAAGGGGGCAGGGGGCAGGGAGGAACAGAGGGCTGTATTCGTTGCCGAGGTCACACAGGTGGTAAGTGGCAGAGCGACGGATGTTTCCACTTCAATCCAGGACTCCGGTGCCCTCCACTTCACTTTCAATGACAGGCTGGGCCACCCTGGCAGGAAGGAGGGCGGAGGTCCTAAGGAACAGATGAAGTGCCATGTCTAGACAGTTCTATCGCTACACTGACGTGGCCTCTGAAACGCAAACCCAGTTCCGTGCCATCCAGTTGGCTCTGACTCATAGCAAGCCCAGTGGGCAGGACGGAACTCCCTCTTTGGATTTCTGAACTGAAAATGGTCACAGGAATTGAGAGCCTCATCTTTCTTCCTCAGAATGGCTGGGGATTGCGAAATGCTGACCTTGCGGTGAGCAAGCCAATGTGTAATCCACTGAGCCACGGAGAAGCCAAGAAAGATAGTACCTTAGACAATATTGAATTCTCTAACCCTCTAGTGATCAAATTGTTCAAAGAGAAAGTCCAAGAGTAACTATATCAAGGATGCATTCTAGTTTGGGACATTTAAAAAGTTTTTATTCTTTTACCTAAAACTACCACAACCATTTATAAACCTATCACTAGGCAACAGCATTGAGAAAAACTGTCAATGATGTTTGGGGTTCTGCTTCTTATATGCTCTCCTAATAATTACAAATCATTGCCTACTCATGATAGTAAAAGGAGAAAATAAAACACCTTTGGAATGAGATGTTAAACCATACAATCGAGCTGCTGAACCATATATTTTGTCTCCGAGACTTAAATAAAGAATTTCTCAGGAGACTATGTTCCAAGATAAGAGTAGGTTTCCAACCCAAACCCCTGCCATTGAGCAGATTCTCACAGCGACCCGATGGGGCAGAGTTGCCCTTTTGGTAGAGGAGGGTTAGGTGGCATGAGATGAAATGAAATTCATAAAACTCAGATGATTTCAGTGTGCTCCGGGAAACTGCTGAACCATGAGTAGTGTGCTTGTTGCTTGTTTTGTCCTATTTAAAGGTTGAAAGGGATCCTTAGGAGAAAAAAAAATTTTTTTTAAACTACCCTAAAACCCAAAGTCTCCCTTTGCACTCCAATTTAGTCTTTACAATGGACGAATCTTAGTGTACTGGGGATCAGCAAGAGGGGCCACGCGGATGACTAACAACCTGGGGGATAAAGCCTCTTTCAGCAGAGAAGGGTGGCCAACAATGGAAACAAAGGAGACGGCTGAGTTCCTTTGGGAGGTCTCAGAAAAAAGTGAAACTCCAGAGAAAGAGAATCCACTAGAGAGGCAAGTCCTTAATGACAATCAAACCAAGAAGGACCTTCACCCAAGGATAAATTGCGTTATGGCAGAGCAGCCGCAGTGCTGACAGCACTTTGAAAGCGGAATTCCCTCATCATGTGAAAGTATTTAAAAGAGGAACTCTTCGCTGCTGTAAAAATCCTCAAAGGAAACCCTGCCCCCACTCCTAATAAGAAGGAAAGTGCTTCAAAGGGTGATAGGCAAAGGCTGAAGCAATCTGCGTCTTGTTGAGAAAATTATCTTGAGCAAAAGGGTTAGGGGAGGGGGCTGGGGATGTATTTATGTCAGTTTTGACATTAAAGGAATATCATCCATCCTCCTTTCTCTAGGATTTTCCTTTTGGTCTTCTCATCTAACCAAACATTATTTGTTTTGGATGCATTCCATGCACTTTTTAAAAGGAAAGTCATGTGAAAACCTGTATAAACAGACTTGTCTCAGCCCACCCCCAATACATCCCTTTTGTTTCTGTCTGATGAGATTGGATTTGGGCCTATTATCATTTCATTTTAAAAGCTATAAACTGTATGTTTTAGATATTAGCCTATTATTATAAAAAACCACTTATATTCAACAAATAGTTCCTTGCCTCAAAAAAATCCTCTTCTCCCGATAGCAGATAACAAGTACAGGCACCACCACTAAAGGAGACAAGTTGGAGTACAGCAGTCTTGCTCCAACAACTTTTAGCCATCAGGCCAAACAAGTCTTTAGACAGAATGCTTTGGTATACATCCAGGACACACACATCTGGATCTCTGACACAGGGCAAGGGATCCAGACCGTTGGTGATCCAGTAGCCCCTGGGTGCTTGTCTTCATCTGTACTAGAAGGAAGCTTTTCAGCTTGCAGGGGAAAGGACTTTGCCCTCTTTCCCCACACCACCATTTAATAAAACCACTTTAGTCTGAGTAAGCCTGTAACTGAATAATGGCTTGGCTCTCCACAAGCAATGCTGTGGTGATAAAATTTTAAATGGTTCACTCCAACTGCCTCCTGGAAAACAAAACCAAAAAAACCCAAACTTTCTTGGCTCTTGATCCCCATCTCTTCCTTCCTCCTTCAAAAATCTCTGAATTAAATTGTAAAATTCAGCACCATATTAAAAACAAGTTGAAGCCAATTCCATCGGTACCATGTCTAGAAAAGGTGGCCCTCATTCCTCTCACTCTGACTTAACAAGAGATAAGTAGTGGGTTATGAGATAGGCTACCAACCACAAGGTCAGCGGTTTGGAACCACCAGCTGCCCTGCAGGAGAAAGATGAGGCTTTCTGTTCCCCCAAACACTGGCAGCCTCTGACACTCTCAGGGGCAGCTCTACTCTGTTGTACACTGAGTCTGAATCAACTCTATAGCAGTGAGTTTGGTTTGATTTTGGTCTGGCCATGTAGCTTCCACTTCCTGTTCAACTTTCCCACCCTCTGCCCCCATCACCCAATAAAAATTAGAAGGTTTGGTAAAGTAGATACATGACACATCCATAGAACATGGTAAACATATTCATGACCCCAAACTTATGATACTGAAATGTCATTACAAACATTGTGTTGGCTTCATGTGCACAATAACTTTGAAAACAGTGAATCCCAATGGGACTGAGGTGATGGTTTCATAAAGACGATGCACACTGGAGCGTGGCGCGGTGAGACAAGCTGAAGCTACACACCCATGCTTTCACAGCTCAAATCTACGGCCGTACTTGAAAATACGTATCTTTAATTTTTCTCTAGCTGAATCTGTTAACCTCACTGACCCATAGTTCACTATTGCACTGCCAACCAGCTAAAAGAGAACCTGTTAAAGAAAAGGCATTCAAAAAATGTGTCTAATTTAATGAATGCCAGATAGCCTTTGACTTCCCACTTCACAAGACAGGCTTAGCATCCTGATCAGCCCTCTGCACGGCCTTCGCCATTTCAGTTACCGACATTGAAGTCTTCTGCGCTTTTCCAGGGAGTAGTTCCTAGAGCTGAAAACTGATCAGCAGGGTTTGCACCACTACAGCCTTGCACACGCATGTTGTTCACTGCAATATGAGAGCTGAAGAGGGCTGGGGTTACTTGCCCTTCTCCAAAGGTCCAATTGTTACAATTCCAGGTGGCCTACAGTCAAACAGAGTCGCCCTTTTACAAATGTGTCACTTGTCAAAAGGCCTACCACATTTCCTTTTACTTTTTTATGGACCTAGACTTTATTCTACAATTATATAGTTTTACGTAATTTACATATCCAACTTAAAATTTTCAGTTTTAATATTCCAGAGCATATACAAATGTATTCAGAATAATATAAGCATCCATGATTTATCTGATTCAATAAATACTAACATTGTTTTTTCCATACTTGTTTTCTATTTTTCCTTCTCCTTCCATCGTTCTCTAACAAAATAAAATATTACAATTACAGGTGGACCTACCTCCCATCCTTATCTCATCTTATACTTCTTGGTACTCCAGAGCTATTTGTTTATGAACCATTCTGATACTTTTTGATTCATTTTCTACATATGTCTACATCTATAAATAATTGGTAGTATTTTGTTTTTGAAAATTTACTTCAATAGCATTACACTGTAGTATTTTAGTTTTCATATTCTTAACCTCTGGCTGTTCTTTTTTATTTACAGTGTCGTTTATCTTATAAAGGAATTGTCTTTTTAAATATCTCTGGGGATATTAATTAGAGGGTTGTTTTAGCTTAGATTTTCTGAGTCCCAACAATACCTCCACTTTCCCTAGACTCAGTCTCTCATGATCTGGTTTGGTTGTTTCCATTTAAGAACGGAGCTCTGGATCGGTTAACCCAGAGGGACCCGATGTGAGCTCTGTAGCGCATTCTTTCCTCGCCAGGTCATGGCTCCAATTGTAAACGCTAACTGAGAGCTCTATAAACACTGTCACGGGTGTCTGGCTGACAAGTGTTTGTCCTGAGGTTCCCGGAATACCTGAGTGGGGAACGGCTTTCCCTCCAGACAGGCCCCAGTTCTCCCAGGTAAGTGAAGAAGCCCCGGTAGTGCTGCCAGGTAAGTACTAACCTCCAGGAACCAATCCTACCATCTATTTTGACTCACAGCAACCCTATGTGGAGCCCCAGTGGTGTAGATGGTTATGCACTGGGTTGCTAACTGCAAGGGCAGCAGTTTGAACCCACCACCCTCTCTGAGGGAGGAAGATGAGGCTTTCTAGTCCCATTAAAATTTACAGCTTTGGAAACCCTAGGGAGCCTTTCTACCCTGCCCTATAGGGTCATAATCTCAAGGTGAGCGGTTCAAAACCTCTAGCTAATCTGCAGGAGAAAAATTAGGCTGTCCGTTCCCATATGACTTAAAGTCTTAGAAATTCATAAGGGTAGTGCTCCGCCATCCTTTAGGGTCACATGAGTGGGAACCCACCCAATGATGATAGATGTGGTATGAGGTAGGTAATGAATGATTTGGCTTTCTAAACATGAAGGTGAAGATGATGTCTAGCCATTTGTTAGACTTTCAACCAAAGTCCTTGCTATCAACCCCTAAAAGAGCCCTGGCAGCACAGTGGCTAAGCACTGGCTACTCAGAGAAAGGTGAATGCTTCTAGTCTAGCAGACGTGGCAGTCTGCTCCACTGGAAACTCAATGTGGCAGTTCTACTCTGTCCTAGGGGGTGGCAATGAGTTGGAATCAACTTGACAGTGGGGAGTGGGGTGGGGTTTGAGGTTTGTCGGGCCCCCAATGTTTCTCTTGCCAGTTCTGAGCCCTGAGTTTCTCAGTATTTCTGTGCAACAACTTTTGTTCACATTCTGTGCTATAGTTTCCTTTAATCAGTCATACCTATTTCCCGCCCCCACCTTGAAAAAAATTGGTTGAAATTTGTCTATTCAAGACCACTTCCCAATTCAAATCTTTTTGCAATTATAATTTTTCCCCTCCTTCTCTTTTTCCTCTTTCTTGATTCTTGTTCTTCTTTTTCTTACTCTTATTTCAAAGAAGTTCCTTTGGAGAAAGGAGAAACAAATGTGCATGCTCACTCTATCATCTTGAACAAGAAGCCAAGATTTCTTTTTAATAAGCTGCAGATTTTTGTCTCTTGATCTAATATTTTATATGAAAAAACAACAGATTTAGGCATCAATTTTCTACTGACAACAATTACATTATGTTTAAACTTACTGATAAAAACATCAAGATCAATGTAAGGCTTAGCAGCTTTAACTGGTATCAGATAGTGACTCTGGGGCTAAAGGAGTGATTATGGGCTAAACTCTGTGAGATTAACACTTAGGCCACTGCTGTGCCATCTCAGTTAAAATCAAAGCAGACTGGCTCACTGGAAAGGAATACTTTAAGACTTATTTTCAAGTCTGTATTTGAGTTGTTTAATACGACTTGAGGCCTTATATTTTTAAATCATGTTTTCTCTTTTTTTATCAGTTTATTGGGAGCGCGTACAACTCTTATCACAATCCATCCATCCATCCATCCATCCATTGTGTCAAGCACATTTGTACATATGTTGCCATCATCATTCTGAAACAATTTTCTTTCTACTTGAGCTCTTGGCATCAGCTCATTTTCCCCCTCTCTCCCCCCACCCTCTCCTTCCAAGAACCCTTAATAATTTATAAACTATTATTATTTTGTCATGTCTTACATTGCTCGACATCTCCCTTCACTGACTTTTCTGTTGCCCATCCCCTAGGGAGGGGGTTATATGTAGATCCTTGTGATCCGTTTCCCCTTTCTACCCCACCTTACCCCCTTTCTACCCTTACCTTCCTGGTATCACTACTCTCATTATAGGTCCTGAGGGGTTTATATGTCCTGGATTCCCTGTGTTTCCGGTTCTTATCTGTACCAGTGTACATCCTCTGGTCTAGCCAGATTTGTATGCTAGAATTGGGATCAAGATAGTGGGGGGGGGGAGAGAAACATTAAAGAACTAGCGGAAAGTTGTATGGTTCATCGTTGCTATACTGTACCCTGACTGGCTCATCTCCTTCCTGCGACCCTTCTGTAAGGGGATGTCCAGTTGCCTACAGATGGGCTTTGGGTCTCCACTCTGCACTCACCCTCATTCACAATGATATGGTTTTTGTTCGTTGTTTTTTCCTCCAGATTGATTATCCCATCTATCTTATCTAGCTAGACCTGGAGAGATAACAATATCCCATTGACACCTCGTGATCACACAGGCTGGTGTGCTTCTTTAATGTGGGCGTTGTTGCTTCTCAGCTAGATAGCTGTTTGTTTATCTTCAAGCCGGGCACCATCAGCTTTCTTCACCACATTTGCTTAGGTACCCGCTTTGTCTTCAGCGATTGTGTCGGGAAGGTGAGCATCAAGGAATGGCAGGTTAATAGAAAAAGTGTTCTTGCATTGAGGGGGTACATGAGTAGAGGTCCAATGTCCATCTGCTACCTTAATACTAAATCTATAAATATATGCACATAGATCTATTTCCACATCATATATATATATTTACATATGTACATGCCTGTATTTAGACCTCTATAAATGCCCTTTGCCACCTAGTTCTTTCTTCTATTTCCTTTTACTTTCCTCTTCTCTCACTATTATGCTCAGCCTTCATTTGGGTTTCAGTAATTCCTTTCAGTTACATTGCCCTTGATCAAGCCTTACCAGGCCTCCTACACCCTCCTCACCATCAATTTTGAATCACTTGTTGTTCCCTTGTCCCTGGGTTTGTTACCACCACTTCCTTTCCCCTGTCTTCCCCTCTCCCATGTGCCCCCGGAACCACTGGTCTCGTTGTTTTTTCCTCCAAATTGATTATCCCGTCTATCTTATCTAGCTAGACCTGGAGAGATAACAATATGCACAAAAAACAAGACAGAGAAAAAGCAATAAAAGAAAACAAAACAACAACAATACCAATGGCAAAAAAAGAGAGAAAAGCCTGTAAATAGTTCAAGGTCTGTTTGTTGACCTTTAGGAGTGTTTTCCGGTTGAGTCTGATGGGGTGCCATGCCGTGGCCCCAAACTCTATTTTTGGCATTCCCTCGGGATTTCCTTGCTCTGGTCCCCTTGTTGTTCTGTTGCACGCCCTTAGTGCTTTGCCTCGGTGTGGCGGGGTCAGATCCAGTGCAATTCCCACACTGTGACTTGAGGCCTTATTGTGTATCTTCCTGTTATTACAAATGAAAGGCCCTTGGTGGCATAAATGGTAAGGCATTTAGTTAGACTGCTAACTAGAAGTTGGAGGTTCAAGTCTACCCAGAGGTGTGTCAGAAGTGGCATCTGGTGAGCTACTCTGGAACAACCATCCATTGAAAGAGCCCTATGAAGCCCAGTTCCACCCAGACACACAGGGGTCACCATGAGTCAGACTCAAACTGACGTCAGCTAGTGGCTGGCTCTTACAAATACAATACAAAGCTCACACTGTATGCCGAGGGCATGATTTCATTACTATAAACAAGTAATCGTTGGAATTGTCAAACGATCCCAGTCAAGGAAAAATGGTCTCATCATCCTCATGATCCTCATGATCAAAGCAAAATCACTCAGCTTTTGCAAACCTTCTCTCATGCTTCTTCAGGTTTATTAAGCAGAACCTGACATGAAACATGACACTCAAAATGTTTGCCTTGAAAATCTGGGAGTTCCAAACATATAGATACATAAATTGACATAGATCTATAGACTAAAATGATTAAATATAAGAAATGCCAATAGGATTTAAGTGCACCTTATTCTGCAAGCATTGATTGCATTTTGGCTACCAGCTATGTTTTTCATGCAAGCCCCATGCCTGAGCCCACGTCTTCCTCAGAGCCACACAAAATTGATTCTGTCATTTTCTTCCCAAGCACACCCTTTTCCCCATTCTCTATTCCATTTGATGGCAACAGATCCAGCTGGTGTTATGAGCTGGAATCCCAATAATTCCATCTCATCCTTTCCCTTCATGCTTCTTTATGTGCCACACTAACCCAAACCAGCTAATTTTGCTGAGTATCTCTAAAAACTTCCCTCTTACATGCCTGTTTTCATCTCCTCTTTTGTTCTTCACAAGGAGTCCTGGTGACATAGTGGTTATGCATTGAGCTGCTAACCATAAGGTCCGCGGTTCAAACCACTGGCCACCCTGCTGGAGAAAGATGGGGCTTTCTACTCCCGTAAAGAGTCAGTCTCGAAAGCCCACCGGGCCAGTTCTGCTCTGTTCTGTAGGGCCGCTGTGTGCCAGAACTGATTCCATGGCAGTCAGTTGGATTTGGTGCTTATTCTTCACTCTCTAACCGAGTTTCCAAACCATCGTCCTAAAATGCCACTCAATGCTGTGGAGTTGATTCAGACCTGCTAGTTTTGAATTACTGACCTTGTGGTTAGCAGCAACCCCTAACCCAATATATAACCATTATACCACCAGGGCTCCTACCATCTGTTAAAATCCTCAAATGGCCCCCAGTCATCCTGCCATTCAAAATGTTCCTGGCAACAACGCCACTCTCATTAAGAATAATTGTATCGCATGATGACAAGATGAAAAAGCAAGGCAACTGGTAGCCAAAATGCAACCGATGCTTGCAGGACAAGTTGCACTTAAATTCTATTGGCATTTCTCATATTTAATCATTTTAGTCTATAGATCTATGTCAATTTATGTATCTATATGTTTGGAACTTCCAGATTTTCAAGGCAAACATTTTGAGTGTCATGTTTCATGTCAGGTTCTGCTTAATAAACCTGAAGAAGCATGAGAGAAGGTTTGCAAAAGCTGAGTGATTTTGCTTTGATCATGAGGATCATGAGGATGATGAGACCATTTTTCCTGACTGGGATCGTTTGACAATTCCAACGATTACTTGTTGATTGTTCCAGAGTAGCTCACCAAACACCGCTCTGACACACCTCTGGGTAGACTTGAAACTCCAACTTCTATTTAGCAGTCTAACTAAATGTAGAAGGACAATATAAACGGGAGAGGAAAACTGGACAGGCACTTAAAAGGCAAGCAGAGAAGTAAGAACGAGTGAAGAAAAATACAAGCGAAAACGTCAAGAAGTAAGAGACAGTACAGGAAACCAGCCCAGGATCCGCCAAAGAGAGCAGAGTGTTTAAGGCTGAAGGGTACTCTACAGAGAGGGCAGGCTGCATAAGATCTGAGAGGAGACTCTGAATTCAAGGAGGAGGAGGTCGGGGAGACTTCGGGAAGTGCTGTTTCATTGCACTTCTGCACTGGGTTGAAAAGCATATGTGAAGAGCAGGCTGAACAAAGCCTGGCAGAGAAGGGAGGTAAAAGAGGTTGATGGCTAGAGAGAACAAAATGATTTCTGTGTAAGATAAGTGGATTCTGGACGCAGCCCTCCCCCGTCCCACTTTTCTCCATTTTCTAAAGGGTTATAAAAGTTACAATATTTAACTCCTTCATTGGAACTCTTTGTAAATGGGCGTTTCAGAAGCAGAATTTATTCCAAACACAGACATGCTTCCCCTCTTTACCTAACAACTGGGGGTGGGAGGGAGTTCAGTAAAGAGTAACAGATGCCTTTCCAATAAGAAGATCGTGCTTTGAGGGACATAAAAACTGGGTATAAATACACTCAAGTTAGGGTTATTTTTTACTGCTCCCAGACGGCTTTTGCCTCTGGGTTTGCTTGTTTGTTTTCTCATTGATAAAAGAAGAGGTCTATTGAGGATTCTTAACATTATCTCGGTTCCTGCATGTACTTATTGCATAGATGGGACCGAGTTCACTGGAGAGAAAGCTAAGTGGAATTAAGTTCGAGAAAGAAAAGAGGCGGAGACACAAACTGCCTCCAAGGCCCTATCACCCAATCACTTCCCTTGGAGAAGATGATCTTTGGCATCAACCCCAAAGTGTAGATCCGCCAGCAGGGTTTTAGTAGCTTTTCTGCTGCTCCCAGCAGCAAGTATCCTCAGAGTACCGTAGCCTCTGATTAATGGCCTCACTGCGCCCATTCGTGGTGCGGATGCTGTGTGTGTGTCTTCCATGTTCTTGCCCTGCATCAGCATAGCCTCGGGTGTTTTGCAGCGCCCTTGGTTTATGACAGGCTTCATTCTATTGTGCCTTGCACAACTCAGCCCCTCCCCCCACCGCTACCCAAAGATAGCCCACAGCTAGAAGCAGCTGCAGTGGAATTTTTGCAATAAAATCAATGCTCCAAAAAATATTTAAACATGCTAAAAATGTTAAACTTTGTTTAAATTCTCCTCAGGATATTGAACACAAGTTACATTGGAAGAAGGGCTGAGAGACTTTCCATCCCTCATATCTCTGGGGCTTTCATGTCTCTTTATCTTTACTTATTTGTATTTTTAAGTGATTCCTACCATCTTATGGTCTACCAAACTGACCATCGGAAGCATAATGCTTTAAATATCCATTGTAATCTGTTTGGTTTGGTTTGGTTTGGGGGGTGGGGGGTTGTTTCTATTTTTAACACAAATTAGGTGCTCGTTAGGCTGCTAACCGCAAGGTCATAGTTCAAAACCACCAGGCAGTCTCAGAACGGACTATGAGGCTTTCTAGGCCGTGAAGATGGGCAGTCTTAGAAAACCGGAGCAGCTCTAGCCTGCACTATCCGTCACTATGAGCCTGGAGGGGAGCATGCAAAGCTTTACCTCTGGGTCAAGTTCCCTTGTTACACGTGTTCACAATGCCTGCCGTTCTCTCTTCATACAACAGTTTATTACTACATGTTTCGCTGGTCACTTTTAAGCTGTTATGCGTGCTTTTCACTACGCTCCGTGAGACCGTGATTGGCTTCATTTACTGTTATATTCTCAACATCTACTGGGCAGAACTATTTCCTGAATGAATGAGGGGAGAAATATCCTAACAAACTTCCTTATTTAACAACATTGGACTTAATGCAAAGATGATCACTTAGTTTGGATATAACTATAATTGAGCCAGTGAAAGAACAGGGGAAAGGGAGAGGAAAAGGAGAAAAGGGAAGAATTTCTACTATTTTGCTTCAGGCAATTTTTCCAAAGATTAAATTTACTATCATGTAGTCACTTTTCCTACCTATCCAAAATAGTTCACTTATTCAAAGTGATTGTTCATAACTGCAGATGTAGACACCACAGAGCCTTATCACCCATAGTCACTTGAGGCATTCGAATCGATTTAAGGACAACAGGACTAAAGCCCATCCAGAGCCCGGAGGTGTCCCGTGGGCAGTGTGAACGTCTGGTGTGTGGAGACTGGAAGTGTGGCGACACTGCAGCAAGCTTTGCTGATTCCTGTGATCCCCGCACAGCACTGTCAAATGGCTCCAAACATCTCTAACCGGTCTGCATTTCATCCACAGTTTTCTTGCAATTTCAAAATATCTTAGACATTTCTAAGTAGGAAGCGACAGGGGCCAGCTTCTCCGTTTTCCTCCTTGGAGGCAGATATTATTATTTTTCTCTTCAGGTTCAATAAAGTTACTGAACCCAAATGACTTCAACCAAAAACTGGAAAAAATGGCGGAGGAGACTTTATTTTCTCTGGCCTAAACACTATCTCTTGCTACTTTAAATCACAGTTAATGTTTAAATATATATATCTTACACATAAGTCAGTCAGCTGTAGACCTTCAGCATCAAAAGGCTCTGAGCAACATCATATATAACAGCTTGACCTTTAGCCATAATTCCTAAGTGCCATTAAAAAATGTCTCTCAAACTGGTTTGAAATGTAGTGTTGACCTGGTAACCTGGACTAAAAACATTCAACTTTGGATGATTATTTTATTTTACTTCCCAAAACTCTTCAGTTCACTGAAGCATCCATTAAGAAATTTCACAAGGAGTTTAGAGTCTGCTTAGAATTTATTAGCTACATAGGACAGGAAGATAGTGATTTGGGTCACTTGCTAAGTGAAGATTATTTACTGTGCTTACCTCACCTTAAGAATACCACGAGGAATAATAACATAGGAAATTCAGAGACATGCAATTCTATTATCAGAAACACACCATCCAGGCTAAAAGTGAAATAACAATCCATGGATGTAACTGAAGTTCTGAATTAGGTCTATTCACTAAAAAGTATCATGTGAGCATGTTAGTCAAACTATTACATTATCGCTACCTATCAAAAACTTCGGAACAATTCCTCTCCTATCTATATGTACCTGAAGAAAATGTAAGACTACTTTTTTTTTCATATATAAATCATTTTATTGGGGGCTCATACAACTCTTATCACAATCCATACATGCATCCACTGTGTCAAGCACATTTGTACATTTGTTGCCCTCATCATAGAATACTTTTTTTTTAAAGCACATTTGTACATTTTTTGCACTCATCATTCTCAAAACCTTTGCTTTCTACTTGAGCCTTTGGTATCAGCTCATTTTTCCTCTCTCTCCCTGCCCCCATCCCTCATGAACCCTTGATAATTTATAAATTATTATTATTATATCATATCTTACACTGTTCAATGTCTCTCTACACCCACTTTTCTGTTGTCCATCCCCCAGGAAGGGGGTTATATGTAGATCCTTGTAATCGGTTCCCCCTTTCTACCCAACCTTCCCTCCATCCTCCCGGTATCGCCACTCTCACCACTGGTCTTGAAGGGTTCATCTGTCCTGTATTCCCTGTGTTTCCAGTTCCTATTTGTACCAGTGTGCATCCTCTGGTCTAGCCAGATTTGAAAGGTAGAATTGGAATCATGATAGTGAGGGGAGGAAGCATTTAAGAACTAGAGGAAAGTTGTATGTTTCATTGCTGCTCCACTGCACCCTGACTGGCTCTCTCCTCCCCAAGACCCTTCTGTAAGGGGATGTCCAGTTGCCGACAGATGGGTTTTGGGTCCCCACTCCACACTTCCCCTCATTTACAATGATATGATTTTTTGTTCTTTGAGGCCTGATACCTGAACTCACTGACACCTCGTGATTGCACAGACTGGTGTGCTTCTTCCATGTGGGTTTTGTTGCTTCTGAGCTAGATGGCTGCTTGTTTACTTTCAAGACTTTAAGACCCTAGACACTATATCTTTTGATAGCCAGGCACCATCAGCTTTCTTCACCATATTTTCTTATGCACCCATTTGGCAAGACTACTTCTTATATGAGGCCATTAACTCTTAAAATTCTTTTACTTATCTAAAATGCCTATTTTTCTCCATTTTCTTGAAACGTCTCTTTAAACTTCTAGATCTCTACTCTACTACATGCTTTGAAGTCCTATGGTCTGAAATAAAACATGAGGGAACTTCAAAAAGTTCACATGCAAATGGAAATAAAAGATAACAGAATTTTTCCGTGAACTTTTTAAAGCCTCTCCATATTTCCTTGTTTGCATAGATCTTCTATAAATCTTCCGGGGTCTAGATCACCCTTTTATGATGTGTCAAAACTTAGCTCATTTCCTACAACTTAAATTTTTGAAAACTTACCTTGAAAATAAGTTGAAACAGATTGCTCCAAAAAACTCCTTAAAATTTTGTTTTTAAAATAAAAGATTATATAGGGTTGTTTACATAACAGAAAGATGTAGTGCCACTGTACAGACACACAGAAAAGTTGAAGTAATTTATCAAACACTATACATTCTTTAATATATTAGAAAACATTAATTACCGTATATACTTGTATATAAGCTGAGTTTTTCAGCACATTTAATGCAGTTTTTGTGGTAAAATTAGGTGCCTCAGCTGATATTCGGGTCAGCTTATACTCAAGTATATACGGTAATTACTTTTACAAGTTATGAAACAACCAAAATCAAACAAAAGCATACTCTGAAAACAAGGCCTTCTTTTAGAAATATTTTTGGGAAATCTTTTGTCAATATCCAACCATATTATTCTGTTCTGCTCTTTCCATAAACTTAACACTTTACAATATGGGCAAGGGCTTCAAAATTTCATGGGAAAATAAAATTAAAAGATAATAGAATTTCCCCACAAATTTGTTGAAGCCGCCCCATATACTATAATTTAATTTGTTTATTAGATTTTTTTGTCAATTGTTTGCACACACACACACCCCTCACCTGAAATTAGAAGAAGGTAAGCTCTATGAAAACAGAGACAATTATTTTGTTCCTGATTCAATAAATTCGTTTGAATGAACTTTCTACATATATTCTTGTTACCCTGAAAATCTGGAGCTAAAAAACAAGTGATATAGCTGTTTGTGATTTAAATACTCATTATAGAATACAATTTAATTCAGAAAATTTGCACATGTAAAAACCAAACAAAACTCTCTGCCACTGAGTCAATTCTGCCTCGCAGTGATCCCATGGGTGGGGTAGAACTGCCGCTGTGAGTTTCTGAGACTGTGGCTCTTTGAGGGAGCAGAGAGCCTGGTCTTTCTCCAGAGGAGCAACTGTTGGTTTCAAACTGTTGACCTTATAGATTAGGAGCCCAATGTGTAACCACTAAGCCACCTGGGCTTCTAATAGGATCATAATTAACTTGTAGTAGTAATAATAATACCTTTCTAAAGCACAAAACTTAATAGGAATTATTATAAAAGTAATGTAAAACCAAATGAAATCAATTCAAAAGACACAATAACTGACACAGTGGTGTATCGGGCGGGGGGAGGGAGTTGGTAATTGGGCAGCGATCAGTGGATGGGGTAGAGGGGAGGAAGCATTGGAGCTGACTGTGAAGATGTATATACAACTCTTTTAGAAGCACTTTAACTATGGAGGTGTATGATATATGAGAATATTATATCAAGAAAACTACTGGGAAAAATGAAGAAAAGAAACCAAACTTGAACTCTGGTTACCATGGGGGAAAGAGGAAAAGGTCTTGCTTAGGAGGCATTAAGTTCATGTTCACGGTGGTGGAAAAATTTGGAGGAATATCATAATGGCTGTACAACACGGAGAGTATCATCAATGGCACTGAATTATTCGTGTAGAAGTTGTTAAACTGGAGAATGTTTTGTTGTGTATTCTTTCCAAAATTGAAAAAAAAAAGATACATGAGTAACAATGAGTACAAGGAAGAAGAAAATAATTCTAAAATTGAATGTGGTAAATACTGTTCAGCTCTTCTTGATATAATTGAACTATTTAATTGCATGATTTGTGGGTGAAGTGCCAATAAACCTGTTAAAATTTTTAAAAAAGGTTTGGCCATGTATACACCCAAACTACACAGATGCAAAAGTCTGTTATAGAATAAGCTCTAGAATGCTCAGGTAATTTACTGAGGATCTGTGTACCTATTAACAGTCTTTTCTCTCCCCCAAATTCCTGCTTGCCTTGTGAAGAGCTCCCCTGTAGGTAACCCACTCATCGACTACCGCAGAGAGCTGAAACGAAGTCCAGGGAGACAAGCTCCTACATCACAATCGGTGGGTGGAAGGGGCCTTTGTACATTGAAAGTTTTAGTGACTTTGCTTCTGATCCTTACTAAGCATAATGCAGGCATCAGGTATAAGGCATCATCAGAACAAAAAATCTTACCATAGTGAATGATGGGGGGAGTGCGGAGTGGAGATCCAAAGCCCATTAGTAGGCCACTGGAGATCCCCTTGCAGAGGGGTCTCAGGGAGGAGACGAGCCAGTCAGGGTGTGATGTAACAACGATGAGAAATACAACTTTCCTCTAGTTCCTAAATGTTTCCTCCCCGCTCCCATTACCATGATTTGAATTCGACCTTGCAAGTCTGGCTAGACCAGAGGATGTACACTGGTACAGATAGGAACTGAAAATACAGGGAATCCAGGGCGGATGAGTCCTACAGGACCAGTGGTGTGAGTGGCGAAACAGGGAGGGTAAAGGGAGAATGTGTAGGAAAGAGGGAACCGATTACAAGGAACTATATGTGACCTCCTCCCTGGGGGACAGACAACCGAAAAGTGGGTGAAGGGAGACGTCAGACAGGGCAAGATATGACAAAATACCTATTTATAAATTATCAAGGGCTCATGAGGGAAAGGGGAGTGGGGAGGGAGGGGAAAAATGAGGACCTAATGTCGGGGGTTGAAGTGGAGAGAAAATGTTTTGAGAATGATGTACAAATGCGCTTTACACAATTGATGTGTGTATGGATTGCGATAACAGTTGTATGAGCCCCTAATAAAATGTTTTTAAAAAATGTTCTCATTTGAAAATATTTGAACTTTCGATGGAGAAATATGGCTGAAGTAGTGTTGTACACCTAACACTCTTGGTGACACAAATAGTACGTGCTTGAATACTAGCTTAAAAGCTGGTGGTTCAAACCAAGCACAGGTGAGACCATGGACCACAGAAGTGGAGATGTGCTTCTGTAAAGATGCTGGCCAAGAAACCCGCGTGGAGCAGCTCGACGCTGCAACACACAGGTGGACATGACTTGGAAGTAAGATGAGGGCAGAGAGTTTTTGTTTTGGAGGGGTGGTTTGTTTGTTTGTTTCTGTTTTTATTACACACAGGCAATTCCAAAAAGGTCCAAACCCAGCCAGAGTATATTCCATGATCTACAAGTTGACAAGAATGATTTCATTCTGTCAATTGTGCAATAATACGAAGTCCTACCCACAAGACATACAGTAATTAACTAACAGGTGCAAGCCATGGTCACTTAGTACTGAGTAGGCACTAAATTAACAGAGGATGAACAAGTGAAGCAAATCAAGATGAAAGAAAGTACTGACAAAAACTGTAACAATAATATAATATCTCACTTTATATATGTCTGGGGTGGGAGACAAAACGAGGTTCTCTGTTCCACTTAAGATTTATAGTCACAGAAACCCTAAGGAGCAATTCTTTTCTGTTCTCTGGGGTCCCTATGAGTCAGAAGTGACTAGCTGGCAATGAGGTGTTTGCTTGTTTAATTTCCTCTCCCTTTTAATATTTCAAGTACTTTTTACAAAAATCACCTTGAAAGTATTTATTGTTCCTTACGTCACTAAAACAGAGTACGTACAATGTCATGAATTACTATAGCACATAAAGATCAGTTGGAAATATGCTGTGGCCACTTATGCAATTACTCTGCTCTTTTACAGTTTGTGTAGTATAACGTTTTGGAAGCCTTGCTCAGCATCTATAAACATAAAACACAATATCACTTTTGCAGCAGTATATAGCCTACACATTTTGCCTCCTGTCAGTGGAAAAGAAAAACAAATGTCTCCCATGTAATTATTAACTCGCGGTCAAAATTATGATCTTAAAGACTAGGTAAAAATTAATTTTAATTATTTTTCCCACATTAGAAAACTCCTTAGGGAAAATTCACCAATGTCAGGGGTTATATGAATATGGAAGTTTTGTGGTTTGGTTTTTTTTTAATGATCTAAAGTGTAAGCCAGAAGTCAACATAATAGCTCTTTTCTCTCTAGCAGTTCTTATGTTTATACATTTTTATTTGTAATGTCTCTCCCACACAAATAACTCTTACCTTTCCATCAGTCTCTGCTTTTTGCTTAGTCCCTGGCTGCCCTTGCTTTCTGACCTCCAAGATGTCTTAATGTTATTACTTTTTAAATGCTTGTTCAGCCCCTGGTGCTCTTTAAAAAGGTCACATATACATGTCTTTCCATATATAAGCGCAAATATTTAAATGAATTATATATACTTTACATGCAACCCTTCCTTCTTCTTCTTTTGTTTCATGGCCTGTTTCCCAAATGAATAAGAAACTTAACAAGCAAATAGGGGTTCCACCATTGATTCTGTCCATGCATTTACAGCCATATAACACTTTCACGATCTATATAGAATGTTTTAGCAAAGCAGTCTATTTCTGATGGATGAGTGTCAGAGTGAAATAGTGCTTCACCAGCCTTTCTTACAAGGGGCAGCAGAGTGGACTTGAACCTTCAAGCATACTAACCACTTCCACCCCCCCAACACTTTCCAGCCATTTCTGCACTGACCGGAATCCGCTTTTCCTCTCAGAGACGCTCAGCAGTGGCTTCCTTACACACATGCTCCAACAGCAGAGGGGTTTTCTTCCTATGAGTCTAATCGATATTTCTGGGTGGCTTTCCCAAACAAAACAGTTAATAAAATTAAAAGCTTGTTTGTTTTTTCTCCATACCCCACACCAACAATAGACATTACATCTTTTAAGATTTTTCTAGTAGATTATTGCCAGTGGCTCATTTAGGCAAAGTTTGCCTCTCCTGAAACTAAAGAACAGAGTAGAACTGCCTCTGTTGGTTTTTGACACTGAACGTCTTAATGGGAGTAGAGAGCCAGAAAGTCTTAATGGGAGTAGAGTGTCTCGTGATTTCAAACTGCTGACCTTGCTGTTAGTAGCCCAATACATCGCCCACTCCACCAAATCCTAGTTTCACCTTTTGTGGCAGAAATTCTCAGTTTATTGACACTCAGATGTCATATACTATGATGTCAGCATTGATGCAGTATTCTACATCTCCTCTCACTTTCTTTTTTATATCTATCTATTTAGTTATTTATTTCTGAGATCTGGAAAAAGAGGGGAAGAACAGATGTCTTATTCATCCTGCTATTGTTCCTCGAGATCTGATTTCCCCTTTGATTTAATAGGGGTGTCATGAATCAGGATCAACTCCATGGTACTGGGATCATCTCTTGTGATAATGATTCTAAAGGAGCCCTGGAGATGCAGTGGTTAAGCACTCAGCTGCTTACCAAGAAGTCAGCGGTTCAAACCCACCAGGCTGCTCCATATGAGAAAGATGTAGCATTTTGCCTTCATAAAGAAGACGGCCTTAGGAATTCTCTGGGGCAGTTAACTCTATCTTGCTGGGTTGCTACCAGTTAAAACAGCAATGGGTTTTCATAGTTTTGATACATGTCTTACATAGGAATTTTAAAAAGAGATACCATTAAATAGAAAGTAAAGGTAAATATCAGCTCTTTTCAAAACCAAGTTTGTAAAAACAGATATGTTTCTGAAATTGCATTTTAATAAATCATTCAAATATTAATAAATCACTTTTTCTCAAATTTATGCAACAAAGGGTCAGAGGAGCAAGACTTGAAGAAAGACTTTTTGTTTTCACTATATTCTAAATACTTGCTTATACTAGGAATTAGCACAATGCTTACCGCAGCTAGGCCAACAGATTCAAACCATGGTATCTCGGACTGATAGAGCTGCGCCTCTAACTGTTGTTTAGGAAAAACAGCAGTTAAAGAGGGCCAGGTCAGAAGAAAAGAACATAAAGAAAGTTACAATACCAGGTGTGTTTGTTCCTACTAAGACAGTGAATCGAGTCGGGATCTGATGGGCGACAGGAGTACATGAATGAAAAAGGAAGTGAACTTGTCCATTTGGGGCTCATGTATTCCTAAATCCCCAATTCAACTCTTACCTCGTTACAAAACCACCGCTTAATTTTTTTCTCTTATTTTACAAGTCCATTCCTCGACGTTGTGCCATAATCTGGTCGTTTTCTAGTGGGTCTAACAGAGTTTCTGACTATAGATTATGGAATGATATATCTAAGGATGCTTATTGTCGGTTTAGATGTGAATAGCAAGTAATTATGGAATTGATTTTTCTTTATTCTCAAAATAAATAACATACCAATCAATCAGGTAAAACACTCACTAACTTAGGATATATATCTTTTGGTAATATATAGATACCACCTCTTCTTTAATTGATTTAAAAAAATTTAAATTCTTGTGTTGAAAAAGAGAGAAGGTAACTGTTATCTAAATATTACATAATTCCCTAGCTTGGGGATAAATTTTCAGGTTTCTCCTTAAAGACACTATATAAATACACAGAAGTCTAGTGAAAGATTTCCTAGTAATCCATTCCTAAATGATCCGTTGGAACTCCTGTTCTACTTGTTTTCTAGCTTTTGTTTCTCCCTTGCTAGATGAATGTTACCAGACAGCACAGCGAGACTTAGACGGCAGTCTCTCCTCTCAGCACAATCAGCTGCCATTTATTATCAGAATGCATTAGTCATTCCCTTTTTAAGCACATGAGGACGCATACCTAGGTGCAGATGAGGCTTTTCGCATAAGCAAAGTGTCTATTAAGAATAATCACCCAGAGATTCTGAAACTCACAGGTCAAAAAGTAGCATCTTCACTTCACTGAATCTTCCACACGGGAATACGAAGGAGCACTGGCCCCCCACTATCACCTGACGTTCACCTTCTCCAAAGACAACGCCAAGAGGACAGAGAAGGAACAGGCTGCCCAAAGGCACGTCTCATCGCTTGCTAAATAACCCAATATATTTGTAACTCTATCTCCTTTTCCTTGACACCAAGTGAGTGATGAAAACCTGATGGGGCAGGCGAGCAACACACCGACTTCACGTCACTGGGGTGTATTCAGAGGAGAGACCCCCAAAAAGGGCCTAACTTCGGAGGCTCAGAGAGACGCCTGCCTCCAACTGCACAGGCAGCAAGTGAACCCTTTCTATCATGAGAGGAAGAGGTTAAAAAGTTTATTTTTTAAAAAGTTTTCTGAACAAAATTACTAGGACTGAGGCAGTGAAAGGGATTAATTTTTCAATTTTCTTGAAAAACAGGAGTCAATCTATGACCTGGCTCCCCAGGTATTACATGCTGGCCTCAAGAACACGGTCATTTAGAAACTAACTGCTTCAAGGCGGCCCGCTACAACTACAAAGACGAGACATTCCAGTCAGGCGCAGGGCATTCTTCAGGGAATAGAGGAATTTTGTGAGTCATAAGATGGAAATCTCCAGAATCCTCAGTCAAGTAATGTAATGAAGTCTCATCACGAGGGAAAGGCCTGATGAACTTGTGTTGTGCAGGAACGTTTAAGCTAAACAGGAAATTGAACAAACCTGAACCTGCTTTCATTGGTCATGTTTTCTTTCAGGAGAAAGCGAACTTTTAAGACACCAGCTTTTCCTATACATCTACTATATCTTTCTAACCGCTGGCATTTTAAGTAAAATTTCAGATCCATATTTTAAAAATGATCAAGCCAGTCCAAGGCCAGACTCAGGTATTCAAACACGGGGCATTTTAAAGGTTCTAAGACTTCAAGTTTAACAAAATAGGAACATGAATATAAATAGCTGAAGGTAAAAAAAGGCTTGAGGCAGAGGCCGATGTAAAGAGAAAGCAAAGAGGTCAAATTTTTCCCGGGAGTCAACAGCGAAAACTAGAGGTGGATGTTTCGCACTCCTGACCTCGGTGTTAGCACCAAACACAGAACCCACGATGCCACCAGGGCTCCGCAATGAAATGCCACACGATGTTACAGAGCACGGGTGCATCACAAACACCTCGAAGCATGGCCGAACCTGTGGGGCCTGATGCTGAGTGAAATACGTCCACCACAAAAGGGCAAGTATCTTAGGAGTCTACATGATCAAAAGTTACCGAGAGGTTTACATGCAGAGAGAAACCTTATTTGATGGTTACAAGAGCTGGGAGGGACGAGGGAGAAACCCCCAACCAGAGGGTAGACATGGATGAACTTAGGTGAAGAAAGGGTACAGGATGTAATCGGGGGCGGCGCGCAACATGAAAACGGCAGAGGACACCAGCGGAGGTGCGAGGAAGGCAAGTGAAGCAATGGTCAGTACTCGAGCCAACACGGGCTGAAAAGGAGGCTTCCCACTCTGCAGAGTTACCGTCTCGGAAACCCACAAGTTCTATAGGGTTGCTAGGAGTCAGCATCGTTTTGAGGGCAGAGAACTTTTGCTTGTCATATATACCATCCTCTCATAACACTAAGAGCAAAAAATAATCTGTACGTGAGTATATGTAGCCAGACATGCAAGGTGAGCAGGTGTGGGGCAGCAAAGGGGAGTTTCCCTTGAGTCTGTATTGGTTTGTCAGAGTTATGTCTGCCTGTGTAGTTACATGTGCTGTACATATACCCATGCGTACCTTACAGCAGACAGGAGGCAAAGTGAGCAAACCCCTGGAAGAACTGGGCACTGCAGACCACAGGCTTGGGAGAGATAGAGGTCAATTGGCATACCATCGTTCACGAAGGCAGTGGTCCACATTTTCCCTTTTGAACTCGTATAATTCAAAATTCTGCTCGGTAACATTCTGAAATTCCCTTTTCAAAATAGTTTGGTTGGTTTGGTTTTTTAAAATAAAGCAAGCAATGAAAGGCCTCTGTTTAATATTTTCAAGGGACAAGCATGTTTTAAGATATAATATGTAACTAATAGTTTGCTTGCAAATCACTTTCATTTAATTTAGTCTATGGCTTAGCTTCATCTCTGAATTATCAGCCTGCAACCTCCTATTTTGGTGTGATTCTATAGTTCATTTAAAACACTAAGTGTTTACACTGAAACGACAAGAGAATGTGTGATATACTTTAACTGTCAGAAGTGTTGTGAACGGCAGCAGCTGGAAAAGGAATGTGGAGTCCCCTTCACTGCTGTCCTCAAACCTTTTAGAGTTTTTGAATCAGCAGCTACATCTTCCACTATTGGCATTTTGTAAAGTAAAATGCAATTCAATGGTCATCTTTTGAGAACACCGAGTAATACTTCGGCACTTCACCTGGCATCTTCATTCCGGGGGCTCTGCACCCATTTTCCACTCGCGTAGGGCAGAACTGACCACCAGACACGGGGAGGTTTTCTTTCATTTTCAGGTCAGTGGTTTAGACTCGGGAGTTGCTTCACTGAAGAAAGATGTGGCCCCGGGTGTCAGCAGAGATGACAGCCTTAGGAAGCCATCGGAGCCGTTTGACTATGAGTCAGAATCAACTCTGGGGCAACAGGTTTTACTACTGTAGTTCAGTAACTACGTTAAAAACTTAAACTCACTGATAAACATTAATGAGATGCTGGATTTCAAATATCATACTAAGAGATATTTAAAATCATGAAAACATTCAATATCGAAGTAAAAGGACATGGAAAAATAGAGACACTCATAAAATACAGATGGAAGATAAATTATCCCCAACTTCCTGAAAAAAACTATTTGGTATTAACTATCAAAAGCCCTTAAACTATCTATAACAAGATTAAAAAAGCACTCAGCAAGTACATATGTTGGGGAATGGTATGGGGGACATGCCTGACCTTCTCTGGCTACGCACAGGAAAGCGAGACTCAAACTCCACATCTGCCCCAAGCTCACTGCCATTGCGTGGCTCATGACTCGTAGCAACCCTATAGGACAGAGTGGAGTCCTCCGTGCGCTTCCAAGGCTATAAATCTTTACAGAATAGAAGCCTTCACCTTTCTCCTGCAGAAAGGCTGGAGAGTTTAAACCACTGACCCTGCAATTAACAGCCCAACAGTAACCCATTCAGCCTCAAGGGCCCCTTTTAGCTGCTCAAGGGTGCCTCCACCCTCCTTTACCCGATTCTGATACCAACCACCCCTCTCAGGACACTCGTGCTTCTCTGTGGGCTCAATAATCCCTCTCAATGGCCACACAACTCACAGAAACTGCTCATGATTAAGGCAGTATATAGGAGCCCTGGTTATACGTTGGGTTGCTAATTACAAGGTCAGCAGTTTGAAACCACCAGCAGTTCCACAGGATAAAGACAGGGCTTTCTACTCCCCTAAAGAGTCCCAGAAACCCACAGGGTAGCTATGAGTCTGAATCAACTTGATGGCAGGAAGTGAGTGAGTGAGTAATGGGGGTGGATTAGTGATGTTGGCAGGTTACATCAAGATCAGAAAATATTAAGCATAGTCTTTTTGTCAACAGAGCCTCTTTTTAGCCACACCCAAAGGTACAGTACATCACTCTCTCTGGTCCTTGACCTCTCAGCCATGTGAGGCGCAGACCTCTGCTCTGCTCTGACAAAGATTACAAAGCTGCTTCCTAACCGATAAATGCCTAAAGGGTACCCTACTCTGCAAGCCAGCCTCCTGCCCAAGGCCCTCAGCATCACTTGGTCCAGCTGGGAAGTCAGCTGCTCTGTCTCCTGGACTCTGCTGCGGCCACTGCTCCTTTCCCATGGGTCCCTTCTGCTGCCTTTTCTCCAAGCAAGGATCCCGAACAAGCATAGTTCCTCCCCCTTCTGGTCATGAGTTTCTGTCCTTGCTTCTAACCGAATGGCAAAACTGACCAGTCCTAGAGTTAAAGTACTCCCACTTTATTTGCATGACCCCATCCAATCATTTGATGGGAATTACAAAGACTTCAGATAGGAGAACCATACCAAGTAATTTCACTTCACAGCAATGTAATTCCTGTTCTGATTCTGAACATTCTATTCCTTAAACATGGAACGACAACAGGAAGTTCAAGGTAGGAAGATTTCCCATCTAAGAAATAGCTGTGATAAAGGAAACCTGCAAAGGTTATCTTAAAGCCAAACCCACATGAACTGCTGTTATTATGATATTGAAGTATAATGTGACCTATTGGAAAGGATTTTATAGATGGACGATGCATTTTGTAAGAAAAAGTTGAGGTAATTAGTTTATTGTGCTAACCTGGCCGATAAACACATGTGGAGTTAATTGGAAGGCAGAGGGATAAATGGCTCAGTAAGCCTCACTTTTCTAGTTTTTGGGTCTCTTGCTTGTTATGGTCAGACCAGGGTGCAGCTGCCTTAGCAGTTCCCTGCTTCAGCTTGCAAGGCTGATTTCTTGCAAGACATCCCCAAGGAGAAGCCACATGGACCTACCCCGATGCAGCCATGGATGCAGGAGCAGCCGTGTGGAGACCCCTGCCAACGCTGAGATGCTTACACGTTCACTGATTTGGCTTTCCTCCTGCAGTCGGCATCATTGGGTCTGTTTCGTGAGATGGAGGAGGACTTTGTGGATTGGTGTTGGACATATGGGTTAATGTTGGACTTGTGGACTTGGGCAGCACTGGGTTGGGATGTTTTTTTGATGCACACTTAACTTTTATAGAAAGCTCTCTCTTATATATGAGTTTCTGTGGATTTGTTTCTTTAAAGTACCCAGACTAACACAAAGTTCACTAACAATCTCATGCCCAAATTTTCAACCTGTACCCGTGAGCCTGTGAAGCTGGAAAAAAATAAAAGTGTATGTGTTTGTGGATGAAGACACACTCAAGCATATATGTACACATATTCCTACATTTGTTTAGAAATATTTTATCGTAGTGGGATGGAACGGTTACTTTTACATTTTGATAGGAAAGGGGAATAAATAATACAAAATTGAATGAAAATAAATCATTTGGGGCCCATTTGTTTAAAGAGCTGGTGACCTCCAGCTTGGAGAGGAAAATCTATATTTCGATTAATATCAAAGGATATGTCATACGTAGTAGGAAGGCAAACTGGCAGCCCCTTTTTGGAAAGAAATCTGCATTATCCTACCAAAAATTTCAATGTGTGTCCTGTTGTGCAGATGGTTAAGCATTTTACTTCCAGCTGAAAGACTGGAGGTTCAGACTCACAGGGAAGAGCCTCGGAAGATAGCCTGAACAGTCGGCTCCCAAGAGGAGCTTGAAAACCCCATTGAGTAGCTCTACTCTGCACACATGAGGTTCCCCTGAGAAATCACCTCAGGACAACAACGCTGGGAAACTGGACCAAACACTTGTGGACAAAGTGTTCCACATTCAACTTGTTCATCGTCACTATAAACAAGAACAGAAGACTTTTAGAATTAGCTAAATGCCATCCATTTTCATGTATCTACTCCGTGGAATAATAAGCAGCTGTTAAACATAAAGGGCTCTCTGCGTGTTTTGACATGAATGGGTCTATCTTTCCAACGTACAGTGCGGGGCTCAAGAAAGCAGGTCATACAGCATTATGTAGATTACTCCACTATTTAAAAGCACACATACACACACATAAACATATACAATTATATTTACACACGTGAGGGTAAGTGACAGATATTTCTACAAAAATCGTAGGAATCTCAAACAAAAATACCAAGCAGTGAAGCTATTGTTTCTTGATATATCCTCCATCTCGATCTACATACTTCTGAAGGAAGTGTTTTCATCGCTTCAGTACCCCCAAAGAGTCCTGTACTGCTCAGCTTAGACCGTGTCAAAAGAGCGCTTGTGGTGGCATCCCTAAAGAACTTAAATTGTGTTCTTTTTCAATAGTCATTGAGTTTGGAAGCAAAAAGGAGTCACCAGGGGGAAGACGAAGGCTGTAGGGTGGATGGGATAAGGTTTCCCAATTAAATTCCCACAGTACAGCCCTTGCTCCACTCTAAGAATGAGCATGTACCTTTTTGTGACAGAAAAACATGTTCACAGTACAACTTTGCTGGTCTTTTTCTCGGCAACGCAGCTTTAAAATATTAGGACCTCACAAGAAGCCCCTGCGGTCACCCTATCTCCTTTCAGAAAATCGATTAAGATTACCTCTTTAAGATCCCTAAAAACAGTTCTCAAACCTCTGAGCAGAACTTTAAATTTTTTTAAATTTAACTGGCCTTGGAAGTGACCATCGAGTTCAGCTCTTGCTCTCTAGAGCCCATTGGTAAACCCAAGACGACCCCAGTCACCTCTCATTTTATAAAAGCTTCTTCAGTTGCATCAATTTTGCTTAAAATATTCACGGAAAGATGACTTCTTTGAGCTTTCTGATCTTGGCGGAGCGCTTTTGGCACCCATCGGGATGACGGCTTGCTGAGGCCAAGCTGTCCCCTTACTTTGCTCAGACTGGTCGAGGTCTCCCCGTGTGAGAGCTGAGCTTCAGCCACTACATCCATGGCAATTTCACAGTCTTCTTCCCAGTGTCTGAGTGCCAGGCCCAGGGTCTTAATCCATAGAGAAGAATAGTCGTTCCTCTATGGATTCATTGTAAGGTCTTGCTGACCTTCCTTTAACTGCTTGGCCCATCTAAACCCAGCATTTGATGTGAGGCAGCATTCTTGCAAAGATTCAATACTTTGGGAAGATGTCCACTAAGTTTTCTTAAGAATGTGACGTTAGCCCACACCTCAAAATTGCTTTCTTCTTCTTCTGGCGTTGTTCCTGTTGCTTTAGAAGGTACTCGAGGGGAATGGGGCGTGTGCATTACTGAGAGATAGTCTGCAGCCCTCTATGAGGCATACAGTTGTCGGTGATATGTGCTGCTCAGTGCAATCCGACTCCCCGAGACCCTATGTGTGACAGAACGAAACACTTCCTGTCCTTTCCCACACCGGTTATGTTTGCCAATGTTGCAGCCACCGGGTCAGTCCAATGTCATGAAGGGTCTTCCGCTTTTTCACTGACCTCTACTTCACTGAGCATTATATCCTTTCCCAGGAATTCCTCTAACCTGTTAACATGACCAAGGTTCATGAGACAAAGACTCACCACCCTCACTTCAAAAGGGCATGCTGGCGGCACTTCAAGACAGATGTTTGTTCTTCTAGAAGTCCCTGGTGGTATCATAATTCACCTGGTATCGATTCTTCACTGTTTCTTTCTTATTCATTGCCCAGCTTTCACATGCATATGAGGCAACTGGAAATGCCCTGGTTTGGGCTAGGTGTACTTTGGGCTTCAAATTGACATCTTTACTTTTTTATACTTTACAGAGATCTTTTGCAGCAGATTTGCTCACTGCAATTCACCATTTGGTTTCCCAGCTACTACTATGACAGGTGTTGATTGGTGTGGTAGTTACATAATCGGTTGTAAATTTCAGGATTAAGAGTGTAGGGGTGGAGTCTAGCCCATCAATTAGGATATAGCCAATGAGGCCTCTGTGTGGCCATGGCCTTCTCCTGAGGATTCTGGGAATTCTTGTATTTCCTCCGTGGAAGTGGAAGACACACTTCTCTCTCAGTTCATTCCCTGGGAGACATTGCAGCAACCAAAACACATGGAACAACGTTAGTGCCCTGAGCTAGAGAAGCCACATGGGGACCCCTGCCAGCGCTGAGATGCTTCTACCGCCACTGGATCCACAGGACTTTCCACCCACTGGCCTGTGATCTTCCTGCATTTGGAGTCATTGCATGTGTTTTGTGGGTCTGAAGAGGGGTTTATATATTGGCATTGGACATATGGGCTACTATCAGACTTATGGACTTGATCAGGACTGGGCTGGGATGTTTTCTCAATATACAACTGCTCTTGTATATAAAGCTCTTTCTCATACACATATGAATGTCTATGAATTTGTTTCGCTAGTCAACCCAGACAATTGGGGATCCAAGAAAAATGAAATCTAAATAAAGTCCATCTTTCTTCCAGATACAATGATCACTATTTGGCCAGTTGTGAGGGTTTTTGTTTTCGCTATGTTGAGTCAAAGGCTGTAATCTTGGATCTTCATCACTAAGGACTTCAAATCTGCTTGGCTTTCAGCAAACATGGTTGTATCACCTTGTATAACCTGTATCACAGGTTAGTGAGCCTTCCTCCAATCCTGATGCCATCCATGTTCTTCATATAATCCAGCATCGTGGATTATTTGGTCACCACACAGATTGAATAAATATAATGAAAGTATAAACATCTTTCTAGATTTTAAACCATACAGAATCCTCTTGCTCTGTTAGAATATCTGCCTCTTGACCTATGTGCAAGTTCCATATGTGTCCAATTAAGTGTTCTAGAATTCTCATTCTTTGCAATAATATCCATACTTTGCTATAATTTGCACAACTGAATGCCTTTGTCATTGGTCTTTAATTGACCAAGGACACTGATCTTCATGCTTTCCATTTCTGACAACTTCTGATTTTTCTAGTCATACTTTGTACATTTCACATCTTGCTTATTAATGGATTCTTGCAGGTGCTTCTTCTACCTTGAATCGTGTCCCATCAACAAATGAAGGACCCCAAAACTTTGCTCCATCTGTGTCTTTAAGATAAACTCTATTTGAGGAGGAAGCCCTTTCCCAGTAATATTTTGAGCATTTTCCAACCTCAAAGGCTCATCTTCTGATCCTTTATCAATGTTCTGCTGCTGTTCATAAAAATGTCACTGGCTAATTCCTCAGAAGTGGATGGCCTATGTTTCTTAATAGTCTGTTCTTAGACACAAAGGGAGAAGGTACCAAAAAGGATGTCTTAGGAATCAGGCAAAAGGAAAACTGTCTGAAGTTAGACATATGGTCAGGAAGACACTAGTCATAAATGAGACCCACTGTTGAACTATAAAATGCGGGATCATTCATTGACTACTTTCATTCAAACAAATATTCAGTTTCTTATTCAGACTAACACTGTACTTGATGTAAAAAAGCTGTTGTAAAATGAGAGATACGTATTATTTTCACCCTGGTATAATTACTGCTGACTCTATGAAGCTGGGGAGTTTTTCAAAATAGGGCGCCCCTGCAGAAATGATGAGTTAATTGGTTTAGGGAGGGCCCAGATACTGATATTTTCCCAAAATTTCTCAAGTCAGTTCCTATGTGCAGGCAAGGTTCAGAAGCACTGCTCTAAATAAAACTGGACTTGGTAACCAGAGTGAGTGGTAACCAGCTTGAAGTTAGAGTAAACAGCTCCAGGTGCTGGTAACAGTGGCTGGAAAGTCAGGCAGGCTCTTTAGAGCTTTATCAGTCAAAAAACTACTTTTGAAGTTTTAAGTTATCCTTTTCTGCCTCCATCTGTGGATTCCTGGGATAGTCTCCCATTTTCTTTTAGCACCTGGCTCAAATTTTCTCTTTCGAATCCAACTTTTCATGATCCTGTGCAACTTCAACAATCATGATGCTAACTCCTCCAACACCCTGGCTTAATGTTTCTCTAATCGTCAGAACTCAAACAACATCCATATCTTTCTCTGTTATTATTGATTAGCATGTGAAAACCTTAGACTTACTTACTCATCTTTTTAAGTGTTCTAAGTTAAACTCATGTGGGGAAAACTCTTTTTTTAACCTACCACAAAATAGAGGGGAAAAGTTGTGTCTTGGCATCTCAAGCCGAAACTCCCCCCACCCCCCAAAAAAAAGATTTGTGTACCTTTAAGTACATAAATTAAGTATGTTTAAGCAAACTACATTTGGAATGTAATTTTTCAATAGGCAATTTCCATAGTAAAATGTAGTATAAATTCTATAAACCCTTAGAAAAATGACTATTGCTTTGAGAACTTTCTGTACATCATCTAGTGATCAGTGTTTCATATGCCAGGATAATTTGTATTAACATAAATTGTAAGAAAAAGATGAAGTAGGGGGACCTACCCAATATGATTTAGTCTCCATTTGGGGAAGCCACAAACTAGAAGTCTCCGGCTGCAAAGACAGCTATCGTGTTCTGGATATTGCTCCTTAACCAATAGTGGGTTCTATACGCTGAAGAGGAATTCTTATTGTTAGTAATCCCTGTTTTCTCTCAGCTTCCAGGTAAAGAGGCACCTCATCCTTGTTTCCAATGAGAATTATCTTTTGGCTGCAATGTTAATAAGTGAGAACATTCTGAGTCAATTCACCCACTAGTGATGCGTACTTACATTCTTAGCTGCAGTACTTGACTCCTTTGCTTCTAATTCTCTTTCTTTTCTTTAGTATTTCTAAACATTTTTCATTGATGAGTTCCTTTACTCTCTCCACTTAGATTCTTCACACATCAACATGTTTTCCACCATCAAACACTTTATGGGAAGCTTATGCCAACCATGTGCCCTTCATCCATGTAAAATGTACTCACATGTTTCCTGATAATAAGCCAAGAAACACCGGAAAACACAAAAGGATTATGAACAGACCAACATCTTTTTCCAAAAATTCCTACTCTATCATATTTCCAGCCAGATTCTGAGTCCTGTTCCACATTCTTCTAGTCTACCCAGGCCCTTCCGATGTGCGGCTTCTCGGGCAGTTGGTCGCTAAGAGTCGGTCATCATCTACTTCTTCTGGTCTCGGGGTTATAGAGACTGAGGCTTGCAGAGCACATTATTAGTCCATTGGACTGACTGTTTCAACATGGTTTTCCGTTTTCACTGCTCTTCTTTCCTCTGGACGAGGAACTATCAATGGTTGCACCTTAGAAGGCTGTGCACAGCTTTAAAGACCTCAGTCACTACTCAACAAAGTATGCTCTGGAATGGGTTCCCAATCTTATTTGGATTACCACCCCTTTTCAAAAAGAAAAAAAATTAGTGGCCCCCTGGCAATTAAAAACTTTTGTACTATAGCCTGGAATCCAGGATAAAGTGTAGGTATCTGCTTTTGCAGCATCCTTGGATCTTTCCAGCATCTCCCAGGGGTGGTATTGCCTGCTTTGGGAAACGCTGATGTCGTACACTGTATTTGTACACTATGTTACACCAAGGCTGTAATCTTTGCCGAAGTAGATGGACAGGGCTTTTCTCCTGTAGACTTGCTGTTGAGTTTTCTAAGCTTTCATTTACCACAGCGGTTCTCAACCTGTGGATTGCAACCCCTTTGGGGGTTAAACGGCCCCCAATTCACAGAGATCACCCAATTCATAACAGGAGCAAAATGACAGTGATGAAGTAGCAATGAAAATAATGTTATGGTTGGGGTCAGCACAACATGAGGACCTGTACTAAAGGGTCGCGGCATGTGGAAGGTTGAGGAGCACAGGTTTACCAGCGGAGCTCTTCACTCCTGAACACTAGGGCTCCCCATAGGCATGCACATGCAGGGTGGGGGGAGGAGGGGCAGAGGAGAGAGAGGAGAGTATGAGAAAAGAAAGTATTGTTACATCCTCCATCTAGGCCTTTACACTTCTAAAAGTGATGTCTCCATATCTCGGACCCTTCCCTGAGGAAGTCAACTTGCCCCACGTCCAAAAGACCGTTTGGGCACTCTCAAACGTGTTCCTTTTGAATCTTATTTTAGCTTAGGAAACAAAAAGAAATTGAAAGGGGAAATATCAGGGCTGTATGGTAGGTAGGCTAAGCTTTCTAAAATTACCCTCAAAAAAGGACACGAGGTCTTGTTGTGATAAAAAGAAGTTCCTTCGTATAACTTTCCTGACCTTTTTCTCACCAACACAGCTTTCTATTTTCTTAGACTAATAAGCCACCATGATTGACCTGTGTCCTTTGGAAAAAAATCTATCGAGTACCCCCCTTTAGAATCCCTCCATAATAGTCACCATAGCCATTTGAGCTGACTTCTCTGCCTTGAATGTCCTTCTCCGGGAAATGGTCTCTCATGACACATCCAGAGTACATGAGATGAATTCTTACCTTTCTTACTTCCAAAAAGCATTCTAGCTATATACTTCTTCTGAGACAAATTTGTTTTTCTTCTGGCCAACCAAGGCCATTGAGACGACTCTAACTCATAGCAACCCTACAGGCCAGAGTAGCATATCTCTGTAAGGTTTCTGAGACTAAGTCTTTATGAAAGCAGTCAGCTTCATCTTCTTCCTCGGGGCAGCTGAGGATTTGAATCACTGACTTTGTGATCAGCAGCCAAATACTTAATCCACGAAGCCACCAGAGCTCCTTTTTCTTCTAGCAAGCCCTGGCATAGCCAATATTCACCACCACCGCATTTCAAAGGCATCGGTTTTTCGGGGGTCTTCCTGACTCACTGTCCAGCTTTCACATCCACGAGGCCCCTGAACACACCGAGGCTTGGATTAGGCACAAATTAGTCTTCAAACTGGCTTCTCTGTTTTAGTTTTTTTTAACACTTTAAAGAAGTATTTTGGCCAGTCCAATATGTAGTTTACTTACTGCTGCTTCCATGGACATTGGTTGTTGATCCAAGTAAAATGAAATCCTTGATAACTTCAATCTTTTCTCCATTTATTGTAGTGCTGCTTATTGGTTCAGTAATGCTTTCTGGTTTCTTTATGCTTAGGGGTTATCTATATTCAAATTACATAGTGCTTATAACACAGTCAGAATTCAAATGATGGTCTGTCCAACTCATCTCTATTGCTTTTTTTTAATCCATAAGCAACTCATAAATGAATTATAAATGGTCAATATGCCTAAGAAGGAAATGTTCAACCTCACAAGTCAATAAAAATGAAAGTCGAAACAATTAAGTTCTCCTTTCAACTATTAGACTGACAAAGAATATAAAAGTATACCAATGTTTAGTCAGTCGGTCAGTGTGTCCCAAAAAAATACACGCGTGCATGCGCGCGCATGAACACACACACACACACACACACGCACGCACACACAGATGGTGGGAGTATAAATGGCACAGTCTTTCTGAAAGGTTATTTTACAGCCAAAATCAAGTAGTAAAAATGTACACATTCTTTACTCCTTCCTTTCATTGGTTTTATTTATTTCTTTTTATGCTGCTGACTGTCATCCATGTTTTCCCTTTGCTGATTATCCTTCATTCTCAAAAATGCATTCTTCGTGTGTCAACCTTAATCTATGGATTCTTTTAAAATAAGACACTTATTGTACTATAAGCCTACCATCCATTAGTTCTACAAGGGTAAATTAAAAGTATTGCTTCTCATTCATACAAGCATAGGTTTATTCATGCTTACACATGTCTCGTGATCAGTGGATGGCTGCACACACTTTCTTTCAATAAAACACCCGTCTAAGTCTCATAAGTACCTGAGAAAATGTGGTCCAATAAAAACAGTACCTTCTAAGGCAGCGGTACTTAACCTGTGGGCCGCAACCCTTTTGGGGTCCAATGACCCTTTCACAGGGGTCGCCCAATTCATAACAGTAGCAAAATGACAGTGATGAAGTAGCAACGAAAATAATTTTATGGCG
>NW_022103898.1:67734183-67738728 GCF_000313985.2 Echinops telfairi
CGGTTCTCAACCTGTGGGTTGCAACCCCTTTGGGGATCAAACGATCCTTTCACAGGGGTCGCCTCATTCATAACAGTAGCAAAAATTACAATGATAAAGTAGCAACAAAAATAATTTTTAATGGTTGGGGGGGGTCACCACATGAGGAACTGTATGAAAGGGTGGCGGCATTAGGAAGGTTGAGAACCACTGTTCCAAGGACATCTGTTGGGCCCACTCAATTCAAGGCAGAGAAATAAGCTCAGAAGGCTACAGAGACTACTTGGGGGAATTCCAACATCTCTAAAATCTTGATCGACTTTTGTGAAGGGCATAAGATGACCGTGAAGGCTTATGAGAAAGGAGTCTCAAGAATGCGGACAACTGCTTTGATAAGAATAAGGCCAAGAAAGTTGCACCAGTGATTTTCTTTTTTCCCATCACAACAATGCACCTACTCATTCACAGATGATAGCTAAAATCCTCCTATAAGAATTTTATTAGAAAACCTTCCTCCATTTAGCCCTGATTTTTCCCCTTCAGCCTTTTGTTATTCTTGTTCACAAAACATTTTAAAAGAATGATTTGACCAGGAATGGGTTTGGGGTTCACACTAAATCCTAGCTCCAATTTAAGATCAATTAGTTCTTACAACATGGCCCTGCCCCATACTCACCTTTAGGAAGGGAGCCCAGAAGATATGGGTGCAATAGGAAAGCAAGGCGAAGAAATGAGGCGGTGCCCGGCTACCAGATAAAACAGCATCGGGAGTCTTAAAGGCTTGTTTCCAAACAAGCAGCCATCTAAGTGAGACGTCAACTAAGTCCACATGGAAGAAGCACCCCAACATCAGTGAAGGAAGGATTGTAAACCATATCATCAGAAGCCAAAGGAGGACATAGGATAAGAGCCTAAACTGTAAGAATCTGGCTTGCAGAAGGCTATGAATGACAGTGGGAGCCCAAGATACATTTGTGAAAACTATATAGGAAACAATCCTCTGGTGGTCTCCCTCTACCCATAATAGAGGGAGGGAAGATAGTGGTTACCAAACAAGGTGCATTGGAGAGAAGACTACAGAAGATCAAAATGATAAACCTGTCTTGAAAGGTTAAACCTTGTCAGCTGATTCCCCTCTGGTGCACGTTAGGCTTGATCTGGAGGTTTTGTTTGGTTTGAGGTTTTTTTAAAATCATTTATTGGGGGTTCTTACAGCTCTTATCACAACCCGTAAATATATCCATTTTGTCAAAACACATCTGTACATACGTAGTCATCATCTTTTTCAAAACATTTTCTTTCTACTTGAGCTCCTGATCTGGTTCCAACAGTGTCTGTGTTTTGTTGGGTTTTGTTTGTTCATATTGGGGTTTATCTCGGATGTGCTGTCACTGGGGATCACCCTCTTGAATTTTTGTTATAAATTTTTATGTTTTTCAGTATATGAACCAGGATTGATGACCCCAGAGGGAGAGCAAGTAAAATAAAGGCTTCTGGGAGGTATAGTGCTGGTGGTTGGGAAGTGGGGTTTAAAAAGGAGCTGATGCCAATAAGTTCAAAAAGGAAAAGAATGTTTTAAAACCAATTGGGATAGAACGTGTACAGTCCTGCTTGATGTGACTGAGCTATGGAATGATAAGATATCTGCGTTAACTCCAATACAATGTTGGTGTTGTTTTTGGCGGGAGAGTGATTTGAGACCCCGGGGATGCCAGAACTGCTGTTTTTATGTGGTACAAGTCAAATAGTGCTAAATTATTCATGAAAAGGTTAGTGAGATGGAAATAGAAGTATGTAAACCTAGAGGAAGGGAAGGGCAAGGGAAAATAGGGTTTATATTTTGATATTTTCTTTAATAGGGGTTTCAATGATTTGCTCTACTACTTGTTTGTCAGTTTGTTGTCTTCTGGTGGGTCCTGTGATGCTGTAACCTATGTCACTGGTATTTCAAATGCCAGCAGGGCAATCACTGTGAATAGGTTTCAGCAGAGCGTCCAGGCAAAGATCAGGCAATGAGTAAGCTGTCCACTGCAGAGGAATCTGCCACTGACAACTCTGTAAACAGCAGCAGGATGTTCTCAGAGAATGGAAACCTCATGAGGGGCAGTTGAGTGATGTCCAATGTGGGGCCGTAAGATGAGCCCCTCCAAGCAAAGGTACTCAAACAGGGGCTGCAGTCTCCTCAAAGCAGGGTTGACTATAATGGTGTGGCTGGAATAAGTAACGCCTTTGAGACCTTCACTTGCTGATGGGACGCAATTCAAAGAGGTTTAAATATCTTTAAATATCTATGAATAATTGGAACTTGGAATGTATGAACTATAAATCTAGGAAAACTGGAACAACAGAAACAAAAACAAACTCACTGCTTTCGAGCCAATGCTGACTCATAGGGACCCCCTGTGGGTTCTGAGACTGGAACTGTTGCTGGGAATACAAAGCCCAGCCTCTCTCCCTCGGAGCTGCTGGGGGAACCACACAGATCGCAACCTAGCTCGTAACCACTACACCACCGGGGCTCCTTGGACAATCCGAAGTCATCAAAAATGAAATGGAATGCATGAAGATCGATGTCCTCTCAACAAGTGTGAGCTGAAATGGACAGGTGTTAGCCATTTTTAAGCTGACAGTCATATGGTTTACTATGCCAGAATGACACATTCCAGAGGAATGGCATCCCATTCATTGACAAAAAGGCTCTTTGCAGACCTATCTTGAAGTACAATGCTGTCTGTGATAGGATAATATCTATCCACATAAAAGAAAGCCAGTCAATACATTATGCACATTTATGCACAAACTAAAGCACAAACTAAAGCAGTGGTTCTCAATCTTTCTAATGGCACAACACTTTAATACAGTTCCTCATGTTGTGGTGACCCTCCAATCATACAATTATTTTCGTTGCTACTTCATAGCTGTCATTTTGCTACTGCTATGAATCAGGTGACCCCTGTGAAAGGGTCGTTTGACTCCCAAAGGGGTCACAACCCACAGTTTGAGAACCACTGCACTTAAGGTAGTAATGAAGAAACTGGAGAATTTTACCAATGTCTTCAGTCTGAAATTGATCAAACATACAATAAAGATACATTGGTAATTACTGGTGACTGGATGCAAAAGTTGGAAACAAAAAGACACAGTTGTCAGAAAATATGACCTTGATAGAAACGAAGCAGGAGCGATCACAGGATAGACCAAATACTTCTCTTTTTTAACAACACAGAAGGTGACTATGTGCGTGGACTTCTGAAGATGAAATACACAGGAATCAAACAGACTACATCTGTGGGAAGACACAATGGAGACACTCATTACCAGCAGCTAAAATGAGGCCAGAGGCCAGAGGCCAAATGGGAAGCAAACCATCAATTACTTATATGTAAGCTCAGGCATTTTCAATGGTCATGGTATTTTCAATCACCTCATATGCATTCGAAAATTGGACAATGAATAAGGAAGACTGAGAAAGAAAACATACCTTTGAATTATAGTCCTGAATTATAGAATATTAAAACTACCATGGACTGCCAAAATGACAAACAAATCTGTCTTAAAAGAAGTACAGCCAGGAAAGCACCTTAGAAGCAGGGCTGGTGGGACTTCATCTCATTTACTTTGGACATGTTATCAGGAGAGACCAGTCCCCGGAGAAGGACAGCATGCTTGGGAAAGCAGAGGGGCAGCGAAGAGGAGAAAGAACCTCATCCAGATGGATTGATACAGAGGCTGCAACAATGGGCTCAAACATAAGTGCTCAGGGATGGGTGGGTGTTTGTTTCTGTTGTGCACAGGGTCACTATGAGTCACAACAGGCTCAGTGGCATGTAACAATAACAAGTTCAGGTTGCAGCTAAATAAAATTAAAACAAGTCCACAAAAGCCAAAATACAACTGTGAGTCTATCCCACCTGAATTTCAAGAGCATCTCAAGAACAGATTTCATGCACTGAACACTAATGACAGAAGACCTGATGGCATGTGGGATGACATCAAGAACAACATTCAAGAAGAAAGCAATCGGTCATTAAAAAGAAATTAAAGCAAAGATCAAAGTGTCTATCAGAAGAAACTCTGAAACATCCTCTTAGTCATAGAGTAGCTCAGGTAAATGGGAAAAAATGATGAAGGAAAAAAGCTGAAGAGAACGTTTCAAAGGGCAGATGAAGAAGATATTGTAAAGCACTGTAATGAAATTTCCATCCTTAGAGTTAAAAAGCCAAGACGGAATGACATACTCAGCACACCTTAAGTTGAAAAAACTAAGAAAAATTCAACCCCTGAGTTGAAATACTGAAAGATTCTATGGACAAAATAATAAATGGTAAAGGAGGCATCAAAAGATGATGGAATGAGTACACAGATTCACTGAACTAAAAGGAACTGGTTGACATTCAACCATTTCAAGAGGTACCACACAATCAAGACCCAATGGCATCAAAAGAAGAAGTCCGAACCACACAGAAGGCATTCACCACAAGCAAGGTTCCAGGAATTGTCAGGATACCCATTGAAAAGTTTCAACAAGCTTGGTTTTGTTCTGTCTTGTTTTTGTGCATGTTGTTG
>NW_022103898.1:67740218-67745898 GCF_000313985.2 Echinops telfairi
AAATGCGCTTTACACAATTGATGTGTGTATGGATTGTGATAAGAGTTGTATGAGCCCCTAATAAAATGATTTTTTTTTTAAAGTTTCAACAAGCTGATGAACCCCTGGAAACACTCATTCATCTCGGCTGAGAAATTTAGACGACAGCTACCTGACCATTTTTCTGGAAGAGATCTTTACCTGTACCCATTCCAAAGAAAGGTAACCCTATGGAATTTAAAAATTATAGAACAATATCATTGATATCACATGCAAGTAAAATACACTGAAGAGCATGTAACAATGGTTACAACAGTTACATTAACAGATTGCTGCCAGACATTCAGGTTGGATTCAGGTTAGGGCATGGAACAAGGGATATATCATTGCTGACATCAAATGGATCTTGGCTGAAAGCAGAGAATACCATAAAGATGTTTACTTGTGTTTCACAGACTATGCAATGGCATCCAACTGTGCTGATAATAACAAATGATGGGTAGCCTTGAGAAAAATGGGCATACCAGAGACTTAACTGAGCTCATGTAGAACCTCTACATGGACCCAGAGAGAGTTGTAAGAACTGAACAAGGGAATATTGCATGGTTTAAAATCAAGAAAGGTGTGCATCATGGTTGTATCCATTCATCACACTTATTCAATCTGTATGCTAAGCAAATAATCCAAGAAGCAGGACTATATGAAAAAGAATACAGCATCAGGTTCAGAGGAAGGCTTATGAACATGTGCAGATGACATAAGGTGCTAGCTGAAAGTGAGGAGGGCTTGAAGCACTCATGGAAGATCAAGGACAATGCAGATCACAATCTAGAGTATAGCTTAATGTGGGGAAAACCAAACTCCTCACAAGTGGACCAGTAGGTAACATCATGCTAAATGGAGAAGAGATTAACGCTGTCAAGGATTTCATCTTGCTAGGGTGCACATCAATGTTCATGGAAGCAGCAGCCAAGAGATCAAAGGACATATTACAAAAAGAGAGAGTGCTACTTTGAGGATTAAGTCACCCAGCCTCTCTCTAGTCCAGCTCCCTGCAGCTTCTCCCCCCACTCCCATTGGCCAAGGAGGAGATCCTACTTTCTATCCAATGGAGAGCACCATGGCGCCACCACCTGTTCTATGACTGGAAAGTAGTGTGTGTGTGTGTGTGTGTGTGTGTGTTGGGAGGAGTGATGAATTATTGTACTGGGTGACAAGTAACACCAGCTCCAGTGACACCACCATCTTTATGGCCCCTTCCCCTGAAATGCCAGCCTAGCCACCAGTGCCACCATCGCCATGGTCATTTTCGTGTTACCCCCTCTGACAGTGTCAGGAGTACACCTGCACCTCCCCCCTCTCCGGGATTATTTTAGATTGAGAGAGTGAATTCAATCAAGAAGATCAATTTAACTTTCATATGGTAATGGCTCAGAAAACAGTCACTACTTGTAGCTTATCTGTGCTTAGCAATAAGTATAACTATAATCATTGAATTAAATAAATCCTTTGGCTCTTAAGTGGTCACTGTACAGTAACTGCAAGTGAGATTTTTCAAGAATGTTAAAAGTAAGTTACTTCATTCACTTTTGTGAAGTTTTAAAAATTAGATGTATTTACATAAATATTGATATCTTACTGCAATTATAAATTCCTGGGCATGATTTTTCATAAAATTGTACCATAGGTGACTAAAGATTAGCTTTAGATATTTGTTCCAAAGTAAGGTAAGTTTTCCTAGCAATGATATGACTGTAGTAACAGAAATAAAGAAATGCTTCACACACACAAAAATGGAAATAGGGTAAGACCCCAAGCAGATAAAGTCCAATTTTCAAATAAATTGTAACACTCTGTATAATTTGCAACATCCATCATACTGCTTCTCCCACCAAAGAAAACATATCTCTGTTCTTTCGAAGGCAGAGTGTTGTGTTTGTCTAAGATTAATGGTATCTTTAGACAAAGCAGACTTCCTTCCACTTGCCATTTTAGGTAGTATTTACACATAACCCCAGTGAAGGATAAAAATGAGGGATTAAGAAGACTTCCTCTAGGTAAATATGACAGAGGCTGAATACACATCATTATCCCTTCATTTTAAAAAAAGACAGGAACTAGAATCAGTGGACAAAATGCCAACATTAATGGTTACACTCGCTGCCACCTACTTATGCACACAGAAAACATGAGCAGTTAAACTTTCAAAAAGGCTTATTTCCAAATAATGAAGATCTACCTAATAGTTGGATCATTTGTAAAATTACATACAGCTATTTAGGGTGCTACCCTATCTAACTTTTATGCTGAACCTAGTAAATATTAACATTTTAATGACCATACCTAAGAACATCACAAAGGCTATATATATATATTATTTTGTGCTATTTTAGCTAAAAAGCAGGCATATTTTGATAAGGCAAGACACAACTTTTAAGTGGATTATAAATGATATATTTTTTCCTATAGTATTTTGCCAGTTATAAACTTTGGGTTAGGAACTTAAGACAGTGGTCATTAAAAGTGCAATGTGAACATATTTTCATCTCCTTCAACCATTAATCATGTCATTTTTACCACAATGTCCTCCTCAGTTATTTGATACATATTATAGCATAAACCAGTTTCCTTGTTTCTGATCATCCTATATAAAACCGTTCTAATCATTCTTACTGACAAATACAGATAAGAGATAAATAGAAGCTCTCATTCTATTGATACATAAACCTATGACTTACATGGTGACACTTAAATTAAATATATATATATATATCTTTTGTGAAGTAAATTATACACCTAAGGGCAAAAAGAATAAAGCATATGAAAGCAATTTCTTATAGATCATCTTATAAATGTAATGCTTTACCTTAAGAAAGACATGATTTGCATTGTATCTTAAACAAATATGAAGTGCTTTAAAATATGTAAGACTTTTTACTGTAAATTAGGTGAAGGTTTACAGACCAGATCATAGTTGTACATTCAACAATTCATACACATTCTGAGCCAATTCAGAAATGATAATTTCCTTATATACAAGATAGGTATCAAACTGATCATTTCTAAAAGACAATTCAAAAATCTAATTGCTAAAGCATGATATACTTTTAGATTTCTAAAAGAATCATAAAAGGCTTGTTTCTGAAAAATTGGTAACAAGGTAGAGATTAGTTTCAATCATATATGAGAATAGAGTTAAGCTGTGTCTTCAAGCATATCTCTAAAACTATAGTTGCATCTATTAAATAATAAAGTTGGTGTTATCATGCTGTATATCTTTACATTTAAAACAGTATTACTAACAAGGCATCTATATTCATTTACATAATGTCCTACTTTAAGTAAAACTAATTACTTACCATTAGATATTTTTCTGTCACCCAGACCACTAAGAAGCTTACAGATACTCCAACACTGTAGATAATAACTAACTGCTGAATTAACAGTTAAATCAAGAGCATAATTAAACAGACACAGGGATCTGTGATTGGCCCCCACCCCCTTCGGAATGTGTGGGCACACTAGCAAAAAACCAACAACCCCCTCCCTGGGCCTTCTTAACAACAAAATCACCAGACGGGCAGCTCAAGGCCATGAACAATGCTGATACCAAACATCTGTGGAATTGAACACTGTTAAACTAAAGTTTCAAACTTATGAAATGGCATTCTACAATAAAACTTCTCTTTTCATTCATTCATTTAAAGTAACTTCTATCATTTTTAAAAAACATATTATAGTGTATAGTCCTTTTTTATGCATGACTATATTTGCCAGTTTATAAAATTCTTAGGTTGCATAAAAATGCACAATAGCAACAAAGCCCACATGGAAGAAGCACACCAGCCTGTGTGATCATGAGGTTTCTATGGGATCAGGTATCAGGCATCTAAGACCCAGAGCAAAAAATCATAATGTGAATGAGAGGGGGAGTGAGAAGTGGAAGCCCAAAGCCTATCTGTAGGCATTGGACATCCCCTTACAGAAGGGTTATGGGGAGAAGATGGGCCAGTCAGGGTGCAATATAGCACAGATGAAACATACAGCTTTCCTCTGGTTCTTTAATACTTGCTCTCCCCCAACCCCCACTATCATGACCCTAATTCTACCTTACAAATCTGGCTAAACCAAAGCATGTACATGGGTACAGATAAGAGCTGGAAACACAGGGAATACAGGACAGATAAACTCCTCAGGACCAATATTGAGAGTAGCCATATCAGGAGGGGCAGGGGAAGGTGGTGGGAGAAAGCAGGAACCGATCACAATGACCTACCTATAATCCCCTCCCTGGGGGATGGACAACAGAAAAGTGGGTGAAGAGAGACATCAGTGTGAGACATGAAAAAAAAAATTAATAAATTATCAAGGGTTCAAGAGGGAGGGGAAAAAAATGAGGAGCTGATACAAAAGGCTCAAGTAGAAAAAAAATGTTTTGAAAATGATGATGGCAACATATATACAAATGTACCTGACAAAATAGATGTATGTATGCATTGTGATAAGAGTTTTATGAGTCCCTAATAAAAATATTTATAATTTTAAAAATGCATAATAATTTTACACCCTCCATGGCAAAAACAACAACATAATTCTACTTCATCATGAATGAACTTAACATGATTTTAAACTGCTTTGTATGGGGAAAATGTTTTTCATTATTTTAAATACATCTAAAAATACATATACTGGCATATTGTTTAGGAAAAAACATCCAACAAATTTATTAATTAACAAATCAGAAGAAGTATATATCTGCTTAGTATTTTGAGAAATGACAGCAAATGATATAAGATATTAACATAATAACAATTTATAGTTTATCAGAGGTTCAAGAGGATGGCAGGATAGGGGAGGAAGGGGAAAAAAGAGGAGCTGATACCAAGGGCTCAAGTGGAAAGAAAATGTTTTGAAAATAATGATGGCAACATATGTACAAATGCACTTGATACAATTGGTGTATGGATTGTTAAGAGCTGTAAAATCCTTAATACTGTTAGAACAAGCAAATATGAAAATGAAATTTATATTAGGCAAGCTATAACACACAATATATTTGAACTAATCCCTGCAAAGGTATCTCTAATATGACCAACAATCAAACCCAATATCCTCAATTGGATTACGACTCATAGTGACCCTGTGTAGTTTCTGAGACTGTAAAATCTTTATAAGAGCAGACAGCCTCATCTTTCTCTTGTGGGACAGCCAGTGGGTTTGATGAGCTAACCTTGTTTGCAGCAAGCAGCCCAAAACATATTAGGTGGCTTCAATTGTGGGAAAAATTCCCTTATCTTTAAATTCCCTTTTTGCATGAGTTTTTTGAAGCCCAGTCTATATACCAACAAAATATTTCAAAATAGACTGAAAAATCTTATATTGGCATTAATTTTAATGCCATGTTCCTTTATATAGTAAAAATGTGTGACTATACAAGGATGCAGAGAAAAATGAAATTAATTTTAATAGAGTATTATAATACAGAAATCAATATAAGTCTAAGATCTCATGATCTAATACCATAAATTGTGTTTGATTAGCTGTGACTCCAGAGACTTCTTTTTGGTAAAGAAACTATTTATAGGCTATAAAACTTGAATCTCCAGAAGCAACTAAGCCCACATGGAAGAAGCACACCAGCCTATGCAACCACGAGGTGTCGAAGGGATCAGGTGTAAGGCATCATCAGAACAAAAAATCT
>NW_022103898.1:67746473-67763151 GCF_000313985.2 Echinops telfairi
TTGTATGAGCCCCTAATAAAATGTTAAAAAATAAAAAAATAAAAAAAAATAAATTAAAAAACAAAACAAAACTTGAATCTCTGCATGGTTGTCTACTGCTATTAAATATTTGCATTTTCACTGCTATTAAATATTCTTGTCTTTTACAACATTCACCTTCTACATGTGACCACCCATAGTATGAATGACCTGGATGCAAGATAATGTAATGAGTTAGCCTGGGTAGACTAAAGAAACAGATCCACAGAAACTCATATGTAAATAAGAGAGAGATTTATATAAAGTTAAGTGTACATTAAGAAAGCATCCCAACCCAGTGCACTCCAAGCCCATATGTCCAACACTGATCTACAAAGTCCTCCTCAAACTCACAAAACACATGCAATAATGTTGAATGCAGGAAGAAAGCCGAATCAGTGAGCATGTAAGTATCTCAGCGCTGGCAGGGGTCTCTTGCGCCTTCTCCAGCACCCAGGGCTGCATGGGGATAGGTCCATGTGTTTTCTCCTCAGGGGTGTCCCGCAGGAAGTGAGTCTTGCCAGTTGAGGCAAAGAACTGGGGTCTGACCATCAGAGAATGAGACCAGAGAACAAAAAAGGCGAGGCTCACTGAGCCATTTATCTCTCTGTCCTTCAATTAATCCCACATGTGTTTATTGGCCACATTGGCACAATAAACCTTAACTCTCTCATGTACTAACAAATTTTTTTAAGAAAATTAAAGTATAAGTGGAAAATAGTTTTGGAAATGATAACATTCATCTTCAATATCAACTTAAATGTGTCATCCATTCACTCATCATTAATTTAACAAATATCATATACTGTAGCTTAACACTAGAGTGTGAATTACCTACGTCTACTGGTTATATTTCCTTTAAATTTCAACAAAAACTGCAACTAGAATAAAAAGTTTTTAAGTTGTAACACTGTATACTGTATAGGCCATAAGGCTACTAAGTTCTTAATGAATTCCCAAAGGGTAACACGGAAACCTTACTAAAAGACTCATGATGACAAAGTAAAACACTTTTAAGTTCGACTATCCTTGATTCTTAGCTAAGCAATTAATGAAAAATTTAAAAAACCACTTGTAAAATGTTCTTTTGTATAGCACAATGTGAGAATATTAGAAGACAAGATTAAAAAATTGAGATACAAAAATAATAAAACTAAGTAAAAGGTCATCATCACTTTAAATTAATTTTAATAAAAACATTTGGAAATCATAACAAACAAATATGGTAATTACAGCCATATTTGTTCTTTAATAAATAAATTATTTTTATACTGGAGCTTAAAACCTTATAAACGTTAGGTTGGAAACTAAGTGATATACTATAGCAAACCTTTCTCTACAGTTCACTTGAATATACTTTATTCTCGGCCAGGAATGAGTGAAATTCCAATTAACATAAATGGTCCAATAACCCAAAGAAAGTGATTGTGACCACCGACTTATTCCACTTGATGAGTATGTATCAATATAAGGTAACTACTTTTCATTTCTATTGACACTATAGTGAAAGATACTAATTGGAATATTTTTACTTTGAACTATACTAAGAAGGTGCTCTTACTGCAAACAAGTCAATACTGATTCATAGTGAGCCCCTGTGGATTTTCGGGACAGTAATTGTTTTTTGGGAGTTAGAAAGCCCAGTCTTTCCCCTGCAAAGCTGCTAGGGAAAGACTGCTGCAGGGTGGTTTTGAAATGCTGACCATGGATTGCAGTCCCAAACATAACCACTATACCACTAGAACTAGTCCAAAATAAACAGTTATCAACTATCCTAAGTGAGTTTTCTTCCTCTATTACTTACAACAATCTTGTGTATATATATATATTTCTCAGAAAGTTATATAATGCTGAGGAGATTATCTAGATGTAGATATTAAAATACATCACCTTCCAAATCCATTTCTCAACAGGTAATATGTGGCTTTGTGGTTTATTAGTTCATAGATACTCAAAAAATTCCATACAGTATTGTTTACACCATATAAACTCATGTGCCTGAAACTCCAAGGTTTGTATACTGCATAGTGGTTGAGACTAAGGGTCCTGGAATCAAGGGGTAGTTATCGGGTGCCTTGGAGTTCATTCCAATTCATGGCGTTCCCATGAGACGGAGTGATTTTTACAGAACCAGATTACCTGGTCTTCCTTGACAGAACGGGTGCCGAGTTCGACCCACCGCCCTCTCCATTGGGAAATGAGCACATAACCCCTGCGCCACCAGGGCTCCTTACCCATCGCTGCGGACTTGATCCAACTCAGCGGCCCTTGCCAGATGGAGTGGAGCTGCCGCAGAGGGATTCCCAGGCTAACCCTCTAAGGAAGGTGACTGCCACGCCTGCTCCCAAGGAATCAGTGCTCCTAACTTAAGCTCAAATCCCACTTCTTTTACTTACTAGGTCCATGACCTTGGGTGAAATATCCAACTTTGATGTGAAAATTTTCGCATTTTTCAAATATGAATAATAACACATTGTTCTCACCAACCAAATAAGCTAGTAATCGCAAGACACGCTGCCTGTAAAAATAAGTATAAAATCACTTTAGAAACTATTGCTAGCGCCATTAGTATTACTATTTGCAGAGTTATGTTAATATTCTTTAGCCTGTACTTTTGACTAGATTTCCAACCATACAAAAATACCCTAGCTTAGATAAACTGGTGCATTTACCGCCCCCCTCCCCTCCCACTGTTTTCTCCACCTGTGCTTCTGGGCTTCCTCTTTAGAGGCTTTCTATTTCAAAATGATCTCCCTCTTTACTTCAATCCAAGAAAACGGCCCTAATCAATCAGCAGAGCTTAAAGTAAATCTTGAAAAGTCCCTTAGGACTCAATCACTAAATATTTTGCTTGTCCCGCATCTATAGACAGACCTGGGTATTATACATGGGATAAGTTTTTTAAAAATATATTGCTAGTAGGGTTTCAGTTCATACATGCGTGAGTTTTGCTCTGTTTTTAGGGGTTTCAATGTGTTTTGGAGATCAGTGGATAGCTGCAGACAAGTTCTCTTAGCAATACACTTGTCTTAGACTGGTTAGGGTGCCTTCAAAAAAAGTCCAATCCGAGATCCCTGCTTAGAGCAGCCAATGCACAGGGAGGACCGCATGGCCAGCCCCACTATGAGACACATCACTCACTGACCCAAAGTCCTACAGGGAACAGCACTGGAGACACAGTGTAGGAACTGCGCCCGATCTGACCCCACCACACCAAGCCAAAACACTAAGGGCGTGCAACAGAAGAGCAAGGGGAGCAGAGCAAGGAAGTCCAGAGGGAAGACCAAAAATAGACTTCGGGGGTCAGGGCGTGGCACTCCATCACTCCTAAAGGTCAAGAAACAGACCATGAACTATTTACAGGCTTTTCTCTCTTTTTTGTGTAATTGTTTTGTTTTGTTTTGTTGCTTTGTTTTGCTCTGTCTTGTTTTTGTACATATTATTATCTCTGCAGGTCTATCTAGATAAGATAGGCTGGGTAAACAATCTGGAGGAGAAAACAACAGGACCAACGATTTTGGGGGGACATGGGAGAGGGGTAGGTTGGGGAAAGGAAGTGGTGTTAACAAACCCAGGGACAAGGGAACAACAAGTGATCCAAAATCAGTGACAAGGAGGGTGTAAGAGACCTGGTAGGACTTGATCAAGGGCAATGTAACTGAGAGGAATTACTGAAAACCAAATGAAGGCTGAGCATGATAGTGGGACAAGAGGAAAGTAAAAGCAAATAGAAGAAAGAACTAGGAGGCAAAGGGCATTTATACAGGTCTAAATACAGGTATGTACATATGTAAATATATGTATATATGATGATAGGGAAATAGACCTATGTGCATATATTTATAGGTTTAGTATTAAGGTAGTAGATGGACATTGGGCCTCCACTCTAGTACTCCCTCAATGCAAGAACACTTTGTTCTTTTAAATTGGCATTCCATGATGCTCACTTTCCCGACACGATTGCTGAAGACAACAAAGCGGGTGCATAAGCAAATGTGGTGAAGAAAGCTGATAGTGCCTGGCTATCAAAAGATATAGTGTCTGGGGACTTAAAGATTTAAAGATAAACAAGCGGGCAGCCATCTAGCCCAGAAGCAACAAAGCTCACGTGGAAGAAGCACACCAGCCTGTGTGATCACGAGGTATTGAAACAATCAGGTTTCAGGCATCAAAGAACAAAAAAATCATATCATTGTGAATGAGGGCGAGTGCAGATTGGGGACCCAAAGCCTATTTGCAGGCAACTGAACACCCCCTTACAAAAGGGTCGTGGGAAGGAGATGAGCCAGTCAGGGTACAGTGTAGCAACGATGAAACATACAATTTCCTCTAGTTCTTAAATGCTTCCTCCCCACCCACTGTCATGATCCCAATTCTACCTTACAAATCTGGCTAGACCAGAGGATGTACACTGATACAGATAGGAACTGGAAACACAGGAAATCCAGGGGTTCAGACCCCTCCCCTTTAGGACCAGTGGTGAGAGTGGCGATACTGGGAGGGTGGAGGGAAGGGGGAGTAGAAAGGGGGAACTGATTACAAGGATCTACATATAACCTCCTCCCTGGGGGATGGACAACAGAAAAGTGGGAGAAGGGAGACGTCAGACAAGACATGACAAAATTATAATAATTTATAAAAATTATGAAGGGTTCATAAGGGAAAGGGTGGTGGGGAGAGGGGGAAAATGAGGAGCCAATACCAAGGAGTCAAGTAGAAAGCAAATGTTTTGAGAATGATGATGGCAACAAATGTACAAATGTGCTTGACACAATGGATGGAAGTATGGATTGTGATTAGAGTTGTACAGGGCCCCGATAAAATGATTTTTTTTTTAAAAGAAAGAAAATTATATATGGCTAAGAGTTGTGTGAAAGTGTCAAATTGGCAAGGGGTGGTCTGCGGCAGTTACATAATCTGTTGTCAATTTCAGACTATTAAGAGTGAAGGGTGTCAGACAATCTAACACATGACAAAATAATAATAATTTATAAATTATCAAGTGTTCATGAGAGAGGGGGAAGTGGGGGGGAGGGAAAAAATGAGGAGCTGATAACAAGGGCTCAAGTAGAAAGCAAATGTTTTGAGAATGATGATGGCAACAAATGTACAAATGTGCCTGACACAATGGATGGATGTATGGATTGTGATAAGAGTGATATGAGCCCCCAAGAAAATGATTAAAAAGAAAAGTGAAAAAGAGTGAAGGGGTAGAGTTTAGCCTGTCAATTAAGTCCCAGATTGATAACCTCATTTAGAGGCACTAAGGAGATTAAATAGCTCACTGGAGGCGGGACACACGCTCATTCTCTGGGAGACATTCCTGCTGACAAGACACATGGAATTACACTAATGCCCCGAGCTAGAGGAGCCATGTAGAGACCCCCTGCCAGCGCTGAGATGCTTACACACATACTGGATCCCTCAAGACTTCCCTCGGACTGGCCTGCGATCTTCCTGCATTTGGCATCATTGCATGTGTTTCGTGAGTCTAAAGAGGAATTTACAGACTGGTATCGGACATATGATCTAATATCAGACTTATGGACTTGATCTGGAGTGGGCTGGGATGTTTTCTCAATATACAACTGCTCTTGTATATAAAGTTCTTTCTTGTACACTTATGAGTGTCTATGAATTTGTTTCTTAGTCAAGCCAGACTAACACACCCAGTTACTGTCTTTATAGATTTACCTATCCTGGATTTCATATACAGAAAAACATACCCAAAATAAAAGAGAAAACCCTCAACTGAAAAGAAAGTAGAAAATATTAAAAACTGGAGAAAACTAAAAATGGATCAAGGCAAATCAAATGATAAGGTATTACATTTTAACCTAACAACACCTGCCACAATCAACTTTACAATTAATGCTCTCTAACAAGGTTATTCACAGCCCTGGACTACAGTCAGAGGGGAATCACCAAAGGTTGAATCCACATGGGTACCCTGCAAATGGATTTTAGGCTTTCACTGTCATCCATAGGTGGCCTCAAATCTGCAGGGGTCAGTATCTCAGGATGGAGGAAAAGGGCTAAGACCAACCAGTCCATGTCATAGAACACAGTTTTAAAGTCACCCAAATCAACAGACACACCTACAGTAGAGATTAGCAAATTTCACTGGAAATTTAAGTCAAGAGGTGGGAGGCAGGCATGTTTGTTTCAGAGAAGGTGATGACATTTCTGTTGGGTTAAACCAGATGCGGCAACTTGCCACTGGGAAAACAGTGCACATTACTTGTACAGACCCCAAGGTGAGAACACACCCAAGATCATGTTCCTAACTGGACACTTTTGACCTAGTTCTATCCAGCCCTCGGTGACCCAGGCCACATGCCATAGACAACTGGGACTTTCGACTCTGCCTTTTCAATGTGCACAACACCCTTCAAAGGTCACACCAGAAGAGTAAGACTTGGAAATCCCACCAAGTGACCTGGACTTTACCTTAAACTCACCTGTAGCAGATTTAAGGAACTGACCTAGTCCCTTGAACTTAAGGCAGAAACACTCTAGTACAGTGGTTCTCAACCTTCCTAATGCCGTGACCCTTTAATATAGTTCCTCATGTTGTGGTGATTCCAAACCATAAAATGATTTTCGTTGCTAATTCATAACTGTAATTTTGCTACTGTTATGAATCGGGTGACCTCTGTGAAAGGGTCGTTCAATCCCCAAAGGGGTCGCGACCCACGGGTTGAGAACTGCTGCTCGAGTATGTGAAGTAGCAGACAACAGTTTCCCAAGGTTATGGTCACTGGACTTTGACTCGGATCTGTTCCTGTGAGGGTGTCCAATGTATGGTGGCCCAGGGCTAACTTATATTTATTATTTTCATGCTTTCTTTGCTTTTTTTATGACATGTGTTAGTCTAGCAGGCATGATTTTGCCTTTGTGAATGAATGTTTCTGAAAGATGTGCCCTATCCCCAAGCATCACTGTTTGTGTAAACAGTATTTGGTCACTTAAACTTTTAATCTGTACATGTCAACAACTCAGGTATTGTGGTCTAAAGGCTGGCCTATACACATATATAATTTCCTTTTCTCAATAGTGTTTTAAATTCTATACCATTTACTAAACTAATGATACTATCAATAGAATTAACTTGTGGGGATGACTTATAATGCTCACTGTAATACACTCTAAAATTATAATGATGTCTCTAAAATCACCCAGAGAGAGCTACATAAACCATAGATATATAAATGGACTTTGGGCTTACATTTAATCATGCCCTAATCTACGAATAATTAGTTCTTATGGCATGGCCCAACTTGATATTCACTCTCATGGTAAGATCACTGAAGATGTGAGTGCTATAGATTGAGAAGTCAGGTGGTGCCAGGCTATCAGAAAGAATAGCATCTAGAGTCTTAAAGGGTTTTCTAAAAACAATTAGCCATCTAAACTTGTCTTATAACAAGTAGGCAACACAATCCCTGTGAGACATGCTTGCTGACAAGACACATGGAGCTACGCCAGAGCCCTGGAGCTGGAGGAGCCACGTGGAGACCCCTGCCAACGCTGAGATGCTTCCACTACCACTGGATCCACAACTTTCTGCCCACTAGCCTGTGATCTTCCTGCATTTGGTGTCATTGCATGTTTTGCGAGCGTCTGAAGAGCAATTTACAGATTGGTATCAGACATAAGGGCTAATATTGGACTTACGGACTTGATCTGAACTGGGCTGGGATGTTTTCTCGATACACAATTACTCTTTGATATAAAACTCTCTCTTAGACACATATGAATGTCTATGAATCTGTTTCTATAGTCAACCCAGACTAACACAGGTGTGAGCATAGTTCTTTTGGAATTGCAAAGGAGTAATCCTGACAGATTTTCTCAAAAGACACAGGACAATCACTGGAGCTTATTAAGAAGATCTTTGAAGAAAATGGAAAACGATATTGGATGTTTTTAATGTTTCTGATATCAACTTGTCATGCTGAATATTTAAAATAACTGCTAGTTGAGTGTGGTGGAGTGAAAATTTTAAATTTAATACCACAAGTCTATCTATGTCTCTGTAACTCCCACCAAATGATTGGGCGTGACTATGCAGATAGGGCATACAAAACACTAAGAGGGGGTTGGACCGTTTTAGTTCCCATGCCCCTTGGCTACAAAAGGATCAGCCAGCCACTTTTGAAGCAGGAGCAGAAAGAGATCACCCACGACCATTGGAAGAAGCCCCCAGAGAAGCTGTCTGCAGAGGTGGAGGCCAAGACTAGAGGCACCAGAGGTGGAGGCAAGGAAACCATGAGACAGAACAAAGGAGTGGCGCTGATACTATGAGATTGTGAGACAGATGGAGGCAGGGTTCAAGGGACCATATGACTAAGAGACTGAGGTGAGAGGAGAGAGAGAGAGAGAAAGAGAGAGAGAGAGACTTAGTTGCTGTCTGAGGAGATGTGTTGTTGTGAAACAATGACCGTATCCTTACTGTTTTCTGAACCTGGCTTGTGATAGACTAATAAACGGTCCCTCACCCCCGCAAAGGGCAAAAAAACCAAGCAGGTCGCTCTATATTCCTCAAGAGATATTAACTGAGTTCACACAGAAGCAGCACTCCGTCCTATGTGATCCAAGATTATAAATAATAAAATCTAAATCCAGATGAAAGAATAGTACCAGAGCTTAAATTCTGAATACCCAGTTTTGTTTTGTTTTAAGTAAAAACAGAAGCAGTATTCACAAATAAGTATTATCCTCTTCCAAATTAATTTCTTTTATTTATAAGAAGTATAGCCAGATGGCTTGTGAGAAAGTAGGATGGTGTGGCTTTACGTACTTTGGACATGGGATCAGTTCCTAGAGAAAACACCATGCTTGACAAAATCAAGAGTCAGCCAAAAGAAAAAAAGAAGGAATATCCTCACGGAGCTGGATTGACAGAGTGCCTGCAGCAGTGGTTGCAAACACAGCAATGCGTGTGAGGCTGGCACAAGACAGGGAGGGCAGTGTCTGCTTCTGTCCTCCATACGGTTGCTATGGAATCGACTCGGCACTACAATAACATTCACCATCCTGTCAGTGTCCTCTCCTAACGCAGCCTGTTTTAATGATGATCAAATGTGAAAAAGCTGCTTCTTATTCCAAGCTATAGAAAAATTATACACTAATTATTAGCATTAGACTGATCTCTTAAAAGGTAAAGATGAAAACAAAGTGATGTGGCTTGAAGAAAAAAGAGTATATCAAAATCTAAAGGATATCTGTTTATGTTTAAATATTAAGAATTCTTTAATTCACTATCTATTTAGGTCTAAATTCAGCCTGGTTAGCTTTCCAAGCGGAAACTACAGAGAAACCCATGTAAATTTGTGTAACGAACCAAGGAGTTGTATGTTTCAGGAGAGAAGGAATTATATCCATCCTGTTCATAGCTATAGCCCCAGCATCTAGCATAGAGCATTCCCAAATAAATACATGCTGAAAGATTGCATAGTCAACACGGCGTCCAAAGACAGATCTCAATATTCCTATAGCGAATTATATTTTATTTCCTCATTGTTCATTGTTACGAGAACTTCCAAAATAAGATATTCAAAATGACGAACTTGAATCGCAGCAGCTAAAAAGTGGTATCCACATATTCTCACATATGTAAGATAGGGAACGATTTGCCTTATTAGAATTTCTTGGGAACGGTTTACTATGTTAGGCAAATTTTCTTATTATATTTTGAAAACTCTAGTTCTAGTACATTCAAAGTCCTCATTTCCTTGCACTGTAAAGGCTACCATTACCAGGCATTCTATTTTTCACCGCCCTTAAGTTTTTGCCGTGAGCTTTAGCTGATGAGATTCTTTGATTTCCTTACCCTGGTGTGGATTCTTTTTATAACTACAGATCTTAAAAGTGACACTAGCTGCTTTTTGTCTCTTGAAGGCTTTGGGGTGCCCCCCACCCCCATCTCTTCAGGATAATTACTTTCTGTTGTGCCTTTTATTACCATGTCTTTTAGGATCCCCTAACCTTCTACACTCTTGGGCTTTATTTAATAGTAAGCTCCCTCCTCCACTCTCCACACTAAACCATGCTCATTAGGTTTCCTAATCCTCCGTAATTTGCTTTCATGAAATCCTGTACCTTTGAGGTGCCGTGTTCTATGGGCCCATTTCCTTCTTAGAGCTATCCCAAGCAGCCCAGAATCAACAAGCGCTAAACATTAGCCTATTTACTTTCTCAGCCGACATGACTCTCCAGGAAAAACACAAACAAAAACTTTGTACTGAATGTTTATGGGCCATGAAACTGTACCATTTCACTTGGCATTTCATTGTCTCACAAACATTGCCTGAGAAGATTAGGGCCTCAGATCACACTGTGGACAAGCTTTAAAGTTCTCAATTTACAGGATTCGGGTTCGTCTTGGTTAGAAAGCTATTCTACTTTAATCCAACAGAAATAACAGTTTATTAATAGTTAGTTAATGTTGATTCAAGTCCAACTATATCTTGGCCTTAGACCTCGAAATGCAAAAGAGAAACCCCTCTTTTTTGTTGTTCTCCCTGTTATTCTGCACACGCTCTGCTTTTCCCAATGGCATGCTTTTTGGAAGATGTGTGCCTAGTCTTTAAATTTGACTGCTTCTTGTTTACGAGTACACTTCTTTACACTGCCTTCTCTTCCATTCGCCTCACCACCAGGACCTTTGCTGATAGCTATGGATATGTCCACGAGAGCACCTATTTTAGATTTTTTTACCCCCCTTAACTTCTAGGAACCTTAGTTTAAAAAAAAAATCTTGGAATTGGATTGAAAGAATTATTGAAGTTTCCAAATGTGCTAGTTTATTCAAGCAAAGTTTACACTTCAACCCTATGCATGCTAACTTGTGATCCTCCCTCCCCATCCTGATGATAGAAAGCAAAGCCAGTAAGTTCTTTATTTAATTGGTTTGCATCCACATGCTGACCTCCAGGGCTCTGTTTACATAGTCTATCATGCAAAATGCTCCACAGTTCTCTGCCTCTTTCAAAAGCATGTTTCTCCTGAGATTTGATATATAGCGTTCATGTTTAGTCACTACATTAAACTCAATGCTCTACTTCCTCCAGTATCAACTAACTTCCCTTCTTGGGAGGCGGGGAGAAGAGCAGAGCTGCTTGCTACTTCTGAACATAAAAGGAAATTTGTTTTACTCTCTTAGTAAAAGTACCAACTCTACACAACTTTAAGCAAGCAAGAGTAGTACATTACTAGAAAACAATATTAAAATAGAAACTTAAAGCTTCTTTAGAAAGAATCTAATTTCTGCTCTCAACTGGCAGTCAAAAACCTTAGGTGGTTGAGTTATAAACCAATAGAAGTGGTTTTTACTCCGTATATACCTCAGTTTATATAGAGAGAACACAGCTAGATGGAAGCAAAAGTTTTAACTACATGAATCCTGAGAACTGGAACATTCCTGAGGTTCTCAAATCAGAATTAATCTATATATCTGCCTTCAAATTGAAGAGTTTTTTTGTTTGCTTTTTAGCCACACAATTCACCACAAATAAAACTGTCAAAATCTTGTTGACTGATGTGGACATGGTGATGGTGCAATTCTTTCCCTAAAAAGGTGTATAATGATCCAGATTCCTGAAATCTTAAAAAAGTCAGTGAGCCCTTTCTATAACTCTAGGCAATTCCTAATTTTCAGATTTTAAATGAAATGTATGTATTTTACTTTAAAATACTTTAAGCAAAAAAAGAAAACAAGTGAATCAAATATGGTAACCTATTAACAGGATTATCTTTATGTCTTCACTCTTCTGTAGGCCTGAACATTTTTCATTATAAAAATTTTAAACATTTACAAAAACACAAGGCAAATGTTTATGGATTTGCTTTTGTGGAGGAGAAAATGATAATTTTTCATTCTAAGACAAATTTTTAATTACTTTCTAGGCTGGTCACTTTTATTTATAGTCAACCAGTGAAAATTTTTATCATGTGCTAACAAGGAAAACTGCCTTCCTCTCTCTGGAATCTCCCTCCATAGTCTGAAATACATTTATACAAACTGCAAAATGTTGCGCAATAACATTTTGGGTAATTTGTTGGGTCATTTCCCTGAGAAATAAAGCCTGTACCTGCCTACACACATCAAACATCACTTTGAACCCTTCCCTTTCTGGTTAGTCACCAGTCATCCTATGCATTCTATTTTAAAATCAATTTAATGGGGCTCATACAGTTCATCGCAATACATAGATCAACTGTGTAAAGCACATCTCTACATTTGTTGCCCTCATTCCCAAAATTAGCCTATGCATTCTTTAAGGTTTTATTTTTCTGAGTGAGATTGATGTCTTCCTTCATTTAAAAACCAGGAACCCTTCGGAAACCCTGTTACAGCTGTAACTAAACTGGTTTACTCTCTGCATTTGAGGAACAATAGAGAATCTGAAGCTATTAAAGCCATACTTTTAATTGTTCCAAGATATACCTGTATCATTGCATATAGAATCCCAAAAATTAAAATTCTGGCTTCCTTTGTCATGATCCCCTCATTCAGTAGCGAGCTAAAAGACCTTTTTTTTTAAATTACATGTTTCTTCATTTCAACCCACCTTAAATTTTTCTACGACATATATATAGTACATACAACATTAAAAATTAAAATCATCTTTAAATCAGTATTTCGCCTAAGACTTTTCAGAGTACAGAACTTTGTAGTTTTCAAAGGCATGTAGATGTCATCTATGGTAGGCATTTTGAAAAAATTGGGCCAAGAAAAAAATAAAAGTGTCATGAACAAAATCTTTAGTCATAAGAGTAAAAGATGTGTGTGCTTGTGCAGATGTTTTAACTATTTTCATGATAAATATTAAACATCGGTATAGGAATATAGCAGTGCTTTAATTTGGATTTGAAATTTTAACATAAATCATGTGATTCTGACAATAGCTGCCTGATATTTCAGTTTTATACACTGTTTCCAAGTTCTTCTTTCAAAGTGAGCCTCGTAGATTCTTTTTAAGCTATATTCCAGATCCTCTTCCCAATGACCAATTTCTGACTTTATTGTTCATGATTTAAGTACACATCAGATTACAATAAAGTCATAAGTCCTAAATAAATATTTGATGACTGGGTGACGATGATAAAAAGACATGTATTTTTTAATGTAAGAAGTCACTCTCTCTATCAGTGTTAAGGAGTATTCCGCAATCACTTACTCTTAATCATACTTAAACTATTTCTACTATTGGAGAGAACTTGTCAGTCTATTTTGAGCCACCTTCCCTGAATCAGGTGACCCCTCCTAGTGTACCTTCAGGCTCTGTCTAGTCAAGGCTATTAATCAGAAAAGCCTTAGTGTCGCTGGCATCTGTGAGGAGAGATCTCAAGAACACATGGAAGAGAAAGACTCTTGGAATTGTGGTTCTCAAACTTAAGTGAAATTGTAACTTAAACAACAGACTTCATATTTAAAGGGTTTCACCAAGTAGTAGAAATTCATAAAGCTGTACAAGAAAAGATGAAACATATGAAGAAAGTGCATCAGCTCTATCAAAAAATGCCACTATCGAAATAGCACTTAACACCACTAACAAAACAGAAGAATAGACATCGCTTGGTTCTTTTCTGAGCGTAAACAGCATTTTTTAAATTTAAAAATAGAACTAAAATCGAAGTCGATATGCTTATAAATTGAAAGTGATTTTTAAAAATTATTTCCTCCTGAAATTAATTAATTCCTTTGTATGTACCTAACATGAGACTTTTCTTCCTTCCTTTCTTTCTTTAATTGAAAGCAGCATCAGACATTCTGAACAACATAAACACATTTCAGAATGTGACGTGAAGACAGCGCCAAGTCTCAGGATTATATAGCTAGTCATGCTTCATGAGAAGAAAACATCCATGCGTCTGAGATGCCACCATTTGTGGGATTGTAAAATTTCCCCTGATAGATACATAAAATAAGGGCTTAATCTGACCTTAATTGTCTGTCTCCCTCCAACAATAACAATAGATATCGAATAAATAATCAACAACTTTCTATTTTTCCTGGCTGAAACTAATGTTTGCTGGATTTATGTGTTTATCACCCGCATTTGATAACAAATCACTTGCAGAAAATATTCAGATTATTTAGGATGCTTTGTCCACTAAACAAGTAATATTCTGTTCTGAGCAGTGCGGATGTGTAACCCCCATCTCTGCTTTAAAAATTAGCCTATGTAGATAGCATGCATTTAACGCCTCTTGCAGACCCATCACAAAGCCCAAGTGAACATCCTTGCTTATGATTCACAGCAGCCAACAGCCCTGCTTTGAGGCTGGGCCCATGTTTTAAAGAGACTGCCCAATCTGTTTAAGATCAAAATGGTTCTTGAGCTGATGAATTACTCCTTAGAGAATAATGTAAATAAAATATACTCAGAATAACATCATTAATGAAAACATACCTGAGCCAGAGTCAAATTTGGTTTCTGATCTGCAAAGGAAAAGAAAATTTTTAAAACATAAAAATTTTTTGAGCAATAGTTATTTCATGGAGGGGGAAAAAGGATGAAATAGTTAATATTTTTCAGCTCACTGATCAACAAGTAGAGTACCATTCTAAAATGCAAATACAAACTTTTCTTGAGCATTTTTTTTACTTGAGATCATTTTCTTTTTTTTTTTTAATCAATTTATTGAGGCTCATACAATTCATCACAATACATAGATCAATTGTGTAAAGCACATCTCTACATTTGTTGCCCTCATTATTCCCAAAATTCGCTTTCCTCTTGGGTTCCCAGAATCAGCTCATTTTCCTTTTTTCCCTTTGCACTACCCTAGTCCCCGTAGACGTACACATTTCATGCAGGTAGCACAATGCAGAAAATATTTAAGCTTGTTTTTGAAAGAGGATAAATTATGTGGGGAAAAAACGCCACATATCTTCAGATTAACTTGTTTCAGTAATAGAATGAAGCAACACGGAAGGGGAAAAAACAATTTGTAATTATCCTCTTTGCTTATTATTAAAGATTTTCAATTTATCAGCACCAAGTAATTTTTCACTAAGCTCTTAGCAAGGAGTGAATGAACCTCGTAACCTCATACATTTAATAAGGAGGGAAAAAATGCTGAACCCTTGTGGGAACACTATGTTTCAGATATAGGTGAATACTGGTTTTAAATTCAGAAGCCTTTGAAGCTCTCGGTTTGGCTGTGGGAAAACTTCTGTTGGGTAATTACTCTCAAGATGCTGCTGATCTGCTGTCAAGCAGAATTAACCCTCTGACGAGGCCTATCTACACAAGCTACTATGAGACAGCATTGTCTACACTGAACTCTCAAACCAATTAGTGGGCATGCTCCAGTCGGATTTATATCCCACGTTAACAATCGCTAGTAGATATGTTCACAGCTGCCACAGCACGAGACAAGCACCAACCAGCAGGAGTCCTGTGAAAGGATGGTCCATGGACAGAGACGTTTTTTCCAGGGGAAATGTAGTTAACTAAGTGGGAAAGGAGGTTCCTTTGAAATGATGCCAAGGTACCAAAGCATCTTTGGAAGAAGTGATTTTCTTTACCTAAATACGCTTCACGAGAAATCAAAGAGAGGATAAAAATGAAAAGGGTAACAAGAAGCTTCCTTAACTATAAAAATTCCTTTTCTTAAGTATGCTTAAGTAAATGTTCACCTGATGTCCACACAGTGTCAGCAACTATGTAAAGAAATTATGATTGCAACCATGATTGTGAACAATCAACACTGCAATCCTGGTCTACTTTCTCCCCACACCCTGGCCTCATTCGTAAAGCCTTCTTCTTGGATGTTCCTGCCTCATATTGCAGGTACAAACTCATTCCTAATTTTTAGCCCTCTCTCCTGTTCTGTAAGCCTCCTCTGTATTCCACAATCCTGAGCAGAATCATAAATGGATACCTTATCCTGGTGTCCATTGACTGGCTTCATTGTTTATCTTCCCAACAAAACTGTGGCACCGTATTAACCTCAGTCCCTACAGCACCTAAGTAATGTCTGGTACTTCTGTTGAGCACAACTTCTGCATGGCTCTCCCTGGATTCCTCTTCCTTACAGCGTAAGTATTTCAGAATTAAATAAAAGCCCTCCTCCTGATCTGTGTCATTTTTATTACCCCCTTTATTCCTACTTTACAATCACGTTTACGGAAAGGATTCTTGTCGTTAGCTGCCATCTTAGGTTGTGAGAGAGAAGCCGATAGTAAGGTCAGTAGAACAATTAAGTAGCAGGAGCCTGTGAGGCTGCCACTTGAATTCCACACTACTGTATCTTTTAGACACTCTTTTTTTTAAGTTTTGTCACAGTAGTTGAGCCTGTATCTTATATAACAGCAATAGTCACAATGTTTTTTAAAGGCTTAAACTAAAACTTCTCATTTTTTTAAGCCTGAAAATGAAGTTACCATCAAATCAAACACCAGAAAGGATAGATATTATAATTCAAGTATCATAGAGACTTAAATATATATATATATATATACACACACTTATTTATTGAGTTAGTAAACTACAACATAATAGCCGTGGAGACAAGTGATAAAAAAATAATCCTAATATCTGGTTCTTCAGAAATTTTAGGAAGTCAAAGACTCACACAGGTAAACTCATAAAACAAAAATGTACATTAATGTTGTTGTTGAATGCTGTTCAGTCAGTTCCAACTC
>NW_022103898.1:67763251-67765808 GCF_000313985.2 Echinops telfairi
AGAGAGAGAGAGAGAGAGAGAGAGAGAGAGAGAGAGAGAGAGAGAGTTGTTGTAAATACGCAAACACGTCTTCAAGTTCTGCATGTCCGTTTTGGCGACATTGATCATATTCTGTCCGCTGTGCAGGCATCCCACCCTCCTTTTCAGAGTGTTTCTTCCTCCTTAATTTCAGCTCAGTGACCCGCACACTAAGGTCGGTGTCTAATCTTTCTAGTGGTTACTTAGTTTCTGTCAACTTGACCCTATCAAGATAGCTCTTAAAGAGTATAATGCTCAAGGCAGACATTCTTTTATAGTTAAGCTAAACTATTGCTTGGTTTTAAGAAGACTTCAAGAAATTAGTTGGTTTAAAGTTTAAAGATGATTTGGGGGCAATAGTTTCAGAAATTCATCCAGGCGCGATGGCTCCAGAACATCTTGAGTCCATGTAATTTTGAAGTTCTGTTCTACATTTTCCCCTTTTTGATCACATATCTTCCAAAGAATCTCTGATGAAACTATTCAATAATGGTAACTGGACACCACACATCTCGGATGCCATGGAAAGGAGGCAGTAATTAAAACAATATATACAATCACTTGATAATAAAGTTGAAGTTCTTTTTTCAAGAAAATGGCTTTGTCATTGGTATAATTTTAGTCATTTGGTCACTTGTATGATTCTGAGCACATTTATATAGCTCATTGTTTTACTTACATGAAAAACTCCAAAACCGAACCAAACTCACTGTCACTGAGCTCACAGAGATCCTACAGGGCAGGGTAGACCTGTCCCTGTAAGTTTTTGAGACTGTAACTCTTAAAAGTTCATCTTTTTCCTGTGGAGTGGCTGATGGCTTTGAACTGCTGACCTTGCAGTTAGCAGGCCAATGCACAACCCACTACACCACAAGGACTTTGAAAAAGTCCAGTGTCCATAAAAGTCTTAGATGTTTACATATCAAAATTTATTTTTCAGTCTTGCACGGTGTACCCATAACTCCTTTGCACACATCAGAGCTGTCATTCTATATTAGTTCACACAGATATTTATTCAGACTCAAAGTTCAACAATTATGGCAAACACTGTTGGCTACATTCTTAGGGGCCAGTCCTCCCCTGTCCTTAATAATTAATTCCAGCTTTTGAAGAATGCTAAAAATAAGTAAACTTACGGATGAATCATGATTTGGCTCAAATATGGCAATTCTACTGTCCTTTGCCAGGGACTAGCTCAAGGATAAGGATATGATTCACTTCTGAGCAGCGAGAGGTAGGAGATGTCGGCTGGGGATACGTCTTATGCTGAGTTCTCACCATGAAAAGGAGACAAGTGATTTAGGGGAAAGGCCCTTTTTCTACTCCCTCCCGCTTTCCTCACTGGACACTGTCATGTGTGGATGCTGCATCCAGGAGACTAAGCCAAGAGAATCTAGAAGCCTAATACCACTCCAATTCCAGAACAACCTTTCACTAGAGTTCTTACTAAGCTTACAGTCCAGTCTAATATTGCTAGGCCCTTTTTCCTTAAGGTTTCTGCTGCTTTTACCCAATATATTCTGATATTATTGCCACAGCAGCACTAGCCTGCAAAATAAATGCTTTTGTTTAAAACTCAGATCCTTTTGTTGTATTTTGATGATGTTATTGTTGGGTCGGGCACAGAGAGCCTATGTACAACAGAACAAAGCACCACACAGTCCTGTAGCATCCTCAAATTTGTGGTTTGAGCTCCTTGTTACAGCCCATAGGTCCATACCATTCCTTTGTTGCTGGCCTTCTAATTTATGAAGTACGGTGTCATTCTCCAGAGACTAGTCCCTCCTGATATGTCCACAGTGTCTGCGATGCTGTCTCACGATCCCCCTTATAAAGGTACTCTGGCTAGCCTTCTGTGGTCGTTAGATGATTTTGTCACCTTGAAGATGTATGAAAGTGCAGGCGAGAAATCGAATCTGTCAATGAGGTCACAGGCTGATGATGTCTCCTTGATGGTGTGGTCTTCTTCTGCCTTCAGTTTCCTGCTTGCTGGGACTCCCACTGACCTGAGAGCTGCTGGGGGCCTGCTATGCTCCCACCGACCTTGGATTCACACATTTCTGCACCTACTGGCCTGGGATCTTCCTTCCGTCTGCGTCGCTGCGTATGACAACATGAGTCTGAAGAGGGATTTATGGACTAATCCTGGACTTAGGGACTTTAGTTGGACTGGGCTGTGATTTCTTCTTAATATAAAACTTTCTTATACAGACATGAGTGTCATTGGATTTGCTTCTGTAGATAAACCTAGCCTAGCACAACATTTTGTGTGTTTTTAGAATATGGAGCTCATACAGATGATATAACAGTCCATAATCCAATTAGGTCAAACATAATTGTACAGTTGCTACTACAATCAGTTTCAAAACATTTTCTTTCTCCTTGAACACCTTGATATCAGCTCCCTTTTATCCCCTCCCTACCCCCACCCCAGCCCGGAGCTCTTATTATTATTATTATTATATATTAGTTTTACTTTTTAAAAAAATCATTTTATTGGGGGCTCGTACGACTCTTATCACAATCCATACATACATCA
>NW_022103898.1:67767191-67789334 GCF_000313985.2 Echinops telfairi
AGGAGTGTTTTCCAGTCCAGTCTGTTGGGGCACCATGCCCTGGCCCCAAAGTCCACCTTCAGCATTCCCTGGGGACCTCGCCACTCCATTCCCTTGCTGTTCTGTTGCACCCCCTTAGTGTTTTGCCTCGGTGTTGCGGGATCAGATCGGGTGAAATTTCCACACTGTGTCTCTAGTTTTACTTTTTTATTATTATTTTTGCCCCACCTTACCCCATCAAATAAATCCATTCATCCATAATTCTGTTATTCGCTCCCCTCAAGTGGGGTTTTACAATCATCCTTGCTATCAGCTCCCCCTATTCCCTCCTGTCTTCCTGTATCCTCAGGGAGTCATTATTCCCATTACTATTTCTGAAGGGTTAGCTATACATCTTTTGATGCTTCCATGCATCAAAAGATCTTAATTATACAAATGAACATATGCAGGTATAACAAGATTAATGAGGTAAAACAAAAACCCTAACAGTAAGGGGAAGAAATATTAAAGAACTAGAGGATAGTTATGTGGTTCATCAGTGCTGCGCTGCACCCTGGATATATCATCCCTTTCATGAGGGCCTTCTGTGAGGGCCTGTACAACTGTCTTCCAGGAGGGTTTGGGTCTCCACTGTCCACACTCATTCACATCCATTTGGTTGCTTATTTTTGAACTTCTGATACCCATTCTTGTTGACAACTCATGATCATACAGGCTGGTGTACTTCCTCCATGTGGGCTTTGTTGCTTCCCTGTTAGATGGCTGCTTAATTAACTACAAGCCTTTAAGGCCCCAGAAGCTATCTCTTTTAATAACCTGGCACCATCAGCTTTCTTCAGCACATTTGCTTATGTACCCATTTTCTCTTAAGCAATCATGTCAGTAAGGTGAGTCTCATACAATGCCACATTATTAGAACAAACTGTTCTTGTACTGAGGTAAGATTTAAGTGGAGGCCCAAAGCAGTGGAAGTCCATCTGTTTCCTTATTGTCTTTACATATATATAAATATATAGACAAACACCGGTATGCATATATTTACATATATACATATGTTTATACTTACATATGTATCATTTTTATTTTCTTCTTTCCACTTTTTCTTTACCCCTGCCCCACTATAATATTTACCCATTGCTCAACTCTCAGTAATTCCTGTTGGATACATTTCAATTGATCAAAGATGCAGGAACATTATACCCTCCTCGGCATCAATTTTAGAACCCTTGCTATTCCCCTGTCCCTGTCATTATTGACTCAGCACTCACCTCCCTGCCTCACTTCTGCCCCGTCCCTCTCCCACCTCCATCCCCCTACCCCTCCACTCCCCACTCCCTCTTGGACAGGTCAGACCAGCCACTCTCCCTGAACTCTTATCTTCAGGCTGTCCTCTGCAGCACTGTCATCTAGGGAGGGGACATCATGTCTCAGGCTGAGGCCAGCCCTGCAGTCCGCTCTGCGAACAAGCTGCTCGGAGCAGGAACATCACCATCAGGAAGTGGCATACCAGGATGAGGTCTGAACACAACTTTTTATTGGACAAAGTCCTTCAATTCTTCTGGCAGGCCATGGTATATGCACTATACTTCCCCAAGAAAATGCCAAGGCTTGATCGAGGGACACCTTAGTCTTCAAAGTGACTTCTCAGCTTTTCAACACTTCCAAAGTAGTCTCCTGGATCAAGGTTTCCTAACACAATGCACTGTATGGTTTCCTGACTGCCATTACTATGGGTGTTAATTGTGACTCAAAGTAAAATGAGCTCATGGACAACTTCCATCTTTATTTCATGTATCATGATGCTGTTGCTTACTGGCCTGGCTGTGAAGACTGTGTTTCCTTTATGTTGAGGTGTGAGGCACACTGGAGGTTGCAGTCCTTGATCTTCAACTGTGAGTGGTTCAAGTCTTTTTCAATTCTTGCCAGCAAGATTGTGCCATCTGCATATCACAAGCTGTTCAGAATGAGTCTTCCTCTAATCCTGATGCCATGTTCTTCTTCATATGATCTAGCATCTAAGATTATCTTCTCGGTATGCTAGGATACACACATTTCCTGCTTTCAGCCATACGGTGTTCCTTATCTATGTGCAAGTCCCACATGGGTGCAATGAACATCAGTACAACAGAAATTCAGTAATTTCTAGTCCTCACAATGTTATCTATAGTTTGTTATAATCCACACAGTCAAATGCCTTTGCATAGTCAATAAAACATACATAGACAGCTTTCTATACTGAGCAAATAATCAGAGAAGCTGGATTATATTAAGAAGAATGGGGCATCAGGATTGGAGGAAGGCTTATTAGCAACCTGCAATATGCATATGGTACAACCTTGCTTGCTGAAAGTACAGAGGACTAAAACCACATGCTGATGAAGATCAATGATTACAGCCTTCAGTATGGACCACTGTGAAGATAACTAATATCCTCACAACTGGACCAATAGGTAACATCATGATAAAAGGATAAATGATTGAAGTTGTCAAGGATTTCATCTTACTTAGATACACAATCAATACGCAGGTATAACAAAGTATAATACACAATCAATATGCAGGTATAATCAATGTTCAGGGAAACAACAGTCAAGAGATGAAACGATGAACTGCATTAGGTAAATCTGCTGCATAAGACCTCTTTAAATTGTTGGAAAGCAAAGATGTTATTTTGAGGACTATGGTACACCTGACCCAAGCCATGGTATTTTCAGTTGCTTCTATGCACGGAAAGTCGGACATTGAGTAAGGAAGACCAAAGAAGAATCAATCCATCGGAATTATGGTGCTGGCAGAAGGATGCTGAGAGAACTATGGATAGACAAAAGAACAAACAAAGCTGTCTTGGAAGAGAACAGCCAGAGTGCTCCTTAGAAGAGAGGACGGTGGGACTTCTTCTTCTGCACTTTGGACATGTTGTCAGGTGAAACCAGTCCTTGAAGAAAGACATCAAGCTTAATAACAAAGAGGGGCAGCAAAAGTGAGGAGGACACTGGTGAGATGGATGTATTGACACAATGGCTGCAACAATGAGCTCAAATACATGAACAACGTTGAGAATGGCTCCGTTTTTGTTCTATTGTACACAGGGTCACTGTGAGATAGACCTGACTCAATGGGGACTTAACATTAACAGCATCTTTCTGGTATTCTCTGCTTTTGGCCAGAATCCATCTGACATCAGAAATGATATTCCTCATCCCAGAGCCTCTTCTAAATCTGGCTTGAAATACCAGTCATTCCTCTCAATGTACTGCCACACTCATTTTTACAGCATGAACCTCAATTTCTTAAGTAGGCCGTTCACAGCGACTTCCTCCCAAGAGAGTACAATATGCAAAGTGAGAAAAAGAGCTGACTAACACTACATCTCACCAAATTAATGCTGATAGTAGGTACTCTTGATACAGTGTGATGAAAATGGCACTTTACCAAGTGGTCTTCCTCCCCAACACCCATAAAATTGGTCCATTCATGACGGCAAAATTGCCCCACAAATTCCAGTTAAGGAGCATCCCACAAAAGACCTGCTTTCAAAACTATCAAGGAAAAAGAAAAAGATTGAGAAACTGTAACAGTCAAGAGAAGTTTAAGAAAATAGGACAACTAAATATATCATGTGTCACAGATAGGAACATGGAACAGAAAGATGACATTAGGCATAAATAGGTAAATCTGAATACAATATGGATGTTACTAATAACACAGCAATATTGGTTAATTAATGCTAACAAATATACCACACTAGTGTCAGATGTTAATAAGAGGGAAAAACTGAGTGGCGGGTTCTTTAAGAATTCTTACTACTATCTTCTCAATTTTTCTAAACAGCTAAACATTTCTCTACAGAGTCAACCTGATACAGGGGTTAAATGCATGGCTACTAACTGAGACGTTGGGGTTCTGAACCCACCAACTCCTCCGTAGGGAAAATATAAGGCAGTTCATTTCCATAAAGATCTATAGCCTTTGGCCTGTGTGATCACGAGGTGTCGATGGGATCATGTAAGAGGCATCAAAGAACCAAAAATCATATCATTGGGAATGAGGGGGAGTGCGCAGTGGGGACCCAAAGCCCGTCTGTAGACAACTGGACATCCCCTTACGGAAGGGTTAGGGGAGGAGAAGAGCTGGTCAGAGGGCAGGGTAGCAACATTCAAACATACAGCTTTCCTCTAGTTCTTAAATGCTTCCTCCCCTCACTATCATGATCCCAATTCTACCTTACAAATCTGGCTAGACCAGAGGATGTACACTGGTACAAATAGGAACTGGAAACAGAGAATCCAGGATAGACGCACCCCTCAGGACCAGTGGTGAGAGTGGCGATACCAGGAGGGTGGAGGAAAGGTGGGGTAGAAAGGGGGAACCCATTACAAGGATCTACATATAACCCCCTCCCTGAGGGATGGACAACAGAAAAGTGGGTGAAGGGAGACATCAGACAGTGTAAGGCATGAAAAAATAACAATAATTAATTATCAAGGGTTCGTGAGAGAGGAAGGGTGGGGAGAGTGGGGAAAAAATGAGGAACTGATACCAAAGACTCAAGTAGAAAGAAAATGTTTTGAGAATTATGATGGCAACAAATGTACAAATGTGCTTGACACAATGGATGAATGGATGGATTGTGATAAGAGTTGCACGAGGCCCCAATAAAATGATTTTTTTTTAAATTAACAACCTTTGAAGTTAAACAAATGGCCGTCTAGCAGGGAAGCAACAAAGCCCACATGGCAGAAGCACGCCAGCCTGTGTGATCACAAGGTGTTGACAGGATCAGGTATCAGGCATCAGAAGACCCCAAACAAACAAACATATCGATGTAAATGATGGGGGTCAGAGTGGAAACCCAAAGCTCATCTGTAGACAATTGGACATTCCCTCACAGAAGGGTCACAAGGAAAGAACGAGACAGCCAGGGTGCAGCACAGCACTAACGAAACACACAACCTTCCTCTAGTTCTTTAATGCTTCCCCCCTGCCCCCACTATCATGACCCCAATTCTATATTACAAAGCTGGCTGGACCAGAGCATGTACACTGGTACAGATAAGAGTTCTCGACACACGGAATCCAGGACAGATAAACCCCTCAGGAACAGCAATGGGAGCAGGGATACCATGAGGGGGAGGAACGGGGAACCGACTACAATGATTGTCGTATAACCACTACCCTACCCGGGGAGATGAACAACAGAAACATGGGTGAAAAGAGGCAGCGAACAGTGTAAGACACGAAAACAACGGTAATATATAATTTATCAGCGATCCATGAGGGTGGGGAGGGAGGGGAAAAAGAAGAGCTAACACCAAGGGCTCAAGCAGAAAAGAAACCGTTTTGAAAATGATAACAACATAGGTTCAAATATGCTTGATACAATTGATGTATGAAATGTTCTAAGAGCTGTAAAAGCCCCTAATAAAATGATTTTTTAAAGAGTCTCCAATAAAATGATTTATTAAAAAAAATTTACAGCCTTCAATCCTTTGTCGGGTAGTTGCAGTTGGTCATGTAGTTCACTGAGGTAGAATCAACTCGATGGCAGCGGGTTTTAAAGCTGTTTTGGAAAAAATAAAGTCCATCTTATAAAAAATAAAAATAAAAAAGCTAAAGCAGAGAGACCCTTGTAGCAGTTCAGGCGAAAGATGATGGTAGCTCAGGCTAGCACAGTAGCAGTAGAGATGGTGGGAAATCAGATTCAAAGCAAAATACGTTAGCAGACTGGATATGGGGAGTGAAAGAAAGAATCATCCAGGAAGACTCCAGGAGTGTTTGCTTATGTCATCTGGTGGATAATGACCAGAACAGCACCTGTACTAAATATATAAATGTGAGAAGAAAAAGGCTTTTGATGTCTGTTTGCTTCTCAGGAGCTAGTAGTATCAGTAAGAAAGCATCAAGCCTGTAGGATATTAATCCTACTTGCTAATTTTAAAATGTATATAACTTCCTTCAGAAAAGATAGCATACATTTTGAGATAAAAATTAGTACTAAATCATTGGATTCATAAACTCAAATCCATGGCGAGAGATTTGGTTTTCTAAGTCATGTCAATCTTGTAAAAAGCATAAAGATTTTGGAAATCTATACTTTAAATTCTCCAGAAATACTGAGAACCATTGACTAGATGGAATTCCTTAATAAAAATGAAAAGCTCCCCTATTTAAATTTTTTTTAAATCTTATGTTTCTAATCATTTCATATTTCTAATGTATTCATATTACTAATCTCCAAAGTAATTTTCTGTCCAAACTGGAAGAAAAAATTTCACTTCCCATTGTATATAAAACCCCACATTCATAAGTTTTCATGCGTCATTGTTATCTTTGTGTGAATCTCTGAAATAAGAACCAAACAATTGAAAATCAGTTTTCAAAGACCCCATGCTAAGGTATGCGATGATAGATTTATCATTTTCTTGGTGAGCTTATTAAAACTATTACTTCATTTTACAACTGTTGTTTCTAGCCAAATAAATGATAAAATCTTAGATCCCGTGAATCACTCAGATAGGCCTACTGGTTAGCAAAGTGCATAAAAATATTCATCACAAAAACAATGAATCTGTTAAAGTTAATACACTGGTGTGCTCCTTTAAGTCCTGAAGCAAAAATAAAGATTGAACACCAAGATGCCTTTCCTCTGGAAGCCACGAAAAGAAGTTCTCTGAAAGATCTAAGTTTCCTTAAGTCATAGTCAAGGGCATTTATGGAGTGCACACTTAAATGTGAAGAACTCTATTTGAGGAAGAGGTCTTGTTAAGGTAGCTACAATTCAGTTCATAAAGGCCTTTATAGTTTGAGATCAACAGGCTGATCCTCAATCGGGAGTTTGCTGCTTCCTACCACAGGACACAAGTGCAATTTGGTTGGTGTGTGCTGTCTGGGCTCTTAAGTCGAGAACGGTTCTCTGCAGTTTGTGTAAATGTTGCTGGCTTCTGGGTGGTCGTCCAGGGAAATCTTAGAGCGGACACACCACAGAGGGGCAGGAGTTAATTTATGCTTGTGTAGACTACAGACTTCGAGTCACGCACTGCCATCAACACTATATGCTTTAGTAAGTACATAGACGTAAAACATGCAAATCTCCAGCAGCATAAAAACAACTTGCCTTAGGGCATAAAACTTTAACTACAATAGCCACTGGAAAACAAATCAGGACATGAGTTAACAAAAGTATCATCTGTTCCAAGTATAAAGCAAGACACTACAGCTGAAGCTGAATAACAGAAGGAACTGTGGACTGCAGTAAACTGACTGATGATAATGTGCTACGAGAATGACAGACCAAGTGCTGCTACCCGGCCTGACTGTAATTGAATAGATTCCTTTGTCTACTTAATAGTGTGGTATGAGGCCCTAAAATGTTCACACAGTACAAGTACAGACATACCAGCAAGAGTTGCCATGTATTCAATGGCTCTACAGCAAGCATGCCTGGCACTTAGAAGCAAAGGATCTGTCATTCAAAAATTGAATATAGAAAATGCATCACAAAACGGTGGTGCAGCCGGACCACTGAAAACACAAGAGAAAAAAACAGCCAAAGAGCCTGCATCCAAACACCAGGAAACAGAAAAGGATGCAGGAGACCAGTTGAATCAACCACTTTGACATCTGTTTTATTTACATTGTAATCTACTTTTCGGAGATTTAAAAATAGAAAACCAAATTTGGTCCACTTGTAAGAAAGGAAAATGTTTCGTTGTTTTGTCTTTTTGTTATCAGATAAGGGACTTTTTAAAATCTAAGCTCTGTGTTACCAAATGATTCAAAAGGAAGTTTCTTCCACTGAAGTACCTTTTTATTGTGAAAATTTATTAGTATAAAATTTAATAAAATAAGTGTTCTATGAAAAGATAAAAATGAAATAAAGAGATGATGTGAAGAGGACAATCTCTAAAAAACAAAGAAAAGAAAATGCATCACATAATCTAAAAATATTTTAACCTCCCTCATAGAAAAATAAAGTTCTAATGTTTACTCTTCTACCTGTGTTTTAAAACACATTCTTTCATTTCTAACACCCATAAATATGCCTCTCTTCAGTTTGTCAACTGAAAAAAAAATTCCTAGAGTCTGCCATCTTCCCCAGTTCGCCTCACCAAATCACTCCTTCACTCTGCTGTAGTTCTCGTTCAGTGCCACTCACACCCTATTACAATAGGACGAAATGTTTGCTTTAAAGTCAAGAAAAGCATGCCTAAGTTCGCCCTTTAACCATACTTATTCAAGCTGTATGCTGAACAACTAATCAGAAAGCTGGACTACTTGCCTCTTTTCACTCCTCATTCCCCCAGCTAAGCATTTTCAGTTCCTTCTTTCATCCCTTCCAATGATATCATTTTGAGTGTCTTAGTCATCAGTTGCTCTTCTTCCATGCTATCTACAAACCTTGTAAATCAAGGGTCTCATAATAAACCACACAGTGCTCTAGGCTCTCTAAAACACACACAAACCCACAAACAACTTGCTGTTTGTGTTGTTTATCCAGTCTATCCAACCCATATGTTACTGAGTAGAGCGACCCTCCAGGATTTTATTGACTGTAATCTAAAGATGTAGACTGCCAGGTCTTTCCTCCTGGTGCCTCTAGAAATTCAAACCACCCAACTTTAGAAGTTGCACATAAACCATTTTCACCATCCAAGAGCCTTTTTATTAGACATTACTCTTGTTAAATGCCACTGAGTTGGTTCCAATTCATACCAACCCTAAATACCACAGAACAAAACGTTGCACCATCTTACACCATTCTCACAATCATTGCTAGGTTTGAGCCAACTGTCGCAGCCACTGTGTCAATGCATCTCATTGAGGGGCTCTTCCTCCTCTACAATGACTCTCTTCTTTACTAAGCATAGTGCTCTTCTGCAGAGACTGCCACCTCCAGAGAACATGTCCAAAGGATGTGAGACAAAGTCTCGTCACCTTCACTACAAATTAGTGAATCATTTAATATGACTCTTCTAACCACAGCCTTTGATACACCCACCAAATGACTCCTGTTTTCCTGTTGTGTCTGGGTAAGGTAGGGGAAAACATTACTGATCGTATTCTATGATTCATCTGTGAGGGACAGTCATTCACCTGATATAAAACAAGCCAGCTCAGATACAGTGGAATTTCACTACCAGCAAGTCAGGAGTGAAGTGTGTCTTCTAAAGGCCAATATTCCTGTGCATTGAAACTCCTTGATCCAAGAGACAACTTTGACATCAGAAGAGTGACAGGAGCCGCAGCAGCAAAATCAGGAGCCAGAGCAAGAGACAGAGAAGTGCACTTGCTTGCTTACAGAGCAAGTAAAGCTGAGTGCTTCATTGCAGGAAGCTAGCTTGTGGGATTCAATGCCTCTAAGCACCTACTTCAAGAAGCTTGGTTTGCTAACCCACAGAGCTAGAGCGGTGAGCCTTCGGGATGGGGCCCATAGCAAATTGGCCTTCCCTTTGGGAATTTATTAGCAGCCTCAAAGAGTGTTGAAACATTAGCCAATCAGAGCGGAGGCCAAGAAAGGAGACTGCGGGCCAGAGAGAAACCTGCCTGTGGGAACAGCAGACACTGTCCTTAACTGAACATTTCTCACTTAAATTGCAACCTGTTCGTTTCCACATGAAGCCCCATAATGGTGCGCACTGGGAGTTGCATGTGGTGACTGCAGGAACTACAAACCTAGTTGAAAAGTAGTATGTTATAGAAGACAGAGCACCCGCCTGCAAAGAGCACTTTGATTGTATGTCTTATGGCACAGATTTGTGAGACATTCGTACTTTCTATTATCTTCTGGGTTTCGGTATATTCTCCCTTATACGGGACAAGAAAAATCACTTTTGCCTCAATCCACTCCCTGCAGCAAATTGTTGTGGTTGTGGTTGCTGTTAGTGCCATTGAGTTTTGGCCAACTCATAGTGACCCCATGGTCAATAGACCCTCTGCTCACCCCTGCCCCGTCCTCACAGTTAGGGTCATTTGATCCCACTGCATGGCTCCAGCATGCTGAGGGCCTTCTTCTTCTTCGCTGCCCCTCCACTTTTCCAAGTGTGATGTCCTTTTCCAGGGTCTGCTAGAAGAGGGACCACTCTGCAAATAGCCAACACTTTCCTAAATTTTGAAGCTTTACTTACTAATTGAGCTTCAGGTTTGAATAAGTGGTACTTATGCCTCCCCTTTGTCTGATGAACTTTAGCTCTGAGAGCTGCTATACTGTGCCAACTCTACCGATGTTTAGTATCTACACTGCATACTCAAGGTGTTTTTTCCATTTAGAAACATTCCAACTTTATTTGCTTAATCCCTGCCCAAGTTCTTTTGACAAGGGCATTATGCTCATCTTATAAATGAGGAAATCAAGCCTCACGGTGTTTAAGTGGCTTATTCAAAGTTGCACATTGTAAATGTGAAAAGTTGTGATTTTAACCTCAGATGCATTACACCTTGTTCATAGCTTTCTCCACTTTCAAATCCTACTCACTTGGCCAACATTAGAAAATTAGAACCAATTAACACTAGCATGTGATAACGACCAGATGGTGAATTACTCAGTAAAAAAGAATAGTCAGCCAGAACACAGGGAGGACTTAACAGTACAGGGGGCTCCCTCTGGGTAAAAGAAGCTCTGGTGGCATAATGGTATAAGGTCATTATCTATCAGAATCAACTCAATAGGAACAGGTTTTTTGAAGGGGTTATGAGTGTATATAAGATGCAAGCACAACTTTTGCAGACGGTCATGCAAAATGGTTGCAGTACTTCAACAGGGAAATGCAAGCCAGATGCAGAAATGGGGAATATCATTGCTGATGTCAGAGAGTGGCTGAAAGCAGAGAACACCAGAAAGATGTTCGCTTCATTGACTATGCCAAGGCATTAAACTTTGTGAATCATAACAAATTATAGATTACATTGTAAAGAATGGGAATTCTAGAGCACATTATTGTGTTCATGTGGAGTCTGTACTTAGACCAAGATGCAATCATTTGAATAGAAGAATGTTGAATGATTTAAAATAAAGAACCGTGTACATCAGGGTTTATCAATTCACCATACATATTGAGCCTGTATGTTGAAGAAGTAGACACCGGACTACATAAAGAAGAATGCAGTATTAGGATTGAAGGAAGATTCATTTACAACCATATTTAGCCTTCGATGTGCATTCTACCATAAAGAAAACACAAATCCTCCCCATTGGACGGATATACATCATGATCAATGGAGAAAGACTGACTTTGTCAAGGATTTCATTTTCCTTGGATCCATGATGGACACTCATGGAAGCATAAGTTAGGAAATCAAATGTCATATGGCAAATCTGCCAAAAAGACTGCTATAAGGTATTATAAAGCAGAGATACAACTTTGTGGATGAAAGTGCACCTGTCCATGGTCATGGTATTTGCCATTGCCTTATAGGCATGCTAAAGCTGGCCAATAAACAAGGAAGACTGTGGAAGAACGGTGCTTTTCATGTGCGGCATTGATGGAGAGTAAGAAATGTCCAATTGACTGCCAGAAAACCAAACAAATCTGTCTCAGTATTCATATACCTTCCAAACAATTTTCTATGAATATACTTAGAGATACACATAGTTTACAAACTTAAGATCATGTTAATACTGTTCTATAGACGTTTATATTTGTTAAAAATACCTTTCCAGATCATTCAATTGTTTTTTACAACATTATTTGCAATACTAGATTATATTTTTTCAGGCCAACATGTAACTCACTACTCTGTCAGCAGACCATTAATATGTGATTAGACGCCAGTGAGTCCGTTTCAACCCATAGCAACCCTATGTACAACAGAACAAAATGCTGCCTCATCCCAATTGTTACGTTTGAGCCCACTGTTACAGCCATTGTGGCAATCCATCTCATCAAGGGTCTTCCACTTTTTCCCTGTCTCTCTATTTTACCAAGCATGATGTCCTTTTCCAGGGACTAGTCTTTCCTGATAACATGCCCAAAGTACCTAAGAGGAAGGCTGGCCACCATTGCTAAGGAGCTTTCTGCCTGAACTTCTTCTAAGACAGATTCGTTTGTCTTTTTTGGCAGTCAATAGTACTTTCAATATTCTTTGCCAGCATCATAATTCAAATGCAGCCATTCTTTTTTGGTCTTCCTTATTCAATGCTCAACTTTCATATGGTGATGAAGTGATTCAAAATATCATGGCTTGGGTCAGGTGCATGTTAGTTCTCAAAGTAACATCCTTGCTTATCAACAGTTTAAAGAGGTGTTGTACACCAGATTTACCCCATGGAAAGTATCACTGATTGCTTTACTCCTGCATCCATGAACAATGACTATGGATCCAAGCAAGACGAAATCCTTGACAACTTCAATCAATTTTTTCTCTGTTTATCATCATGTCACCTACTGGGCCAGTTGTGAAGATTCTTGTTCTTTCCATTACACTGTAATCCATACTGAAGGCTTCAATCCTTGATCTTACTGCATAAGCAAGTGTTTCAAGTTCTCTTCACTTCTGTGGTAGTTACACACTCTGTGGTCAATTTGAAACTAATGAGTGAAGGGGTGGAGTTAACCTGTCAATCAGGTTGCAGCTTGATGACCTCATTTAGAGGTGCTATGGAGATAAATAGCTTGCTGGAGGCGAGATACTTGCTCACTCCCTGTGAGACATTTCTGATGAGAAGCCACATGAAGCTCCCCAGAGGCAGCCAGAGCCCTAGAAGCTGGAGGGGCCATGAGATGCTTACAATACCACTGGATCCACAAGACTTCCCATCCACTGGGCTCTAGCTGCATCCATTCGGCATCATTGCATGTGTTTCGTGACTCTGAAGAGGACTTTATAGATTGGTATCAGATATGTGGGCTAGTATCGGACTTATGGACTTGATCTGGACTGGGCTGGGATGTTTTCTCAAAATTCAATTGCTCTTATATATAAAACTCTTTTCCTCTATGAATTGGTTTCTCTAGTCTACCCGGACTAACACAACTTCCAACAGCAAAGTTGTGTCATCTGCATATCGAATGTTGTTAACAGCTTTTCTCCAATGTTGATGTCACATTCGCCTTCATATAGTCCAGCTTCTCAATTTGCTCAGGATACAGAACGGGCAAATATGGTAAGAGAATACAATCCGGATGCACAGCTTTCCTGATTTTACACCCCATAGCATTCCCTTGTTCTGTTTGCACAACTACTTCTTGATCCAGGTACAAGTTCTGCAAAAGCACAATGAAGTGTTCTGGAGTTCCCATTCTTCTCAAGGCTATCCATAGTTCGGTATGGTCTACAAAGTGGAATGCCATTGCGTAGTCAAGAAAACAACAAAGAGACATCTTTCTGGTATTCTCTGATTTCAGTCAAGACCAATCTGATATCAGCAATGGATATCCCTTATTCCATGTCCTCTTCTGAACCCTTCCTGAATTTCTGGCAGCTCCCACTCAATGTACAGCTGCAACCATTTCTGATGTAAGATGTTAAGAGTCTGATCTAATTTTTACAAATGTTTTAAGTGGTCATCCCAAAACTACTTATGATATTTCATTTCTTCTATTGAGCACTTAAAAAAAAAGTTAAAATCCATTGCCATGAGTTAATTCCAACTCATAGTGACCCTACAGGCCAGAAGAGAACCGATCACTGACCTTTAAGAGTTTCCCAGGCTGTAAGTCTTTGAAAAAGCTGTGAACTGTTTCCCTGCAGATTGGCTGGGAAGTGTAATCTGCCTCCTTTTCAGTCAGCAGGTGAGCACACGTAACCACTGTGCCACCATGTCAACATCGCTCAAACTTGGAAGTGCTTTATAATCCGCAACATTTCATAATTTACTTGGCAGGGTTTCCTAATAAACCTTTGAATCAATGCAATCAATGACTTCTTATTTGAATATATTGTGTAATATTGTTGAATATACTGTTTAATAAGTTTCTATTCCCTTTGCACTAGGATTTTTTTTAATAAGGAAAGATTTCACCTTGGTATATGTTAAAATAATCATTTACTTCCCACGATGTGCAAGTACTGAACTATCCTTTCATTTCTAAAATCAGCCCTGCCTTGTGATGATAGCATGTTACTTGTCAATCTACTGCTATATTCCTTTTACTAACAATTGAAGACCCTTACATCTATTTTCATAAATGAGATTAGTACATAATTTTTCTCTCGTTGTAATATGTTTGCCAGGTTTGGGTTTTAGAAGTATTTTGTATTTGTTAAAGAAGCTAGTGAGCTTTTATTATTTTCAAAGCTTGACCCGCTTTAAAATAGTATAAAAATAAGGTGGTTTGTTCTTTTCCTCTGTCAAAATCTGAGTAGATTCTGTATCTTTTATCACACATGTATTTAACGGGATCCAGTAGTGCTGTGTATTGGAAGAGTTAATGTTATCATCACCATCCTTACAGGAAAATGAGAATGGGAAATCAATATGGTAATACCTAAAACAACTGGCAATAAAAATAACGCATGATCCAACAATACCATTGCTGGACATATATCTCAAAGAAATAAGAGGAAGATCATGAACAGACTATGCTCTCCCATGTCCATTGCAGCAGAGTTCACTATAGCAAGAAGGGAGCAACAGTCCCAAATTCCCATCAGTAGAAGTATAGATTTAAAAGAACTTTGGTTCATATACACAATGGAATAGTACACGTCGCTACAAAACAGTAATGCAACCAAGAAACACCTCATGACAAGGAGGGATCTGGAACCCATTATGCTGAGTGAAGTCAGTCAATCACAAAAGGAAAAATATTGTATGAGACCACTATTACAAGAACAAACACCAAGATGAAGGCAAACTCCTAGTTCCAGGTCATGCCATCTGCCAACCCACACAGTAGAGTCCGGCTAGCACCCATGGTGCATACAGCACCCTCTCCACATCTTAAAAACCACCTTGACAAAGGAGATTTCACTGCAGTTGGGGTCGGATTTTCAAGACTGAGGGAGAGATAAGTGACCAAGGTTAGCCCAAACCAAAAGATACTCCTACCAGAGTGATCCTGACTGGAATTCAAGTCAAGACGCAGAGAGGGAAAGTATGCATGTCTCAGAGAAGACAAGTGCATTTCTGTTGGTAGAAAAATGGGAATCAATCAGCCAGTGGGAAAAAGTACTTAGCAACACTTAGAAGGAACCCAAGGAGAGAAAATGCTTTGTACTATGTTACTAATTGGGCACATTAGACCTTGAGAGATTAAAGTAAAATGTAACATCTGATTTGATTCCCTTTTTGACACATCTAACAGTTGTAGATGTTAAAAATAATAAGTGAAGGGGAAATACACATCCGGTGAATCCCCTCTGAACATAGACCAGGGATGTGAATGGCCTTGCTATCATACAGGGTGCATTGGAAAGCTAGGTTAAAATCTAACACCTTGGAGGGAAGGTGGGGTAGAAAGGGGGGACTGATTACAAGGATCTACATATAACCCCTTCCCTGGGGGATGGACAACAGAAAAGAGGGTGAAGGGAAATGTCGGACAGTTTAAGACATGACAAAATAATGACTTATAAATTATCAAGGGTTCATGAGGGAGGGAGGCGGGGAAGGAGAGGAAAAAATGAGGAGCTGATACCAAGGGCTCAAGTAGAAAGCAAATGTTTTGAGAATGATGATGGCAACAAATGTACAAATGTGCTTGACGTAATGGATGGATGTGTGGATTGTGATGAGTTGTACAAGCCCCAATAAAATGATTTTTTTTTTAATCTAGCACCTTATCATTTGATCTCCATTTTTAAGTTGTTCTAGTTTTTACTATTTCCTGTTTTCTTTCAACTGGGCTTTTTTCTCTATTTTGTTGTTATTATTAGCTTTATAGAACCTTTTTTTTTTTTGCATTTTTTTATGTTTCTCAGCATATGCAATCCAGGATAGGTGACTCTACAGAGACAGGAACTGGATGTGGCAGTCACCGAATCTGGTGTTAATTTAAGGATTAAGAGTGTAGGGGTGGAGTCTAGGCTGTCAATCTGGAGATAGCCAATGAGACTTCTGTGTGGGCATGGCCTTCTCCTGAGAATTCTGGTCCTTCCTCCTTGGAGGTGTAAGACACCTCTCTCTCTCTCTGCTGCTCTCTGGGAGACATTGCAGAATACAAGCCACATGAACGCAACCAGACCTCGGAAGCCGGAGAAGCCACAGAGAGACCCCTGCCAGCACTGAGATGCTTACAATGCCACTGAGTCCAAAGACTTTCTACCCACTGGCCTGTGATCGTCCTGCATTTGGCTTCATTGCATTTGTTTTGTGAGTCTGTGGTATCGGACATATGGACTAATATCGGACTTATGTACTTGTGATCTGGACTGGGCTGGGATGTTTTCTCAGTGTTCAATTGCGCTTGTATATAAAGCTCTTTCTTATACACGTGTGTCATGGATTTGTTTCTCTAGTCTACACAGACTGACACACTGTGTTAATGGTTCCTTGAGGGTATGGCAGGAGAGGTTGGGGAGAAATCGGGAGGTAATAACAGAGTACAAGAAAAAAGAAAATCTTCTAAAGTTGATTGTGGTAATGATTGTACATTTATTAATATGATGGAACTATTGAGTTGTATGACATTTGGATTATATCCCAAAACTGTTTATTAAGAAAAAAAGAAAAGAAAAATGAGAATGTTTAAGAAACTTGCTAATGGTTATGCAGTAAGTCAGTGCTGCAATTTTACACACGTTTCCACTTGTTACTTTCAAGGGCTTCTACACTTTGATAATGTTAGATAAACGGCTGCCCTTCTCCAATTATGAGGGGGCTTCAAAAAAGTTTGTGGAAAAATGGAATTTAGAGATCATGGATTTGTCCACAAGTGCTCTGAAGTCCCATCCCTCATTTAAAACCCATGGAAGAATTAAATATACCAGAACCAAAATGTATGCAATACTCACTAAGTAGTCAGTGACCACTTACCCCCAACAAGCTGTTCATTCAGAAGGAAAGCACTTTATGGATGACCTCAGGAGTACTTGGTAATAATGGCACATTAGTTTTTATAAAATGCCTTTAAATAATTTCAAATGATGTACATTGTAATAATAAATATTAGTTTTCTGACTCCTGAAAGTTAACATCTTCGCCTGCCATGTTTCTCATTTTATTCTATCCATTATAATTCACTAAGAAAATATAATATTCTATTTCTGTCTACATTTGAAAAATAGACCAAGGGAACTGAAGTTGTGATTTAAGAAATACAAGGCAGGCCTGCTCTCCCCTTACTTTACTCCACCACAAACCACAAAGACAAATGAAGACACTCAAGCACAAACACACACTCACCTTCAGTTATCTAGTAATCTTAAGTGGAGGTGTTGTTTCTTTTTAAATTAACTTTTAACTCAGTGGGTGAAGGGAGGCATCGGACAGTGTAAGACATGAAAAAAAAATTTATAAATTATCAAGGGTTCGTGAGGGAAGAGGGGTGGGGCGGGAGGAGATAAAATGAGGAGCTGATACCAAAGGCTCAAGTAGAAGGCAAATGTTTTGAGAATGATGATGGCAACAAATGTGCTTGACACAATGGATGGATGTATGGATTGTGATAAGAGCTATAATTTTAAAAAAATACATAGGGGCAGTGAAAAAGAGGAAGACCCTCAAGGAGATGGAATGACACCATGGTGGCAACAATGGGTTCAAGCACAGGAACAGTGGTGTGGGTAGACACGTTTCCTTCTGCTGTGCCTAAGGTCACTATGGGTCTGGACCGGCTCATGGCACCTCACAGCTACAACAGGACTCTGCCTCGGGAGGTAGTGTTTGTCTGTGGTTGAACTCCAAGTCACCCAAGCCTTTGTTGTTACACTTGGCATTTTGTGTTCATTTATTTGTGTTATACACACAATTAACTGAAGTTTATACACAGAGATGTGTATGTATACATACACATGGACATTTTTCGTGGCAGTGGTTTTGTATTTCAGTTGTGATCCCAGTATTATTAAATTGCTCGCACTGTTCCTGGACATAATAGGTACTGAACATATGTTGAATGACTATATAAAATAGACAAAGTTTATTTTAGAAAAAAAAATTCACTTTTAACTTAAAAAAAGAGTTGTAATTATTTTTGTATATGATTATATTTTGGGTTATGTTTTGCTCTGTGAAGTAACAAACAAACAAAAAACATTACCTCTAGTGCCCCAGTCCATACATGGGTTTATTGCTAACAAAATGTGTTTAAATATGTCTCCATGATCAGAGAATGGCTGCAAACAAGTTCACTTTCTAATTCTTCGTCTCATTAGGGTGGCTTCCAAAAAACGTCCAATTAACATAGTGACCTTTGAACAGACGGCTGGAGCAATTAAGTTCAAGGCAGAGATGCCATCTCAAAAGGTTATGGAGACTATTTGGGGATTTCATAATCCAGATAGGTTTTCTGGAAGGACCAAATGCAAAAAAAAAAACAAAACACCTCACTGCCAGCAGGTCAATTTGGACTCCTAGCAACGCGACAGACTCGAGTAGAACTACCCTTCTGGGTTTCCTGGACTGTCACTCTTTACAGGAGCAGAAAGAAAGCTTCATCTGTCCCTCTGGAAGGACTAAGGGGGTTACTTAAAAGAAGGTGTAAGAACATTGAAAACTGCTTGGTAGAAGAGCCTTTCCTTCCCCTCCCCCCACCCCCACCCCCACCCTCTTTTCCTTGCCGGACACTGCACTGCTCACTTTTTGAAAGGGGAGTAAGGGCTGTGCTGCGAGAATTGATTGGGAACCTCACCCCGTCCACACTCTACAGTCCTGAGGCTGCCCCTTCAGATTTCTTTTTTGGTTCCCAATCTCAAAGTTCTTTGCAGTGGAACACAATTTGAATCACCTGAGGATGGTGTAAACCAAAGAGCAAATGATGCTTTAATGAAGGAGGGTTAGAGTTGAAAACGCCACCTTCCGAGAGTTAGGTGGGAGACAGCCTAAGAAGCAATAACTTCACATTTTGCTATTTTTGCGTGTGAAATAAACTTCTTATAGCACTACTTTTTGATTCATCCTCCTAGTTTACTGATTTATAGATATATGCTAGTCTTTTAATTTTTTTCTTTTTTTCTCCTGGTGGTTTAATAAAGCAAGACATTATCAGTGCTTTTTACTCCCTATTTTTGCCAGCAGCTCCTTTCTCTCAATCCCACTGTGGTCTTACCCTGAGCTTCAGAGAAGATAAAAAGTAATTCTCAGTTACAAAGACTTTGTCTAGAATCACTGAGAGTGAGGGCAAGGCAGAAAGCGACACCGGGTGAGAGAAGTCTATTTTATGTTCTCCTGGAAATAACATATGATTTCTTCAGATATAAGAAGTTTAAGCCAATACCCTCGTTCATTTTAGAGCAATTTCATTGTACTTGACGGCTTACTTTGCTAAAGGATTTAGAATGAGGTGAAATGTACTTTGTTCAAGGTTAAGAAACATTTGCTGGAATTATGAGCAATTTCCAGCTAGAGTTCCATAAAAAGAAGACTTGAAATTAAGCTCATGTGACCTCACCTGACAAAATCCCATACTGACTGAAATGGCTTGTTTAAGTACATATTAGATGGGCAACATTGACAAAGGCTCATGAAATGGGATCTGAGTGGAGAGAAAGAGTGAAAAGCTCTATCCTCCTTCCTCCTGACTACCCTCACCTACATGCACATGCAAAAATGCATCACGCAGCAGCAGGGAGCTGCTGTTCAAAGTTTCCTGCAGTAGTGCACGGGCTAAGGCACACAGCCATAGCACAGTTCAGTAAAATTCTGTTGCACGGGGCTGGAATTTTTTTTACTGAATGGGCTTATGTTCTTAAAAAGCTGAAAAACAGCTTAAAGTTGCTGGTAGCCTAGAATAAGATTACACAGGAGGCTCGTGTGAAATGTAGCACGTGTGAATAGCTGTGCAGATGAACTTCTTTTAAACGGAGTCACACAGCTGGTGCAGTGACTCACCACGCTAGCATCTGCTCTCAACAGACAGGTTCTCTAGAGCGAGCCTGAACTCTCTCCCTTTATGAGGAGGCCTTGGGCTTTTGTGGCAGTGTGAGGCCACTTACAGTGGACATTTGTTGAAATGTTCCCACATACTAGCTTTTCCACATTGAGTTCTTACAATTCTTTGGTTTTATTTTCCCTGTTTCACAGATGACCGGCCTGAGGTCATACACACAAGCCGATGGTTCAGTGGCTCTAATCGCTGACTTTAGCCAGTGCCTGCTGTGATTGTTCGATAGAGATGAAGATAACTAAGAGAGGTCAAAGCAGAAGGGAAGAAATGAAGGGCTAGCCTAATGTTAGTTGGCCTTACTGGCATCAAAAGAGAATTCAAACACAGTTGTGACAATTTGGAATGGAACTCCTTGGTAAAGTGTGACGGGGAATCAATACGTGAAAATACAGTAACCTTCTGGTTTCAATAACTAGAAACCCACCCACGAATCCAGCTGCTACCCACCTCCCAGATGCTGAAGTCTCACTGCTTCCTGAACACAGGCTCCACCTTCCTGTCAAGATTTCATAGGACTTCCCTCAGGATAACAACTAACCTGAAACTGAAGTCCTTCTGGATGTCCTGCCATAACAGATCTATGTACTTTTCCTTCCCAGCCCTTCTCGGAACAGTCTTCAACCTTCAACATAAATACTGTGCCAAACACAGATTTTTAGGTATGGAGATATGCATGGTGTTCCATTTGTCCTATTGGTGCTGGACCAAAATATTAAAATAGATTTACCTATTTTAAAGATTTTTAGAGAAAATGTAGGTTGAATAAGTGATTTTATTTATTTTAATACTATTTTTAATAAATAAAAATAATTTATTTTTAGTAATAGTTATATTAAATAATATTTAATAATATTCCATTATTAAATTACTATTCAATAATAAAAAGATTGAAGTTATCAAGAACTTTAAAAATATTATTTTAATAATATTAAATATGAAATTTAATAATCTCATTTTATTGGGGGCTTATACAACTCTTATCACAACCCATGTATACATCCATTGTGTCAAGCACATTTGTACATTTGTTGCCATCATCATTCTCAAAACATGTTCTTTCTACTTGGGATCAGCTCACTTTTCCCCCTCCCACACACACCCTCCCTCACGAACCCTTGATAATTTATAAATTTTTTGTTTCATGTCTTAACCACTGTCTCCTGTAACCCACTTTTCTGTTTTCCATCCCTCTGGGAGGGGGTTATATGTATATCACTGCGATCAGTTCCTACTTTCTCCTGCCACCATCCCCTTACCCTCTTATCTCTACTCTCATTATTGGTCCTGAGAGGTTTGTCTGTCCTGGATTCCCTGTGTTTCCAGCTCTAATCTGTACCAGTGTACATGCTCTGGCCTACCTGGATTTGTAAGATAGAAATGAGGTCATGATAGTGAGTGGGAAGCATTAAAGAACTAGAGGAAAATTGTATGTTTCATCAGAGCTACACTGCACCATGACCGGCTCGTCTCTTCCTTGTGACCCTTCTGTAAGGGGATGTCCAATTGTCCATGGGTGGGCTTTGGGTGTCCAGTCCACGTTCTCCTTCATTCACATTGATAGGATTTTTTGTTCCGGGTCTTTGATGCCTGATACCTGATCCCATCGACACCTGATGATCACACAGGCTAGTGTGCTTCACCCATGTGGGTTTTGTTGCTTCCTTGCTAGATGGCCACTTATTCATCTTCAAGCCTCTAAGGCCCCAGATGCTGTATCTTTTGATAGCCAGGCACCATTAGCTTTCTTCACCACATTTGTTTATGCACCCATTTTGTCTTCAGCGATCATGTTGAGAAGGTGAGCATCACAGAATGCCAGGTTATTAGAACAAAGTGTTCTTGCATTGAGTAGAGCAACGTCTGTCTGCTACCTTAATACTTAACACATTCCAAATTGGTGGTGAGGTGGGTATGGGAGGCCTGGTAGGGCATGATCAAGGGTAATGTAACCAAGAGGAATTGCTGAAACCCTAGTGGGGACTGAGCATGATAGTGGGACAGGAGGAAAATCAAGGGAAATAGAGGACAGAGCTGGGAGGCAAAGGCATTTATAGAGATCTAGATAAAGATATGTACGTATGCAAATATATCTATATGAGGATGGGGAAATAGATCTATTTGCCTATATTTATAGGTTTAGTATTAAGGTGGCAGAAGGACATTGGGCCTCCACTCAAGTACT
>NW_022103898.1:67790429-67810697 GCF_000313985.2 Echinops telfairi
TAATACTGTAAACTAGATGCCATAAATAATATAATAAATAATAAATGATCATTGTAATGTCCAAAATGTTTTACTGTATTTTCCCGTTTTCGTTTAATAAATTGGGTAATACGAGTGTAAAAAAAAAAGAGTTGTATGAGCCCCTAATAAAATGATTAAACAAAAAACAAAAAGAAACTTAACACATAAATATATGTACATAAATCTATTTCCCTATTGTTATATATAAATATATTTACATATGTATGTGCCTGTATTTAGTCCTCTACAAATGTCCTTTGCCTCCTGGTTCTTTCCTCTATTTCCTTTTACTTTCCTCTTGTCCCACTATCATGTTTGGCCATCATTCGGGTTTCAGTAATTCCTCTCAGCTACCTTGCCCAATCAAGCCCCACCAGGCATCCTACGCCCTCCGTGCGTAGAAATTAGATCACTCTAAATTTCACTATACCTCCTTAGTATTCTTTTCTTTAATAATTAATCATAAATAAGTTAAATACTACTATTCTGAATCTTTTTATAGGTTCATACTGGCTGAGTGATAGGCAAAAGTTATTTATCTGGTCTTAGTTCCCTCATCTGTAAAATGGACACTTGAAGCATTTGCTGATAAAGATCAAGGACTGCAACCTTTAGTATAAATTTTAAATCAATGTAAAGAAAAACAAAACATTCACAACTGGACCGATAAATAACATCATGATAAGCAGAGAAAAGATTGAAGTTATCAAGATCCTTCCTGGATCCCCAATCAATACTTATGGAAGCAGCAGTCAAGAAATCAAACAACATATTGCATTAGGCAAATCTGCTGTGCAAAACCTCTTTAAAGCATCGAAGGACAAGGATGCATGTTGAGGACTATGGTGCACCAGGGTTTTTAATTGCCTCATATTGCATGTGAAAGTTGGACACTGACTAAGGAAGACAAAAGAAGAATTGATTCATTTGAATTATGGTGCTGGCAAAGACAACTGAAAGTACCATGCGCTGTGAGAACAACAAACAAACCTCTCTTGGCGGAAGTATAGTCAGGACGTTCCTAAACAAGGATGGTGATACTTGGTCTCATGTACTTTGGACATGTTATTAGGGAGACCAGTCCATGCAAAAGGACATTATGTTTGGTAAAGTAGAAAGGCAGTGAAAATGAGGAAGACCCTTGATGAGGTGGATTTAAACCAGGGCTGCAACAATGGGCTCAAACATAACCGCTGAGAGGATGGCGCAGGACCGGGCAGAGTTGCGTACTACTGTACACAGAGCCACTTGAAGTTGAACCAACTTGCCAGCACCTATCAACAACAGAGGCTAAAAATACAGGTATGACCTTACAATTGTGGAGTTCACTTGCTAGTGGGCAGACAGACACATAAACCAATTGTCACAGAGCAAAGTAGGGAGCGCACTGAGGGCAATACATACACGGTGCTCTGATCAGGGCACAGGGGTACCACGGTGGAAGAATGAACCAGGACTTCCTGGAAGGAAAATAAATTGGAAGCTGAAAGCATCTCATAGAGGAATCTAAATGCCTTTTCTAGTACCGAGGATGTCCTTGTTGGAAAAGACTCCTCCCTATCCCCCTGAAAAATCCACTTTTGATCCCATCTCTAGTTCCTCTTCTCATATGGCTTGCTCTCCCTAAAAACAAAACACAAACACCTTTTTCTGCTGTCTATGGGCTCATCTCCCTCATGAAGCCACTCCTATGTGAATGCGGTTACATATCCTCCTATGACTCAAGAGTGCATTTAAAACATGCATATCGAGATAGATAAACTAATACTATTTTGTCATATTTTTTAATTGTCTGTTGTGGCTTTCTTATCACTCCAACAAAAGTTTTTTTTAAATCATTTTATTAGGGGCTCATACAACTCATCACAATCCATATATACATTAATTGTGTAAAGCACATTTGTACATTCATTGTTCTCATCATTCTCAAAACATTTGCTCTCCACTTAAGCCCCCGGCCCAACAAAAGTTTAAGTCCCTTGAAAGGAAAAAAAATTATTTAATGAATTTGGTTTTACAGCACCTGGCAAAAATCAGGCAAAAACAAAAATATAAGTAGTCAAAAATATTTTCTAAATTAAATTACTTAGCCAGTGCCTTCTCTAGTTTATCTGATAAGCGGTATTCATTTTATGCCATTTTAGAAGTTCTAATAACGTGAAGAGAAAACATTGTTGTCCCTGTTAATTAATTTACTAACTTTACATCAGTAGTACTATACCAGAAATAAACTGGGTTGATAAAATTTGTGAACATGAAGAAAACAATAATCAGGGAATCAAGTACATGACATGTTTGGTTTATTAGAAGCCTGTGGATAGGGTTCTTCTGGTTGGTAAGCTTAAGAAAGCAACCTATTGTACAGAGAGGGAATGTATTTAGGGTAGAGCACACGTTCGAAAATGAAATGGGCATCACAGAATGGCTTTTTTGTAAAGAGGTATGTCCTGGATATATGTCAGATAAGTAAATGAAGAGGGTTACGCGCACACACACAGAGTATGAATAAGATAGCAAAGAGGGCAGTTAAAGAAAGGACCTTTTTACACTGCTAGTGGTTAGGTATTTTTGAAGTTAGTACTTCTTATTTCTTTTCGTTTTTTGCTTCACTTTTGCTCTTATTTCTCATATTATTTCTCAGTTACATTCTGCCTCATTTCCCTCTCTTACTCCTATTTCTAAATGAAACGACTCTTTCTCTCTCATGGTCCCCACATCTTAAGCACTACACATGCAATCAACCATCTCAAGAGGGCCTCTGAAAATTATACCATTAATTCACGACACAAATAAGTGATTTTCAAACCTTTTTACCCATATTTTCAAAATTTTGAAAAAATCTGTAGACTGTGCCAATTATTACCTCCAAAGCTACCTTCCTTGCCTGATCTGCTAAAAGGGATGTGGGTCCTGAACTTGCTTGCTCAACTGGCTCCTGCAGTGCAAGGGGCTTCCTTTGTCCAGGCTCCTGAAGCAAAGGTAGCTTCCTGGGTGCTAGAGTGCTGCAAAAAATCAGCATCTCCAGTCCCCAGTCTCTATAGAGTACCCTGTATCTCCAGCGCACAGCTCCTGCAGCACAGCTTCTTCAAGGCCCAGCTCCTGCGGTGCAAGACATTTCTCCACAGTGCCAGGCTCCTAGAGCAGGTAGCATCTCCAGGGCCAAGCTCCTGTAATTCACAGAGATTAGCAGCACCTGGTGGCCGCCAATGAGACATCTACTTGTGACGTTTCCCCCAGCATGCCAAAAGGAAAAGGAGTCCAGGTGGTGTAATGGCTACTCACTGGCTGCAATCTTCAAGGTCAGCAGTTCAAAACCACCAGCTACTCTGAGGGAGAAAGATATGGCTTTCTACTCCTATAAAGAGTTATAGTCTCAGAAACTCACAGGGCAAGTTCTACCCTGCCCTATCGGGTCGCTAGCAGTCAGTATAGACTTGGCGGCAATGAGTTTTGTTTGTTTTTTGGTTTTTGGCTCAGAGAGTAGATTTCCAGAAAATTCTAGGAGGTATATCTCCAGAGAGTTTCAGAGGTTCAATTTTCAGCGAGGTCTACTATGCTGATGCTACAGAGATTTCTCTGTCATTCAGGGAACTACAGCTTGTCCCTCTCCAACAAGGTTGGCAAGAGAGAAAGGAATTGATTGTTTTTATATCTGCTATTCTTACATCTGTTATACTCATAGTGACCCTATAGTGACTGTAACTCTTTATGGGAGCAGAAAACCCAATCATTTTATACAGATATCTGAGAGTCAGAATTAGCTCAATGGCAGGGAGTTGGGTTTTGTTGTTTTGTTTTTATTTTTATATCCTTTAGAATTTATCTACTTCTTCCTAGTCAATCCCTTACTACCAAAGTCTCTTTCAGTTCAGTCATTCTTTACTACTCAAATGATTGCATGGTTTCTGTGTGAGGGGGCTTCAAAAAATTCATGGAAAAATGTCATGATCTTTCCACAAATTTTTGAAGCCTGCTATTTTTTAAAAAAATTTAAATCAATGCAAAAGATGAATTATATGGTGTCTGCATATTGTATACATGCTTAAAAGTATATTTTTGTCAAGATCTTCTACTTAGATCATTTAATGAACAAAGAGGTCCACAATAGAACGTAATTTGCAAAGCCAGTTTTTAGGATCATGTACATCAACCAATTCAGACTTTTACAATGTCTGAATGAAGACTTGTTCATTCAAAGACACGTGGTGGAGAACAAAAAATCATATCATTGTGTGCTCACCTCCCTGATATGATCGCTGAAGACAAATGGGTGCATAAGTAAATGTGGCGAAGAAAGCTGGTGGTACCCGGCTATCAAAAGATAAATAGCGTCTAGGGTCTTAAAGGTTTGAAAGTAAACAAGCGACCATTTAGCTCAGAAGCAACAAAGCTTATGTAATCATGAGGTGTAAAATGGATCAGGTGTCAGGCATCAAAGAACAAAAAATCATATCATTGTGAATGAGGGGGAGTGCAGAGTGGAGACCCAAAGCCCATATGTAGGCAATTAGACATCCCTTTATGGAAGGGTTGCAGGAGGAGATGAGCCAGTCAGGGTGCTGTGTAGAAACAATGAAACATACAACTTTCCTCTAGTTCCTAAATACTTCCTCACCTCCTCCCTCACCCCCCCACTATCATGATCTCAATTCTACCTTACAAATCTGGCTAGACCAGAGGATGTACACTGATACAGATCGGAACTGGAAACACAGGGAATCCAGGACAGATGATCCCTTAGGACCAGTGGTGAGAGTGGTGATACCAGGAGGGTGGAGTGGAAAGGGGGAACTGATTACAAGGATCTACATGTAACCTCCTCCCTGGAGGAAGGACAACAGAAAAGTGGGTGAGGGGATACGTCGGACAGTGCGAGATATGACAAAATAGTTATTTAGAAATTATCGAGGGTTCATGAGGGAGGTGGTCTTAAAGTGGGGAGGGAGGGGGGAAATGAGGAACTGAAGCCAGGGTCTTAAGTGGAGAACAAATGTTTTGAGAATGATGAGGGCAATGAATGTACAAATATGCTTTACACAATTGATGTATGTATGGATTGTGGTAACAGTTGTATGAGCCCCTAATGAAATGATTTTAAAAAAAAAACAACACATGCTGGTACATGTTTTCATGGCATCCTCCTCACCGAGAGAGGTGGAACAGACAAGAGAGACAGCAGGTGGGGAGGTAAATAAGTAGACAAGGTCCCTGCCAAGAAGCTTCCCAACACAAAGTATTATTTCATTATCAGTATTATTACTATCCTTCTTACGATTGTCATTGCTATTTTGCCACACTTTCGTGAGTCTCTCCTTCAGCTCCAGTGCCTCCCCACGCAGTTGCTTTATTTGATATCCTGAAGATTTTACCCGACCGTACATCATAGCGAGATTGGTGATAGGTGAAAGGTATGACACCTCTTGGAAAGTAGGGGAAGAGCAATTATGGATGAGCAGTTGAGAAGGAAGCAGCAGCAGCCCACAGACTCTTTCCCAGACATCTCAATTGCAGGAGAATGCAGTTGGAGATATTAGGGATCAGAAAACGGATCCTCTCAAAAGTGTCCATGGCTGGTGCCCCAAGCAAGCCTTTGCCAGAACCCCAGGGTGCAGGTCCCATGTGAAGACGGGTGGAGTGGGAACTGTGATTTTCCAAAAGCAGACAAAGAAAAAGTAAAGACAAGCAAATCGTTTTTCAAGGAACAAGACAGAACATATATATATATATACATATATATATCATATTCTTTAAAAACTCAGAAAACAAAAGCTTTCTTGCAAGAATAAAATAGAGACGTAATAATACTGCACCAAATGTGAAATCTTACTCCCGCCAGTACTTCTGCTTGGACCAGGTCTCACTTTTAGGATTTGTGACTCAAAATCTCACAAGGGTTAAATCCTCCATTTACAGGAGTTCTGTTTCTTATTTAGAACAGTAAGTTCTCCTTATATCCACTACTTGACTGAATTCCATGATAGAAAAAGAGATGGGGAATTTTAAACAAAAAGCAAGGGGGATGTAGCCAATTTGACCACTTGGGTTAGTAACAAGTTTAACATGGCTCCGCAACTCCCTTTAGTGTTCTGTCAACTATTTTGACACCAGCTGAAGGTGCTGAAGGATGTGTGTTTTCTGAGAAGAAATGGGTGACGGATTTGAAGGGTCGGCTTTAACATGAAGAATAAATACATAGGAATTTGGAATAGATTCTCAATGAACACTAATGTGCAATGAGGTTTTTGCAATTGAAGAAAATATTTTAAATTTAAAAATCTTTTTTCAAGGAAACTACTGTTTCCTGTTATTTCTGGGAATCTATAAATGCTAGTGTTTTCAAAGGGAAACATTTATAGAGAGATATTGAATGTGTTTTACAAGTTTCCTAAGAAACTTTGTTATTCTGTTTTATATAAATACCATTTACTCTCAATTAATGTTTCTTCCCCTCCCACCCCCACCACACCCCAAAATCAAGATCCTCATGAAAGTATGAGCTCCTCAGATAAATTTGGTAAAAATTTTCCTCTCGAATAAAATCCATCCTCTCCAGAATACATTGTTGGAACTCATTATTTTGGTCAAAAAATCTCTGTGCTTCCTATTTTGTAGTACACTATTTTGGGATCTTCAAAATAAATATTTTTGGTGAATTCAAAAACTTTGAACTTCATATTCATTATCTTGCATATATAGAAGTACCTGCTATAATTTGCATGGTACTTTCTTTGCTAGAGAGAGATATTGCCCTTCATTGCAGAAGTAAAAATAACCGATCTGGTGGATATTATTCAATCAGAAGGATCTATGTGAAGACCTTCAGACTGGTCCCAGAAATAATTTTAGGGCCATCCCTTCCAGAAAAATAAATAAATATGCTATGCAACCAATTTTTATGCTCATCAAAATCTCTTTCATTGACCTGCTAAGTGCTACAATTATTGAGATGAACAAATTCATGATGGGTACTTTTAAGATCCAAACAGTGAAAGATCTTGCCTCATTGTCTAACTAGTCATTAACCAAGAAAGTCAAGAATCACTCCAATTTGGGTGGGGTGGGTGGGGGTGGGGGCAGGGACAGAAATAGTGTGTTGTCATCCTGTAATATATCCATGCCCACAGGTTTCTCACACACTTACTTGAACAATGGCGTTCCACAAACAATGCACTTATAGACTCCAGGATCTTGGTGGTGTGTGTATTCTCCTTCGAAGGCACTGTCAGACAATAAACAGGGCATGAAAAAAAATTAAACATTCATATTATTTCTTATAGAACATCATTTACTTAAATGACAATTCTCTAATAAACGTGTCAAGGGCTTTATGTTCTATAATGAGAGCAGACCAAACATATGGGAATAGGAATATAACTAATATATTTCCAATCTATATAATAAAATGTGCATATAACTACTGAAAACTAGTGGTTAAAAAAATCAAGCCATCTAATTATGTAATGCTTAGGGAGAAATAAATTACTATTTTTGTAAACTGTCTCTAGTTTAGATTTGCTTAAAAAATATTATCAGATAAGATTTCTGCTACTCTACAGTATCCAAGTGCGTATATCAGAAAACCCAGAGGAGTCCGAGACATGAAGTGGAAGAAGTCTTATTTTTCGGTTTGAAAAGGAATATTGCAGCTTTAAGGGAATATTTTTCTAAGTTAACAATCTTAAGGGCTAGGAGGTCATTCAGCTAATACAAATCAGCTGTGTGAGCCCAACAAAAAGTCTATGTACTCTGCAGCTTGTTTTTATTATCCTTTCACCCTCTTTATGAGGGCCAATTTTTTATAAACAGAGTTTTTCAGAATGACCTAATCGCGGGTTGTTTGTGTGCATTAAATCATTGAGCTGGTCCCGTACACAGCGAGACAAGTCGAGATCCTCCTGAGCTGAGACTGGAGGCCACTGCTCGCTCATTGTGCGGCGAGAGCAGGCTCTGTCAGGGATTCAACATTCAGTAAACTCAGTAAACAATATATGACAAGAAGAGTGTTCCTATTAGCAAGGACCCCATGTGTGGTAAAGAGCACTTTCAGATCATGAATGAAAACAAGAAGTTACATCATTAATAAATCTGGATCAGAGGTAAGTGACGGCCTTGCGCCAAGCCCCATGGTATAGATTAGACAACAAAATGGTTGGACCTGGCACGTGAGCTTTGAGCTGGAATCAGCTGAGAGAGACTTTATTCACGAAAATCAGTCTTGGAAATGAACAAACTCCTTTTTCAGGACTTAGGGCGAACTTCCAAGGGCTAAAGCCATGTGAGGGCAGTTATTGAAAATTTTTGACATTCCAACCACAAATGAGCCAATAAATACTTTCTCCACATGTGCTTCAAAAAGAAATTGGAGTGGGGTAGAAAGGAACTAAATTATGCTACCTTCTTTTTGCAGCCAAAACGTCTATCCTTACAATGGCCACCTTCAAAATTTCAGCATCCTGGCTCAGTGCCATGTCCCTCATGGTTTTGCTTACTGTGATGTCTTCCCAAAAAATGTACCTAAGTCGCTATTACTTCCACACAGTTTGTAGTAAACTAAAAACAGGCCTTTTGCAAAAGCCCTGGGACTTTACATAAGATAGACTGTTGATTAAATGGGGAGAAGGATAAATAAAAGTCTTAACCTACACAATGCAATTTTTCAGGGGCACTGATTTGCAGACGTTGGCAAATGAATGTAGAGGTCTTTAATTGGCATGGAAAAGGGCTCACAGAGGGTGAGGGGATGAAGAAGGCTAGCTCTAGTTAAATGAGTTTTTCTTATAGCTCACTTTACCTTTCGGTCCCTTTCTCCTGAGTGACATGGTACTGCAGGGGTGTTAGCCGCTTCCTCAGTTCCTGCTGGGAAAAGACCACCTTACAGTTCTTTTTATCCCTACATGACCCTGAAAAGAGAGAGCATATATGGGAGAGCGAGGCTTTTTAGTTTGAATCCTGAATAATTGCTTTGGCTCGCTGCCACAGCACAGCTTCTGCATTCGCTTTTCAATGACCAGACCAGTCCCTAATGCACAAGAAAGGCTTACCTGAGCTCCAGCTGACTATTTCTCAGTTTACAAAGACTGCTTCTTCGGACCCAGGTGATTCGACTGGCACAGTGACAATGTGCTGCAGCCAACTGTGTCTCGCGTGATACTGAAAACTCGGTGAACATTCCCAAAATGGGAGTACGTCCTTTGCCCCCCCATGCCCCGAAATACTTTATCCCCCCACATGAATTCAATAAGTAAAACTCTATCTACAAACATGATTTATCCACACATAAGAAGGTGGACATGATGATAAACCATAACTTTCCATTCCATGATTTTGCAAGTTGGTAGGACAGCTTGAAAGCGTCATCATTTAATTTCCATTCTGGGTGCTTTCCTTACCAAACTACTTTGTTTTTTCTTTGCACCCTAAAAATGTATTTTCCCACAACGAGGAATGGCTGTTCTCTGTGGTTCTGTCAGACACTTCTCTGGGTTATCCGGAGTTCTTAACAACAAACGTCTCCTGAAAGACTCTATCTTGCCATGTCAACCACGACGCAGAGCTGAGAACTGAGCTACCCATCTGTATGTCATTTAGCACCATAGAAGGAACTGCAGGTTTAAATTACATGGTATTGGATTGCAATTTCCTAACATTGGATGCTTTTACCTTGAGCCCCTTAGACTATACAAGAAGACATATCCAACCGTGCAGATTCAAGAAATCCCCAGAAAAGGAATGAGAAAACTAGGAGAGGGGGGACAAGCAGAGCAAAAATAAGTGGACATGGTTCCAGAGATTTTTTTTTTCCTAAATGTACAAGAAGGCTTCAAAAAGTTCATGGAAAACTCCCATTATTTTTTCATTCCCATTTTCCCCGGAACGGTGACGTTCCCTTGCGCTTAGGGAGACGTCACAGATTAAGTATATGTGAATGGTGAAGTAATTCTAATGGGGTTCCAATAACAATGGTCGTTTTTATTTCAGCCTCTGCAGACCGCAGTAAAATGTTCAGACAACACCTGTTTATGTATAGCATTTACTTTCCTTGCACAAATGATTGAGAAGATATATAACTCTGGGGCAGCGCACCCATTACTCACTGCAGAGCAACTGCTTTTCTTTGCCATCCATCACACTGGGAGAGGGGCTTGCAGATGGTCTTCAATGAAATGATTCCTGGCCATGTTTTGAAGTAGTAACTAAAAGAAAGCTTGCTGGGGTTCCTGAATCTTGAACTCAACTTCTTTTGAAATCTAAATAAGTCTGATTTATAAGTGGAATGCTTTCTACTTCTTTACATTCTAAGCACTTGATGTCACAGTGTGTTTGACAGGTGAAATGAAACTGGGGGGCAAGGTGAGGGGTAACCAGTTTCTCTGATTGAGAAATTAAAGCAAGATATCAACTCCCAGAACCAGGACCCCCAGGACAGAGGGGTGGACTCTCTCGGAGGAAACATGGAGATGGCAGGGGAAGAGCCAGGGGGAGCTGGGAGACGCAGACAGCCATCTTGAGCAGGCCTGCCGGCTGTCAAACAGCAACAGGCCACTACTGACCTCCACTAGGCCCCTCGGCTGGAAAGAGCCACAAGAACAGCTGACATGTCACACTTGTGATGCACTGGCCTCTCAACTTACTGGACCCCCTATTACACTAGGCTGTGCCCAAATCGTACGACTTCACGTATATTTTTAATATTGTCAGAGGGGTAGATGGAAATGGTCCTTGTCACAGCAAGCCATTCAACGTCTTAAATTCAACCCTACTGTTCCTATGTAAGGTGACTACAAGAAGTTAGTTCTTACTCAATTCATTATAGACTTCTTGGAAGTTATCTTTTTGTGTTTATTTTATTTGTCAGATGGCTTTATCTTCGTTAATTTTTGTCAAAGAAAGTCATTACTTGCAAATTTAACATGACAGAATCTTAGTTACAATTATTCTTTCCAATGGCATAGATAATTAAACTCTGTACAATTAAATGATTCTGTCCAAGATATTTTGTTAATGTACATTCATTCATACAAAAAGACCAATTGTGTTCCCAGAGCTGAGAGAACTGAGCTACCCATCTGTATGTCATTTAGCACCAGAGAAGCAACTGCAGGTTTAAATTACATGGTATTGGATTGCAATTTCCTAACATTGGATGCTTTTCTGCTTTTTTACCTTGAGTCATTTACTAAGGAGTGTTCATAAAAAGTAGCTTAAAGCACAGATGCTTGCAAATCATTTACCCAAAGATGTTTCTCTCTCTTTCATTCTCTCTGTCAAAATCTTTTTTGTTGGGAGAGGAGGGAAAGAAAAGAATAAAACTGTTGGTCAGTATTGGTGAACCATGTCAAGTACTTTTGCAAGGAAGAAAGGTAAAATTGAAAACATCTGATTGAAGTAAATAATACAAACATAAAAGCTTTACTGGTGAATGAAGGGTATTGAAGAGACTTTATTTCATAGATTAGAAATTACTTTTGATCTAAACATTCTTAAAAACAGATTGCTTTCTACTATGAACCATCTCATTAGCTGCTGAGAGAGCTCGCGTGAATGGCAACCTCTGAAAGAGTGCTGCTGTGCATACGGGAAGGGGCAAAGCCTTCATTCCAGCGCTCTGCTTGTCTTTCGAGAACCACTAAAGCAGCACTCACACAAATTCTGTAGGAATGTGCCCTATGTCATAGCCTACAAATTATTTGGTTTTGGTGCACTTAAAGGTCACCTTCCAAATTAGCAAAATTTTCCTACATCCTGGCTTTTCAACCTTAAATATAAATATTGTTTCCTAACTGTAAGTGAGGTTTGTTCTTTAAGAAATTCTAGTGCTTATTTAAAGCTGTCAAACTTCATACATTTTCACTCTTTGGCCATACTATGATCTCAAAACAATTTGGCTTTTAAAGTATACCTAACAGCAAAAGGAAGTATATGTATACCAGAAACAATTGTTGTGATTTTATATTAAGCAATTTAGTGAGAAATTAATCAGATTTTAACAAATTCCTTGCCACATCATTTAAAAATAATATACTTCCTGGGCAACTGAAAGTTTTATTGTTACATGAGCTCTTCTTGCATCAGCATCGTAGCCCAAATTTTATACACACACACATGCACATGCGCTTATGCGCACAAAAAAGCTTCACTTTTATCTCTGGTTTCTGAAGCCATATGGTGCCATTGTTAATTCTGAAGATATGATTTTGATATTCTAGAGTAATTCATTGGATAGTTTCCTTTTACACTCTTCATTTAGGTGCTGTACTTGTCTTACACGGGTAATTTAATATTAGTATTGTGTGCCATCTGTTCAATGACCTCAAAATTAACTTAGGAGGATGCTAAGGAAAGGTTTTTCCTTCAGATGAATGTCTAACATTGTACTTTGAATGGGCATGTGGGTGTAGATCTGCACACATCACACACACCGTACACGTATGGAGGTATACCACCTCTTTGGTATTTAATCCTCCCACCACTCCCTACGGAGTCCAGTTCAGGTAGGTCGCATCCATTTTAAACTTAGTCCGAGGGTACTTTTCACTAAAATATGGCCAGATTCCCCTGTTACCCTGCGATTTGCTCCATGCTGTTGCCCCAAGGCTTTAAAGCGGTTAAAACAGAAATAACCTTGCAGCAAGGAGTTCACTTTCCACCTCTGCCCGCTTCCTAGCTAACTTCTCTGGCTAAGTTTGTAGAGCGACAAGTATGCTATAAAGATCACAGCAATTAGACCTGGCAAACTCGGTCGGAATAAATGTACACACTGTCATTCCGATGATAAGGAATTCTGAAGGTAAACTGTATCTCAGATAGCAGCCAGTCCAATCTTTCATTATGCTACAGGACTTTCTTGGCCATTCATTTGTTGCTAACAGCACCTTCAGAGGAGTCTTTTCCTCACAAGTTTTTGTTTTGTTTTGAATGATGAAAATAGGAATTGAAGGAAGAAAACTAAATTTTCTGAACACTTTATATGCCAGGCACACCAAGTTACTGTCACAGAATCTTATTGAATCATCTCCAGAATTCTAGGATATATATATATTATACTCACTTTACAGATTCAGAAACTGAGGCTCGGTTAGGCTACAATCTAATTTACCTAAAAATAAACAGCAAATAGCTGTATTAACATCAAGCCAAGGCTGTTTAAAGACAAAGCTGCTAGTGGTCTAATTTGGGGACGAAAAACTATGCTAATGCTTTCTTCTTTCTTTTTAAGTTGCATTATAACTTTCAGCTTGAAACTATCATTAATTTTCTAGTAATGAGAAAGAAAATTAATAATGACCATGGGACACCCTGAATAGTACACTGACTCGTATCAGCCAATGGCGGTTTGCCCCATATTCATTTTTTCAGCACAAGGTCGAGACAAGGTTCAAATGGGATGCTCACAAAGTCTATAAAACGTTGAAAGGCTTTTTAACTTCCTGTTAAGAAGTAAATCAGATCTGTTACCTAAATCTTACAGCCCTTTTAAGTCATAAATCTCATATTTCAGTGTGAAAACTCAAAATAAAACAAAACCCAAAGATCTCATAACTTTAACTTTGGTTCTAAGGTCAGAAAAAAAATGAAACTATTAAATATTTTCCCAAGATAATAAATGAATAAGTGATAAGAATATCTTGTTTTGCTTCAAATTTACTAGGTTAAAGCAGTAAAGTTCATCTTGAAATAGCTTGCTGCTACAGTTGAATAAGCATACTTTTTTCACTATAAGTTTCAATTTTCAGGTGATTGTTAATCTGCCATATTTGAACACTGAACAAACTGTTTTTTATACTAGGAATAGCATTAGAATTTTCTAAATTAATAGGCATTTATAAAAGCATAACCCAGTCCATTTTTAGATAAGTACACAACATGTATATCATAAAGCTTTTTGAGGAGGGGTTATGTAGTAATTTAACAAAGGCTTCAGGAGAAATCAAAACACAGGCAAAGAAAAGCTCTATGCTTAGAGATACAACCCCATTCTTTTGATCTTCATTCCAAGTAAACATTATGTAGGAAAAATGTTTCTGAAGAATCACATTGATGTATCAGGACACTCTTGCTTCTGTTATCTGGTTTCCATGAAAGTAGGGCTATCGGACTTACTTTGAGGACCACTAACCCAATATATTTTCTGACTGTTTAATTAAGTCATCAAAAATGCTGTGTGTCCAAGGGATCAGGTATCAGGCCTCAAGGAACAAAAATCATATCATTATAAATGAGGGTGAGTGCAGAGTGGAGACCCAAAGCCCATCTGTAGGCAACTGGACACCCCCTTACTGAAGGGTAGCAGGGAGGAGACGAGCCAGTCAGGGTGCAAGGTAGCAACAAAGAAACACACAACTTTCCTCTAGTTCTTAAATGCTTCCTTCCCACCACCATTATGATCCCAATTCTACTTTACAAATCTGGCTAGACCAGAGAATGTATATTGGTACAGATAGGAACTGGAAACACAGGGAATCCAGGACAGATGATCCCTTCAGGACCAGTGGTGAGAGTGGCGATATGGGGAGGGTGGAGGGAAGGTGGGATAGAAAGGGGGAACCAATTACAAGGATCTACATGTAACCTCTTCCCTGGGTGATGGACAACAGAAAAGTGGGTGAAGGGAGATGTCGGAGAGTGTAAGATATGACCAAATAATAATAATTTGTAAATTATCAAGGGTTCACGAGGGAGGGGGGATCAGGGAGGGAGGGGAAAAAATGAGGAGCTGATACCAAGGGCTCAAGTAGAAAGCAAATGTTTTGAGAATGATGATGGCAACAAATGTACAAATGTGCTTGACACAATGGATGGATGGATGGATTGTGATAAGAACTGTACAAGCCCCCAATAAAATGATTAAAAAATATGTTAAATAAAAATATTTAAAAATATATTTAAAAATAAAAATTATCTGTAGATGACTCAATTCTTGTGTCACGTCAAGATTGATGTGATGTATACTCCAGTGCCAATTTTCAAGATTTCCAACAAACACTCAAGTATACCAATGCTTGCATATTCTTATTAAGATTATAATCATTTCGTTTTAAAAGGTTTACAAATTTTGAAATGAGGCGTTTCTTTTGATTCCATAAAAATAAATCTTGAATTAAAAAAAAAGTGTCAGGTAGAACTTTCATTCAGTACTTATTTATTAAGCATCTACTATATGTTGGCACTACTCTAGGTATATGAGCACTGCCTGGAGTCGATTCCCGCTTGTACCCATCCTATGGAACAATATAGAACCAGCCCATAGTTTTCGAGACTGTAAGCAGTTGGAAACCACCAGTTGCTCTGAGGGAGAGACAGGGCTTTCTACTCCTTGAAAGAGTTACAGTCTGGAAACGCATCGGGGCAATTTTGTCCTATAGGGTTGCTGTGAGCCGGCATGGACTCGATGGCAGTCAGTTTAATTTAGAAGTCTTTGTGGAAGCAGACTGCCTCATCTTTCACCCTTGGAACGAATTATAAAGCCTCTTAGAAGGTAACAGGTATGCAAGAAAGAAAGACGAAACAGTAAAAGTGTAGCAGAGCGAAGACCGAGGAGTGAGAGTTTAATCTTAAACAAAGTGGTCAAGGTAAGCCTCACTGAGGAGCTGACATGTGACCAAAACCCACTTTTTAAAAAAAATCAATTTATTGGGGCTCATACAATTCATCACAATACATAAATCAATTGTGTAAAGCACATCTATACATTTGTTGCCCTCATCCCCAAAATTCGCTTTCCTCTTGGGTTCCCGGAATCAGCTCATTTTCCTTTTTTCCCCTCCCCTTCCCTTCCTCCTCCCCTCTCCCCCATGCACCCTTGATAATTTATAAATGATTATTGTATCTTATATTACACTGCCCGGCGTCTCCCTTCACCCACCCCTCTGCTGCCCGTCCCCCAGAGAGGAGGTTATATGTAGCTCCCTGTGATCAATTCCCCCTTTCTACACCCCACTTCCCTCCTGGTACCGCCACTGTCACCCCTGGTCCTGAGAGTTCATCTGTCCTGGATTCCCTGCGTTCAAAACCCACTTACTGAAGAATAGATGAGTGATGCTATCTCTGGACAACGAGCTTTCCAAACCAGGAGGAAGTGAGGAAACGAATGGCAGTGCAAGAGAGGAGTGTGCTAAGAAGTTCGCAGTCTAGCATTAGACCCAGAAAGCAAGCATTAGAATGTGAGTGTTACAACAAGAACTGAACGGAGACAAGCAACAACTTAAATATGCAAAAATGAAATACTTTATAAACAAGACAATTTACAACTACCTATCTTAATAGACACTCTGGCACTTTCTTTTTAACTTCCAAGAAAAATCATCCTGAATGTCCTCCTAGCAAAGTGCTACACTCAAAATAATCCAGATACTATTTTCCTGACTAAACTTTGAGCGGAAGCGGGTAATGATCAGAAAGCATCACTACGAGGGCCCCAGTTCATAGGTGCACAGGTTTATTCCCAACAAAACCTGTTTAAATATGTCTCTGTAATGAGTAGATGACTGCAGACAATTTTTCTCAGTAATACATAGTCTCATTAGCCTGACTTAAACTAAGAAAAAGGATGCCTTTTGTGCTGCGGGGAAAAGCTGAGGCAGGGCTAGCATGAAGTTAATAAAACTCAAGTGGCTATATTCCCAGATGACTGAAGCTTGGCAACGTGGTTGCAGGAATGAGGCCCACATAGCACAGCAATGTGTAGACTGATGAAATGGCTTAAGGAAGTTAGGAAGATCTCAAAGATGAATTCAAGGCAGAGGTTGGCTCAGAGATGTGGCAACTATCTCTCAAGATGGCAAAGGGGTCCATCCTGCCATATGGCCTTTAAGGACACGGGGGCTATCATGGAGACACTGGAACAGTCCGAACTAAAAACTGTGAACTAGGAACAAGCCAAAAGCTGCATTGGGGAGGAAAAGGGCAGGAAAGTTGCATCAAGATTTTTGTTGCCATTCCAACTATGCACTTGTCTTTTTCAATTATTAAGAGTAACCAGGAGAGTAAATGTTTTGAGGATGAGGGCAATGAATGTACAAATGTGCTTTACACAATTGATGTGTCTATGGGTTGTGCTAAGAGTTGTATGAGCCCGTAATAGAATGATTTAAAAAAAAAAAAAAGAGTAACAGGGCTAGGTATGAGAATTTCCTTGGGAAACTTTACCCCATCCACTCTACAGCCCTGATCCTGCCCTTTCAGACTCCTTTTTCCACAAAGAATTCTTCCGCAGAGGTTTAGAAGTTTATATACACTTCAGAAGTGTATTGACCTAGATGAAGGGTACATTAAAAAAAAAGAACAACTTCACATTTTCATAATTTTGCTTAATAAAGGTTTCTATTACTTTGCAATAATACTTTTTACTTAGCCCCATATAAATGTATACCCTGCATTACTTTTCCTTTTTTAAACATTCCTACTTTATAAATTAAGTTCAGTTTAATATATGTCCTCCAAGGCCTAAATATAACACAAGGAAAATAGAACTCCAAATCTGGAGAGTCAGAAAATATTAGTTATATAATTATTATTTTGGGTAAATAATACTATTTTCTTTGTGATAAAAAAATCTATCTTTGTCATCGTAATCATATTTCATGCCTTTGTGCTATTTTTGGTCTATGCAGAGTGCTAATTAACCTCAATGAACATTATAAGCATGACAGCACAACAATACCATACCATATCATATGTTTCAGTTTCAATCACTTCAACAAGTAGCATATGATCAAGAATCACTGGTACTGAAAGAAGTCCAATCTTCAGTAAAGTTATTAGCCAAAAACAAGGCTCCAGGAGCTCACGGAATACCAACTGAAATGTTTCAACAAGGTGATGAATTAGAAGTACTCACTAGTCTATGCCAAGAAATTTGGAAGATAGCTACCTTAACAACTTTGAACCCATTCCAAAGAAAAGTGACCCAACAGGATATTCAAATTATAGAACAATATCATTGATATCACGTGCAAGTAAAATTTTGCTGAAGATCATGCAACAATGATTGCAGTAGTACACTGACAGGGAGCTGCCAGAGATTCCGGAAGGATTCAGAAGAGGAGGTGAAACAAAGTTCTATCATTGCTGATACCAGATGGGTATTGACTGAAATCAGAGAATACCAGAAAGATGTTTCTGTGTGTTTTATTGATTATGCCAAGGCATTTGACTATGTGGATCATAACAAACTATGGATAGCCTTGCAAAGAATGCAGAATTCCAGAACACTTCATTGTGTTCCTGCAGAACTTGTACGTGGATCAAGAACCAGTTGTGTGAATAGAACTAGGGAATACTGCATGGTTAAAATCAGGAAAGGTGTGCATCAGGGTTGTATCCTCTCATTATACTTGTTCAATCTGGATTTTGAGCAAATAATGAGAGAAACTGGATTATACGAAGAAGAATACAGTATCAGGATTGGAGGTTTACTAACAACCTTCAATATGCAGATAGATGACACAACCTTGCTTACTGAAAGTAAGGAGCACTTGCAGCACTTGCTGATGGGGAATCAAGGATTTCGGCCTTCAATATGGATTACAACCTAATGTCAAGGAGACCAAAATCCTCACAACTGGACACATTGGTAACATCATGATAAATGGAGGAAAGAGTGAAGTTGATGGAGATTTCATCTTGCTTGGATCCACAATCCATGCTCATGGAAGCAGCAGTGAAGAGAACAGACAAGGTATTGCATTGGGTAAATCTGCTGCACAAGACCTCTTTCAAGAGTTGAAAAGCCAGGATGTTAGTTTGAGGACTAAGCAGTACCTGACCCAAACCATGGTATTTTCAATGGTCTCAAATGTATATGAAAGTTAGACACCGAATTAAAGGAAGTCCAAAAAAAGAACCAAGGTATTTGTATTATGGTGATAGAGAAGAATACTGAAGGTTCTCTGGACAGCCAAAAGTACATACAATCTATCTTGGAAGTCGTACAGCCAGAATGCTCCTTAGCAAGGACAGTGAGATTTATCCCATGTACTTTGGATAGCTTATCAGGAGAGAATAGTCCCCAGAAAGGACATTATGCTTAGAAGAGCAAAAAAGAGGAAGAGTCCAGACGAGATGGATTGACACAGCAGTTGCAACAACGGGCTTAAACATAATTGTGAGGATGGCACAGGACTGGGCAGTGTTTTGTTCTGTTGTACACAGGGTTGGATCTGATTTAGGACCTAACAACCGTAGCAACATATATTTCAGTGGTCTGTTGTGAAATGATATAAGTTGGTCTTAGGGTTTCCACAGTGAAGATGTGAATGGATAAGCTGAGATGTCTACATACCATATAAACTCATTCCTTGATCGCTCCTTTACTTTGTGTGCCCTTATTATTAGAACATGTACTCTGCGTGGTACAATTTACGTGGACTAATATAGTATTTACAATTATTCTCAAATGCCTTTAGTAGCTTCTGCTTTATTTTCTCAAATTGCAAGTTCCCTGACAATATAAACTATCAAAGCTAGTATTGATTTATACTTTGTACAAATATTATTAAATATGCACAGTATATCCACAGTTAAAAGTGAGTCAAATTTCTGACCTTGCAGACCAAATATTCTAGGAGAAGAAATAAGAAACATGTTAACAAAATGAATGTACAGTCTCAAATTAAAAGTATGTAAAAAGCATTGAGTAAGAGAGTTAACAATGGGAACACTGACATTGTAAAATTCTGCCTACCTAGATGGATCAGGTCCAGTTACAATTAGGACATGGAAACCTCAAACCATTTGTAGAAGCATCATCTAGAGCAGTGGTTCTCAACCTTCCTAATGCCGCGACCCTTTAATACAGTTCCTCATGTTGTGGTAACCCCCCAACCATAAAATTATTTTCGTTGCTGCTTCTTAAACTCTAATTTTGCTACTCTTATGAATCGGGCAACCCCTGTGAAAGGGTTGTTCAACCCCCCAAAGGTGTCACGACCCACAGGTTGAGAACCCCTGATCTATAGGGACAGGGAAGACACAAATAGGGAAGAGAACTCCATATAAACAAGCTGATTGATGTACTGTGCTCAAATGTATATCCTGACACAAAGATTGTAAGAAGTCTTACATATAAGCAGTATCAGTTAGCCTAGCAAAGCGAAAAACAACCAAGGTAAGACAGATGATCAGATTTGAAAGAGGAAAAGTTGGGGGCCTAAGAAGTAAGGAAATGGTAATAAAAAAAATTGTGCAGGCATTTTCTCACTGTAAGTCAATGGAAGTAAGTGTAATACCTTCATATAAAATTTATTAAAT
>NW_022103898.1:67811868-67833914 GCF_000313985.2 Echinops telfairi
GCCTCCTCCCTGGGGGATGGACAGCAGAGAAGAGGGCAGGGGGAGACGTCGGACAGTAACTTATGACAAAACAATAATGATTTGTGAATTATGGAGGGTTCATGAGGGAGGTGGGAGGGGGAAAACGGGCAGCTGATATCAGGGGCTAGAGTAGAAGGCAAATGTTTGGGAACGACAAGGGCAGCGAATGTACATATGTGATTGGCACAATGGATGTATGTATGGATTGTTATAAGAATTGTACGAGCCCCCAATAAAATAATTTAAAAAAATAAGAGGATCTAATGTCTGGGGTTGCACGATTTCCTTGAAAAAAGGCAATGGAGAGGTTTATGAGGACATTTGTTCTGATGAAGCATTCATTGATAATTTGTCTGAAAGCTATAGACACCATGTTTAAAATGTGTAGCTCTTGCTGGGTTGTTACAAAACAGTAATTGTTTAGTTCATGTGTAGTAATCATTTTTTCAGCATTCCTCAAGCACCAAGAAGGACACTAAAAGCATTTTTCCCAACTCTTCAAAATGTAATGCAGGCACTGACAGGAATGGTTTTCATGCTGGCAAGGATTGTATAACCTAGTACTGGGGAAAATACTTAAAACACATCTTGGTCCAAAAAAATATTTTCTTGCTTTGCAAAGGATATAAGTACAGACAGAATTGTTCAAGGCACTACAAAGTGGCAATAGTGGACTTCAAGTCTATCTGATTGCAAGTTAAATGTCTGATTAAGTTGAGTCCCCTGTTTTTAATTTTTTTTTCCAGTATAGGGCTTTACAGGAACATCATAGCCCATACAGAAAGGGGGAAAAAATTAAGAGCAGGCCAGCTCATTTCCATTCTACATTTCACATGCAATCAAAAAGACTTAGGAAAAAGGAGGTCTCTCTTTCTCATCCTCCCTCTTCCTCCAGGGAGCTTGATCTGAAGGGGAGACCGAGTGAGAGTCACCACAAAGGGGAAGGGGTGAAGCCATCCCTTGGATCAGAAGATGGAATCTTATTTAAGTAGAGCATTAAATATCCTTCGTGAGAAACATAAAATTTCTAGTACCTGGAAATCGCTTTGCATATCTCTAACACCACTCCATCACCCACGTCAAAGTTCATGACTAAACCTATTTAAGCACAATGGACAGAAAAACAAGTCTATGATTGCTACCCAGTGGACAGCTAAAGCTGAGGCTACACAGTCCATAGAATTCTGAGATATTCTGGAGGAAAAATTTTAAAATAACATTACTTTTACATTTTTATTACCTAGCTAACTTAAAAAAAAAAACGGTGTAAAACTACAAATGAATGATTTGCTATCACCTTAAAGGGCAGTATACATCTTTGCATGCCCTACACCTAACAATGTACATGGGCAAGCCAAAAAACAACAAACAACAAAAAACAAAAAAAAACCACTGCCATCAAGCTGAATCTGACTCCTAGTGACCCCAATAGGGCAGAGTAGAACTGTTTCTTTGGGCTGCTGAGATTAACAAACTTTATGGGAGCAAACAGCCTCATCTTTCGCCCATGGAGTGACTGGTGGGTTCGAACCACTGTAGTAGTTGACAGCTCAATGCATAACCCACTGTGTCACCAGGGCTCCTTATGCATGGATGAGAGTAGGCACTAAATTCATTGCCTTTCTATACTTATTAAATGCACCACTTTAATTATTGCTATTTGAATCTTCTTTCTAAAAGATATTTTCTATATTATGCATTTCTAAATAGTTCTGAAATATTTTTAAAACTGCAACAATAATGTTTAGAATCAATGAAAGGATGAAAAGATGAATCCTTTGTTATGACTAATATTTCATTAACTCTCCAAATGTAAGACCTTTGAAGTAACCTAGTCCAGCACTCCCCACAGTGGATTCTATGGCAGTGACTCTAAAAAAATGCTAACAGATGTTCCTCTTGAAAGGTAAGGAGGGGACGGTTCCACAGACAAACCAGATTGGAAAAACTATGTGGGTCTCTCAATGCAAATGCCTCGGAGACTTTCTTAAGCGGGTGTGCACTGTATACCTAATACACGATATTCTGACTTATTTTATGCTCTACTAGAAAAGGGGCAAATTGTTTCCAATTAAACCATGAAACAATGCTTCCCTAATACAGTGATTTTAAGATGCATTCCGATTACCAACACAATAAAGTGTAAAAGCAGTAAATCTAAGAATATACGAACTGGAAATATACAGTTTCTCAAATTTGATGATGGGATTATTTCTATTGCACAATTAGTACAACTATTATTATAATTTGAGGAATGACCTCCTAGTCCAAATCCCTCATGAAGAAACCACGGGCCAGGAAAGATACTTGACATGTCCAGAGACACACATGTAACCATAAGAGCCAGTTTCTCTTGCCTGCAACTGGCCTTTCATCAATTCCCTCATTACATTTAACTATTAGCTCATGCTTGGTGCTACTTTCACATGTCCATCTATTTTAATCTTTGTGCCCAAAGTCTCCTATCCCCCATTCATATCCCTTCCTGCTCATTACAAGTACACATTCCTTCGGCATCCTTCAGACAACTTTCCATCTTTAATTCCTAGTCCAAGAAGTCTCTCCCACCATACTAGGTAGAAGGTAACATCATGCCTCTTGCTTCTTTTACTCTCCTTCCGTAAGTAAAGAAGGAAGTATTTATATAAAATCATAGAACAACCAAATATCTAACTCGCTTCATCATACAGATAACAGAGTTGGACCCAGTGTCCATATCTTTCACTCCAAATTATACATTTCTTAACAATAGAGACCACATTACTTACAATATGCCATTGTTTTAATACATAATATGATGCTACTGATTCACACGACTCATTCATTCAACAAGTATCTATAGTTCCCTCTTGTGTGCTAGGAGCCCTGGTGTGGCACTGGGCACATTACCAACCCCAGGGTTGACAGTTCAAACCCACCAGCCAGTCCTCAGGAGAAAGGCTGTCTGTTCTTGCAAAGATTTACAGTCTCGAAGGGTCTCTATGACAAGGAATCGCCCGATGGTACTCAGTTTGGTTTGAGTTTTAGGACAGCATGAGACACAATTCTAGGTGCTAAGGTGTAACAATGAACTAAATAGATGGAAATCTTGTTCAGTTTACTTCATAAGAACAAAGGATTTTCTAGGAATAGAAACAGACGTCAGCTGGTCAAGTGCATCAGCTTTCTCAGATTTATTTGATGCTCCTCTCTCTTTATTTGTCCCTGTTCACTCTCCCTTTATAGCAAGGGCCTAAAGTCGCATGGTACTAGAAAAAAAAATTTTTTTAATGCCAGATAATGTTAAAGAGGTATACAGCTAAATGTGAAAGATTTGACAAGAATGTTAGATAAAATTGATTGTGGTGGTGATTGCACAACTCTTTTTTAATATGTTTACACCACTGAATTATATGATATGTGAATTTCATATATTCAATTCTATAACTATAAAAAAATTTTACAACAAAACTATAAAAAATGTTTAAGAATGTTTTATCATTCTTAGTTTACAGAAAATGAAAGGAGCATAAAATGTACAGAACATAAATGCCTGGCATCAGAAAGCACAGAAACAAACTAGTAAATTCAGATTAAGCCTCTTAATCTGTTTCTTCATCAGTACCAATAATGTGACGCAAACCTTGAAACTTTTCATGATGCTATCTAAAAATCTGTGTAAGAAATATTGAATATTAACCAAACTAGGACAGAATATAAACAGTCTTATCATTCATTAAGAAAATACACAGTTCTGCAACAAAACGAAAATCTTATAAAAATACCTTTTTGGAATTCCGGATTTTCTTTACTTGCTTAAAATTCAAATAAGTAAAGGATTTTAAATTGGCTTTCTAATTGCTTCTCGGCCTTTTGGCTAAGATCAAGTGTAAAGTGGCCTTCTATTTTATGTTTGCAATTACGTGGCTGAGGGTAATAAATATTTCTAGCGCTAACTACCGAGTACATTTAAATTCTTTACGTGACTGCTCTTCTGAGCCACCTAAATAATTTATATCATTGCAATTTCAAGGTATATTTTTAGAGCAAGCCTTTCAAAATGCCTAATATAAGTACAAATGCAGCAAATCTAAAGATGATTAACTAGAGAATTTAAATAAAAATGGGAATTACAAATTACAAGTAAATGGTTGATTTCAAATGCAAAAATACAAAAATTAGAGACTATTTGCAATGGCATCTGAATAAAAATCTATTTTAAGGCATTTTAAATGTAAAGTACCTAGCAAAAGCAGACATGAGAATTCCAATTCTAAATAAAATGTTGAAGATGAAGCTGTAAACTCGGAAAGATACTAAAAAGATCATTATCTACCCTCAGTACTGGTGGCTGTGAATGATCATTCGTGCTTCATTCTTTCATTAAACGTGTGTTTGTAGAGGAAAAGCAGCTTGCTTTTAATAAATCTTTCTCCTGTTATATGGCATCACTATGAGTTGGTGCCGATAAATCTAATAGCTTATAGATATGATTTCCCCAAAGTCCATAATGTTTAAATCACCTAATAATATACAATTTAAATTTGTTTTCAGAATGTATACAATATTTCATATTCTTTAGGCATTGTCAATTAACTAGTGAGTCTCTCAATCAAAACTAAAATGTTTTTTTTTTCTTCATGCCCAGTTGCTACTAGATGTTGCTATGCATTTTCCTATTATCAATGTATAATAATAAACATATTTATTTTAAATACTGTTACTATAATAAATTATAAATAATTTATTCCACATTTAATGAACCATATGCCCAACTTCTTATTCACACAGATGTATTGTTCTACAACAATTTAGGCTTGACTAATATATATTGTCCACAAATAATTTTCAAATCTGATCTGGTAATTAGATAGTGCATAGCAACTTTTCAACATTAACTAAAACTCTATTATATCACTGAACTACTAAAGCATTTTGTTTAAGAAAAATACATAGCTGCATCAGAGTACTCATTAATCAACATTTTAAATATAATTTTCTTTAGGTTTCTAAAATATTTTGATTTCATGTAAAAAGTGAGGCATGCTTAACAGTCAACATGTTAAAGTAATAAGTCTAAGATTCTATAAAAATTCAAAACACAGAAAAATAAAATGTGAAATTTTCTTTAAATCTTGGGTGGTCTGCTGAAGAAAATTTAGCTGCATATAAAAGTATAAATTACTGTTAAATCAGCTATTTGGATACAAGATAAGTTAATTTATGAAAACTTGTTTTAGTTTATACAAAGTCTATACATGAAAGACAATTTCTATGAGATGTCCAAGCACAGGGATGTTGGAATCCTATTGAAAATGGAAAAAGGTTTTGCACTCTACAAATATTGTTTGAACATAATATAAGCAGAAAAAATTGTGGTCTGTAAATCCATATGTTCTTAACTGGATATTCTTTATATACTTTTGTTTAAGTTTTCACAGTGCACCTCTGTGTTAATGATTTCAGGCTTCTTTCATGCTGTGAAAGAATATAAAACTAGTGCCATCTACTGGGAAAACGGGGATACCACTGAATCAACTATCAGCCGTTTTGGAATTAGGTTAAATAAAGAATTCCATTTTTAAGTCTATTAAAAACAAATGTTAAAAAATCTTCCCCCTGCCATTTCTATGTGGTCAAATAATTTTAGTTAAGAGGAACCTAAAAGATCAGCGTGAAAAAAAAAAAAAAGACGAGAGTGACTGGAAGGCAGAGGGCATGAACAGAACAAGTGGGAGGACACTCTGGTGGAAAGAAGCTTACAATCAGAGTATGGATATTTGCTCCATGTGTATCTCTTAGAATGGAGGTTCTGAGTCGAGTCAAAGGGCCCACCCTGAAGAGCGTCAGAAGATTTTAAATATATACCTTGAAAACTACACAGAAAGCCAACCCACTGCCAATGAGTCGATGCCAACTACTCCTGACCCTGACGGACAGAGTAAAACAGTGCCAAAGAGTGTCCGAGGTGGTACATCTTTACAGAAGCAGAATGGCACATCGTTCTCCCACCATCCAGCTGGGGGTTCAAACCACCAGCCTTTGGGTGAGAACCTTTAGCCACTAGGCTGTGTATACATTATGCACTTTCTGGGGAAGAAGGTCACAGCTTTCACAAACTAGTTAGGGAGAAGGTTCATCTCCTCGTGGTCCAAAGAAATACTTCAAAAATCTAACACAGAAAGTTAATCTACTCAACAGAGAGGTACAACCCACTAATGACTTCACACACATCCAGTGACTATAACATCTTCAGTAACGTCATGAGTTATTAATGAACGAATGCTGCTCAAACCTGAATAGCAAATTGTGTGGGTTGTTTTAATGCACATCTGTAGTATTCCTTCTTATCCATGATAACTTTCCAGTACTACATATAAATTTGCTCCAAGGAATAAGCTTAAGTTCTTAGTTCTCATTGTATGTCTAATCACCTACACCGCAACTGTTAGAGGAAAAAGTAAATGCACCTCTGGAAAATAAACATAGACTCTGTGTTACAGTTTTTTCGCTATTTATTTAGCAGCAATGTGATTTATAGCTATATTCACTACACTGTATTAATGGGTCTACCCATTAATAAAAAGAAAAGAGAAATTGGTGTTGACCAATATTCAAAATACAATCCAACTGTGCACTTTACTTTTCATCTTCCCATGTAAAGGATTCTCAAATAAATTTGCACTCTGACCTAGCTATCACTTCACCTACATGTAAACTTTCCAAATGTTTATTCATCATTTAACAAATATTTATTAAGTGCCAGGCACCATGCAAAGCTGTGGAGCCACTAAGCCCTGACCTAAGAGTTATGGCTATACAGATGGTACTGGAGGCCTCTCCAACAAGATGTGCCGAGTATCTGTCTGAAGGGCTTCTGATCTCTGTATCGGACCATTAGGCCATAATATAATCTTTACAAACTGCAAAACAGCCATGTGACTCTTCAGTTTACTGGAGACTTAAACACAGCACCAAAGTCAAGAAAGAGCCTCAGCCATAGTCAGATGAAAGTCTACTTCATCACTACAATTAGTGATCACTACAATTAGTACAATTCAAACGCCCGTACACGGCTGAAAGCTAACGTGGTCTAAGCTAAAATGAGACCTCATTTTTATCTATCAGTAAAACTAGTATAAAACTGTGCTTCTTCATCCCTCCTCAGAGAATGCTTCAGTCTTGTTCGGGGGGAGGAATTCTAGTGCCCACCCCTGGAGAAGACTTCTGTCCTCCACCACAGCCTAGCACAGGTTTCATTCAAATTCTCAGCCATTAATTAATAGTGACTTGTAAGATTTGATTGATTAGAAGCCAGGAGTAAAAAACAAATGAAAGTCTGCAAGATCATAGAATTTCAGAATTTAATAGATTATTTCACTTAAATTCCTAAATTTAAAGATGAAGACAGTGAGGCCTGGGGAGCTTTCTAGACTTGCTCACGGTCACCCAAATTAACGACAGCACTGTGGTCAATGTTGACTCCTAATCCAGGGCTCTTTTTAATACACAAAGGAAACTATGTTAGGAAATTAAGAAGAAATTCTGAGAGACAGGAGGGGGAAAATCTTTAATTACAAACATGAGTGGACCATAACTCAGAGGCACTTAATAAGCTCTAAATTAAAAATGTTTTATTAAAAAATAAGAAGTAAAGGAAGTCAAAGCTGAAAAGCGATAGATCGCTCTTCTGGGATACGGCCTTCAAGCAGGTCAATCCGGTTATAATCGACTTTAAGAGCCTGTTCCAATTATTTTTTGTTTCTGGAATTATTTTTATTGAATAATACTCAAAATTAGGAAACTGGCTAGGGAACAGAAATCTTTTTGATTTATAGAGATTTTTGTTGTAATGGGTTTTGACCAGGGAACAGTAAATTAAAGCAAACTTTAAACTTTTATCATAATTTGCTAAATCTCTAATGTTGGCCTCTCCCTTCCTTCCTTAAAGAAAGCAATAAGGAGAGGAATTCCCATTTGAATTTCATTTTTATTCCTTAAGATGTTAATAAGTTTATTTCATTATTTTTAAATACAATAATTCCTTCAACGTTGATATATACCTAAGAGTGAACTTTTACTCAATAAATAGATAACAAAGACTTTGCTAATAGTCATATTATAAAACATGTAGATACTGGTGGACTGATTTTCATAACACTTAGAAAGCAAATGTGCTAGAATCATTCAGACATTATTCAATATGGCTCTACCCAATCCATTTATCAAATTAAAATAAGTTTACCAGCCCGAGTTAAGAAAGAATACCAATGGTCAACAATTATGAGAGCAGAGAACAATCAGAAGGAATTCAGGACAACGCTGGCACCCTGTGAAAAGTGGCATCAACGTCACTGCATATGCTATGATGCAAACTCTCACCAAAACACAATTTTTTAAAAATGGTTAAGTAATGAAGATAAAAATGTTTTTCTGCGCTTTCCTCAGTCCTGGGTAGTAAAAATAAATGAATATTTTTAGGACTTGAGTTCTAGTTCAGTAGATGTTTAAGTAAAATAAAGAGATCAAAAAGGCAGATTGAGAGTTATTCCTGAAACATGAAGTGCATCTGTGGATCCTATTAAAGTTAAATGAAAGATGGAGCCTATCTAAACATTTAAAAGCCAAAATTCTAGCACATTTTCTTCCTTTTCAAAGATATATTATTAATTGGGAGTTAATACGTATATCATTCAAATTATCGCACATTTTCTTTTTAAAGTATTACAAAAGTCTGTCTTTCAGTATATACATCTTTTACAAAAATTGACTATTCAGCAAAATCTTTGCTAATTATCTATTTATTGAATAAACTTTGTCTTAGATACAAAGCACTGTTAAAGAAACTGTTACATTTGATAATAATGAAACAAATTATGGACATCTTAAAGAGAAAAATGAGGTTACTCGCCATTGTGATTTTCTTACAGGGCGTTCACGGGAATTTGCTTTAACGTCTAAGCCCTGTGCTCCTTGAAGCTGCCAATCAAGCAGATTGAGATGGTAAAAAAAAAAATTAAGGAAAGATAAGTCTTAGTATTAGAAGAATACAAATACCTATATACATATATGTGTAGATATAAGTAGACAGCATGAATATTCACACATATAGTGTTTACTACATGGCAGTCACTATTGTAGTACTGTTCACATTTTAATCTACTGAATTCCCACAGTAACTCTTTGGAGAGTTACTCACCTTGCTCCCATGAAGGAAGGGGCGAGGGGCTCACAATGTTGATGGAGCCCACTGCTCCACAGGGCTTCTACTGCAAAGATTACTTCTTTTCAATTATAAGCTTTGTTGGTTTTATCTTTGAGCCATTTTTGGTATCACAGCATTAAAGATACATATTATTCGATTAAAACAACTTCATTATAAGACCTTTCAATACAATGACTATCAAATCCAGAGGAATCCACTGAGAACGAATAAGCTATTTCTCTAAACTCAGCCCCCTCTGGGTATTAACATGTTCCAAGAACTGTGTAAGCCGTGTTACAAGAACTGTGCTGGGTGCTTTCACACACCTGACTGGTCCCCTTCAGTGGAAACATGGTCATGTGTACACGCATGTACCCTTCACACCCGGCTATTAAATGCAGGTCATACATAGCTATGGAACAGTTCCAGTTGCCCAGGGACTCAATTGGGTTAGGCTCTCCTTCACACTCATTCCTCAGACGACTCAGCAGATAAGCCTTGTCAGTGCTGCAGTTTGAGTCCCTAATCTATTCCTGCCTTTTCCCTTCTCAGACGCCCTCAATGTAAGCTCATGGTGGCAAGCAAGGGCATCGTTGGGGTCAGGGGATGCTGAGGAGAGTGGCTACAGACATCCATGCATTAAACTTCACAAGCTCCTCGAGTTACCACAAACAGACATAAATTCTATTTTCAGAATTGTGTTGGCTAGGCAAATAGAGCTTCAGGACAAATGTCTTATCTCCCTTTCCAATCTAGTTTCTATCCCATACCCTCCCATAGAAACATTCTGGAATTAGCATTGACCCACCACAATATTAACACAAGCTTTACAAAATGCTATCATTCTAGTCCCCTTCAAACCCCTGCCAAGATCTAAATCGCTCCAAATACTACATAAGACACTTCAAGATTTGGCTTCCTTTCTTTCTTCACCACTGTCTACTTGCTCTCATTCCCCTAAGCGAGCCGTACAGCATGACCTGTCCTTCTCTGAGCATGCCTGGCACTTACCAGGTTTTATGTCTTGCCTACTTCTGCACATGCTAGGGATGTCTTCCCATTTCTTGGACACCTGGCTAATTGCTGCTGCTCACAGTTTCAGACTCAGCTCAGGCACTACAGCCTGTATGGGATCCTGCTTAAAGTCAGAGGCCCTCCATTCCCGGGGCAGAGGGTGAGGAGTGTCCTCCCCGGTGGCCCCAGGGTCCCAGACAGGCATATTCGCAGTCTTGCGTCTAGACTCATCACCAGACGGCACCACGGCGCTTGCACTGCTCCAATCACCATCTTGTACGTCTTGAAGAAAGCAGCCCTCTCTGGCACTCAGTTGACATTCAGCATATGTTTAATGAACTTGGAATTACATTCTCTCTCATGTGATGAGAGAAGTCCTGGTGGCACATTGGATTAAGTGCTGGGCTGCTAGCCTAAGGGTTGGCAGTTTTGAACCCACCAGCTGTTCTGTGGGTGAAGGATGAAGCAGTCTGCTTCTGGGACGAGCTACAGCCTCAGAAAGGCCAGGAAGTGCGTCTACTCCATCCAGCAGTCACTATGAGTTGGAAACAACTCGGCTGCAGCAAGTTTGGTTTGGTTTTTTTTCTAATGTGGTAAAAGACATGTAGATTAATAAAAGGTATAAATAAAAGTGTCCACAGAAATGTGATTTTTGTAATAAAATTAAAATATCAAAGTTATGATAGGAACACATAATTAAATCTTAGACTTTGAAACCTCACTCGTTTAAACACTTAAAATCACATTTTTTAAAAGCATGATCATTCTAATGTCAGAACCAACTGGCCTGTGATACGAATTTTTTATTTGGGCATTATCAAGTAGAATGTTTTATTTTTAGCTACAATGAATGACTAATAATTATGCTAAGGTTGCTCTTTTTATTTTTGTTTTCTAAAAGAAGGGCTTCGTGTGAAACAAAAAGCATTCTTATTACTCTTTACTCAGATGGAAGTGCTACGCTGTGTGATTTGAGGCACTTTCTTATCAAGACTTCCAGCCTCGTGTGAGCATTATGACTTTCAGATGTGCAGCGTGCATTAAAGAACAAAAAGCTATCATGATTAGCGACAATGACACACTGGGCAAGGAAACTGGGCTGTGTTGCCCAGAGTCACACAGACTGTGGAAATGAACGTTACTCTAAATAGAGTGGTGTTTATAACCAATTTCCGCTTTCAAATTAGGGCCCAAGTGAAAGAAAACGAAGTTTAGCAAAGCATTCTGGTGTATCATTTCCTGCAGCAGACACACCCCCTCGGACCAGGGCCCTCACTATGAGCAGGACAAGGAGCAGCGACCTGAGGGGAGCCCACAAGCTCGCAGGGCTGCGGGCTGGCTCTTCGTCACCAGGTGCAGCAGGTTGAACGCAGACATCCCTGGGGTATCTTCACCACCAAAACCAGAGCAAAGAGCACAGGCCAGCGCTGAGAGGAGAAAAAAGACAAACAAAACAAAAATTAAAACAGCACAACGTTAAACACTCATTGCACAACTGATGGATAGGGTTCTATCTGGAACTTAGCACACACACCGATAAAACATCTTAAATGCCTGTTTCTCAGATGGTTAATTAATATCATATGATAAAAGTGCGCATGATATAACAGCACAGTATGTGGACACAGTATGTAAATGGTTGAAAGAAGAGGCAAAATGTTAAAGTTGAAAGGATTTAGCGTTTACTCAGCTCCTACTATGTCCAGGCACTGGCTTAGGCCTGTTGCACGCATGGTGTTGTTTATTAGAACAATAAACCTAGAAGCTAAGTTGCACCGCCAGTATATATGTGAGGGGACCCAGGCTCCAAGTCCAAAGGCACACAGCAAACAAGCAGGGAGAGACTAAATAGGGACCCTGTAATATCTGAGCACAAATACTATACTCACTTAGTCCAACAACTATGTGCAAATCTCTCTCCCCTGGAGAAGGTTGTAAAATATTGTAAGATTAAGACATTTCTTTTGTGCCAAATCAACCAGGGGAAAAAAATCAGATTTCACTTTAAAAACAGCATTAAATTTGGGGGAAAAAAACACAATTAAGTATAGAGTTTCATTGAAATTTATAATTTCTAGATCAATTGTGTGAATAATATTCATGGCCTAACATTTAAAAGGGCAAATGTCCTTTTTTTAATTTGGAAAAATGAAACCTATGGAAGAATCTCGAAATTGTGTGCATGTTGAACATTAGGGAAAAGTTCAGATTTTAGAATTTTTAAAAAGGTTTTATATACTATTTCAATCAGTAAAGGGAAAGATGAACTTCAAATGGAAATGAAAAATAATAGCTAAATATGAATGCCAAATAGTTTATTTAAATCAGCATAGTAAATGGCTTTACCACTAAATGTCCAAAAATGGATGTCAAATTACTGTCTTATTCACTTCCTACCCCCCCCATCATCCCCTGCTCCCCACAAAAAAAATGTCAGTTCCTGTTCTCTTCTGACCTCCTTGAAGAACAAATACAGAATACACAGTAATATATTTTACCAAATCACCCTGGAGTATATCTGACAGGAATCTGCTTGTATTAACATGCCTGAACTCTGACTTCTCCAAACTAAACTCACTACAAAAGTAAAACATTTTTGCATTACTAACTGGAGACAAAAGGGTGGAAGAGGGAAGGTAAGGATCAGAATGCACAGCCTGAAAGAACCATTAAACATAAATAAACATGCCATTTTCGAGAGTGAATGCAGAGCTGGGACAAGAGAGCATTCCTTGGGAGCAGACTACTGACTAATAAAAGATCAAAGGTCTATACCTCACAACACTATAAATAAAAATGTATTTTTTCCTTGTGACCTATAAAAGTGCGCACAGTAAATTAATTACTTAGCAAAGCTGTAGCCTAGTCGTGCTCCCGCAGCTAACCATAAACCGTCTTCCTATTCTGTTTCATCAACTGCTGCACCAGGCGGCCTGCACGCCGCCCATCCCCACCGCCATCTGGCCTGTGTCAAAGCCAGCACACAGGAAGAAAGGCAGAGGTTTCCCTCCGCAGGTCAGGCAAAGAACAAAGATGCCTCTTCTGCCATTAAAAGCTGAGGGCCTCAAATACCAGGGGCCCTGATTTAATGGCCAAGCCAGTTTGTTTCTACCCAAATAGCCAGGGCTCCATCTAGTGGCAGCTGAGTTTTGCCCAGTTTTGGGTTTTGTTTTTAAGGCAGGCCCAGAAAGTGCTACATTTATTTCAACAAGGTGGAGGAATTCGGACAATTAACTTTAGTGTAATCTAGTATTTTTTATAATAAAGAATGCCAGAAGTATGATTTGTCACAAAGTTATCCGTTTCCAAATCCTACAAAGCAAGTACTTCACAAACCAGGATCTGCTATAACCCTAATTGCTTAAATGTTTGCAAGGTTAAAAGACAAAGCACACACTAAGTGTTATCACTTACACACTAACCTGAATATATATAGCTGAAATGTAAAGAGAAAAACATTTCTAAATGTATTCTTAGAACTGGATGCCCAGGTAAATCAAATTCATAATCCTATTCTTATGTAATGCAAAAGAATCACAGTGAATGTGTCTCACATATGACATCAGAAACAACACTTCTACAAAGTGGAAAAAGCACGCTTTTATGCTGACATGTCCTAGCAAAATTTTATTTTTAGTTTTCCACCTAACTTGTCTGCAGAAAATAAAATACAGTGGCAAACAGACCTAAAGTAACTGTGTGTCTGCACACCAAAAAAATGAGATAGATGGCTGTGAACTATGGAATCAGACTGCCTGGATTTGAATCTGGCTCTGCCCTTACACAGTTGTGTGGTCTTCGGTAAGGTGCGTTCCCTCTCTGTGTCTCAGCTTCCTAGCTTCATAAACCCTAAAATAATGACTAGAAATGCGAGTCAGCGTAAGATGGTGGAGTAGGCACTCCCGATTACTCCCCCCCCAGCGAGCTGACTTAACACCGAATGCACAAAAGCCAGCCCAGACTGAGATCAGATGACGGCTGAGGTGTGGGAGAGCAGGGGGAGTCCAGAGAGGCAAGGACAGCACACGCATTGGCAGAACCTACCTGCTAAGTTGGAATCACATGCTTATCTTGGCCATTTTCAGACGGGACTGGCCATTCCTCCAAACAGAGGCGCTAATCTGAGGAAGCTGATGCCTGGTTTTTGTTTTTTGCTTATTTACGGAGGTACAGATTGACCACTGGAGCTCATGGGCCACACAATTCAGAAGCAGTGAAAAGAGAGGGACCCTGGCGCTGCAAGTGTGCTGAAAGTGTGCTGAATCTTCGTGGGGTCCTAATACTGGGTGAGAGAGTGCTGACTCTCACTGAGGCCTCAGACAGACAGGCACTAAGACCAGGAGGAATGGTTAAGGGAACAGGGCAAGATGGGAGCAGCTGGCTCCCTCCCTCCCCAAAGGGGGACACAGTGAGGAAGCCTAAGCAGGGGCACCCATGAAATAAAGACAGAGAGCTCCCCACTTTCGCCACAGGAAAGTCAGGCTACTAACATCAACATCTGAGACCAGCTAATCCTCCCACCATACAAACACGTGTGATGAAGCCTAAGGATCAGCATCCAGACTCCTAAAATCAGCTGGGGGGGAGAGGGTGGGAGGAACCCAAGGCTAATAGTGCCCTCTAGTGGTTCAAAGGAGAAGATACCAAGCCCGCTGACTCCAGAGTGGTTCTCAACCTGTGGGTTGCGCGACCCCTTTGGGGATTAAATGACCTTTTCAAAGGAGTCACCCAATTCATAACACTAACAAAAAGACAGTTATGAAGTAGCAACAAAAATAATGTTATGGTTGGGGGTCACCACGGCATGAGGAACTGTATCAAAGGGTCACAGCATTAAGAGGGTTGAGAACCACTGCTCCAGACGGACTTTGACTCTTAGGGACCTCATTGGGCGGACTGGAGCTGCTCCTGGGTTCCCAGGGCGGTCTCTGGAGGTAGGATGCTGCTCTCCCAGGGAGCACTGGTAAGTGTGGACCCCAGGCTTTAGGTTATCAGCTGGGTGCTGGGCCAATGTTCCACCACAGCACCCAATCTAAAAGTTTTCCCACAAAATCCAGAATATTTGAAGTTAAAAGGAAAAAAAGCCAGCGTTCCCCAAAACTTAGTAAAACACATAAAAATAACATGAGAAGAAAAACCAAAATTTGAAGAGGAAATGTCTCCTATGGAGGAGGGACTAATACAAAAAAATTGAGAATCTCAGACTATGATGCTACATATATTTAAAGAAAGCAAAATCCACAGAAGACAAAGTATTTCTGTATACACACTAGTACAAATAAATAAATAAATAGGAACGGAGAATTTTAGAAGTGAAGAATAAAACAAGAGAAGCACTCAACAAGAGTTGATCAGGCAAAAGATAGAACAAATGAGTTAGAAAACAAAATAACTAAACTTAGCACATCTCAATAGAAAAGAACAAAGAAAAGCAAATAAACTCGAAAGAAAATATGGGATTCAAAAAAAATAAGGGATTCATAGAGATATCTAACATTGTAGTTTTTGGAATCTCAGATCATCTTGACAACAATAAAGACACAGAAACGGTTTTTTAAGAGATAATCAAGAGAAAATTTTCCAGATCTGAACAGAGGGCCAAGCTTGCAAACACAGGAAGCTACACGCACCCCTATCACAAGAGGTACAAAATGATCAGCTCTGTTTCTAAAAAACAAAGATCAGGAGAGGATTCTGAAAGAAGCAAGGGAAAAATAAAACTTAACCCACCAAGAGGCTTTGGTAAGGATCGATACAGTAACAAATAAATGGAAACAAGGTGGCCACCAACAGATGAATACATAAGCAAACCATGGCACATATATGCAATAAATAGTATGCCCCCATAAAGAACAATGAAGAGTCCCCAAACATAGCATGGAGAGACTTTGAGAGCATAATGCTAAGTGAAATAAAGCAAACTGATATGGACAAATACAGCATAGTCGCTCTTTTATAATAACACATCTGTATACATAGATACCAAGTAGGCTTATACCATAGAGCTTTGTTGGGTGGTTGTTGTTGTTTTACATCAAATGTGAATGTGGCGAGCACAGAACAACCAAATTAAAATCAAGCATTTGAGCTCAGCTAAATGGGTATACGCAAATTGGAATATGGATAGGTGCAGATGTACACAGAGGCTAGAACAGACAGAAATATCTGTAGCAAAACTAAAACCAAACCCACCATTCCAACGCCTAGCAGCCCTATAAAGGGTTTCTGAGACCATGAATCTTTACGGGAGAGAAGAGGCCCCTTTCCCCCCAGAGTGGCTGATACAGTGTAAAGCACTGACCTTGAAGTTAGTGCAACACTTCAAACCCACAGTGCTACCAGGGCTCCTTAGAAGTATCTAGAGATGTGAGTGCCGGCACATCTGAGGATAAGTCAGAAAGTATGGTTCTAGGGTTCCAGTTCATGCCTGCACAAACTGATGCCAAACAAAATGTGCTTAAATGGGTCTCTTCGACCCGGGAAGGGCTGTAATACACTTGTCCAAGTCTCATTAGAATGCCTTGCAAAAAAAAAAAAAAAGTCCAATCAAAACAATACTGCTTCCAAGGGGTCCTGCTGGGCCAGATAAACTGAAGGTGGAGAAATCAGCTCAGAAGGTTATGAGGCCCAGTGGGGGGATTCCAAAGGGGTACTCTTGATAGATTTTCTCAAAAGGCTTAAAACAATCACGAGGGCTTACTACAGTTTGTTTGCTTGCTTGCTTGTTTGTTTGTTTGAATAAGTGAAAACTACATTGATGAGAAAGGGCCAGGAAAATTGAACCAAGGGATTGTTTTCAACCACAACACACCTGTCTATTCTTTGAAGACAGCAAGCACTGTCCTCTGAGAATTCCATTGGAAAACCTCACCTCATCTGCTCCTCAGCCCCTAATCGTGCCTCTTCAGACTTCTTTTTACTCTCAAAACTCAAAGAGCACAGAAAAGAAACACAAGTTGAGTGCTGTGGGGATGTGCAAGCTGCCTCTTTGACAGGTACAAACTGAAGAGCAGTGAATTCTCATGGGCACAGGTAGAAGATAGAAGCACTGCCTTCAGCGTGTATAGATCTGAATGGAAGATATGCCAAGGAACAGTATCTTCACAGGTTCATTGTTTATTTAAGAAAGGCTTGTATGATCTTGTAGCAATACTTTCTGGCATACCCTCCTCGTATGAAATGGGACCCTAGCTGTAATACTTTTTTAGTGACCCAGGTATATGCATATACGCATCAGACTCAAATACGTGTACCCATAAGACCAAACACCTTCCAGCATTGGTATTCTGAATTTTGAAGGCTCAGGACCGTATCGTCACCAGGCAACTCAGTTAATTGGCATAGTATAGCACAGCTGTATATCCTAGTGGAAACAGAAGCAACTGGGGTGCTAAAACATTGCAGTGGTCCATCTTCCAGCTTCACTAGCCAGGAGCAAAGCAGTAAGAAGGTACCCAAAAGTGCAGAGAAGAACTAAGTCTATAAAAGCCACAATCTCATCAAGCCTGCTGCCAGAACTAGATGGAGCCCAGCTACCACCACAGATCTTTCTCATCAGTGTCATAATAGTTGGTCCTACAACATATGTACAGATGTTTGACACAATGGATATATGTATGGCTTGTGATAAGAGCTGGAAGAGCCCTCCAAAAAAAATTTAAGAAAAAAAATAGTTGGTCCTGGAGGAAAAGCTTAGAGCAGAAATCATATTCTTATTTATTAAATAAATAAACAGTAGAGATGAAAATTCTCAAGGGTTTTTTTGTGCTAACATGTCACCTGTAGGAAAATATGGTGTTTTGCCTGTCAATCAGGTTGCAGCTGCCACTGAGAAAAATGGCTCTCTGGAGCTTTCTCTCTCTCCCCCTCACCCCCCTCCCCACCCTTTATACCAAGGAGCCACACTGAGATCCACCAGAGCCCTGGTAGGGGCCCATTGCCATTGACTCCACAAGACTTTGCACCCACCGGTTGGTGATGTTCCTGCATTTTGCATCATTGTATGTGTCTGCATGAGTCTGAAGAGCGATGTGTGGACTAGTATTGGAATTATGGACTTGATCTGCACCGGGCTGGGATGTTTTCCTGATATACAATTACTTCTTGATATAAAGCTCTTGCTTACACATATGAGTGTTTGGATTTGTTTCTCTAGTCAACTCAGCCTAACACAAACTCCCCGAGACACTCTTTAAACCTAGTCCTGAGTCTATCCCCAAATCACCTTTTAGTGACAATAAGATAGTGCTACAGAAAATAAAAAATAATACCAGTGTTCTACCTAAAAACCATGAGTATAAAGCCAAAAGGTCAACAATTACTCAAGAACAGATAAGCTAAGGGGGTAGAGAAACTAGAGTACTGAAAGAGGTACAAACAGACACAATTAAAGAATGTGATAAATGTAACTAATGTCAGTGAGCAATTTATGTGAAAACTGGAACTTAACCTGCTGTGTAAACTTCACCAAAAAATTCAATACTATATCCTTTTTTTTTTAAAGTTAATTGATTTAGAAGTATTTGGAGCAATTTCCAGTGTATATACACTCAACAAATGGTAACCATCTATTATTTAAATGTGCTATTTGCTAAAGGAGCTCTAGTGGCACTATTGGGTAACCAATGCACTATCACAAGGTGGGTGGTTCAAACCCACCAGCCTCTCCTCCGGAAAATGTTGAGGCTATCTGTTCCTGTACAGATTTACAGTCTCGGAAACCTTAGACAGAGTCACTATGAAATGGAATCAACTCGATGGCAATGGGTTTAATGATTTACTATATTTTTAAATTATATGAATTTTAACTGCTCTATTTATAGTTAGCAGGTCATTCATTCTCCAGTGTCAGAATCCAATTTAGAACATAACCCTCTCTACTTTTTTGAAACCTTTTCACAGTGAATTATCCTAAAGGTAATAGGATAAAGATATCCTAAAGTGTTGGGAGCCGGTGGCCATTAAGGCCTTAGCCTCAGCCACGGCGCCGAACTTGGCTGCTTCCTGGTTGTTAAGTTTCGTCTTTCATTTGCTAAATCTGTGGGGGACTGGCCCTGCCTAAATTCCTGCCCAACCCTACCTCCACGTTCCTAGCTACGTGCTCTGTAGCATGGGCGGTTGTTAGAGTTGACCTTTTCACCCATTGGTTAATAATGCCGAGCGCTCATTGGACTAAGATGGACTTTGCATTACGCCTGATGAACCTTAGTCTGCATGCAGGACGTCTTTGAGAACTAGCGCGCGCCTTTTTACCTGCAGCTGATTGGTTAACATTCTTATGCTTCATTATAATGTACACGTTGGATTGGATGTTGTGTAGCACACCTTATTAAAATATGCACCTCCCAGTCCCCCTTTATATACCCCAGCTTTGCCCAAATAAATGGAGTTTGAATCAGCGTTTTGTCTTGCTCCATGTCTCCGTGTCTTTCTCCATCCAGGTCCGCCTTTCCCTGCAGGGCCCTGCTGGTGTGTCCCGCAGGCCGGGACGCTACACTAAAGATAATAGTTGATGAAGCACTTGGTGACAGGCCACCAGCCTGAGTACTGTACATTTTATCAGTTCAAATCACCCTCAGAATCTTATGAGGCATAGATAATCCTTTTCTAATTTTTTGATGTAGACACTGAGGCCTAAGGAGGTAGCTGGTAGGAGAATGGGCTTTGAACCTAGGCTGCCTAACTCCAGTATCAGTGTTCTTGACCACTACACAATTGGCAAAGAAAAGCTTGAGATTGTACCAACTAACTTTAGATACTCTGATTCTATGTTAACCGGAGAAAAGAAAGTTTAATTCAAGATGACTTTAAAGATTCTCTCCCTTGAAACAGAAATCTCCCTTTACGGGAGATTCTCTCCCTTAAAATTTGGGAGCTCGGTGTGTGAAAACCTTGGATATCCTCAGATTTCTGGATTTGAGCTTTTCATTCCACCAGACACAACTTCTCCTCTTTCACCTTCAACTGCTTCTCTAAATTCCTTGGAAATACCTTTAGGACAGAGCCCTGAGGATACCAAGTATGGACTCAACTTGCTTTACCACAACTTTAATATGTTGAGCAGTTATTTTAGAGATTCAGTGAGCCTCCTCCCCCAATTTTTTCAAGCATCAATTTAGCAACTTTCTTCCCACCGCACTCTTCAAGCAGCCTGGGTTATGGTCCTCACCAGAGTGATCCTAACCCCCCCAAAAGCAAATTAAATACCTGTGTCTGTGTGGTGACAATCTAAGGAAGAAGCTCTAAATGCCCTTGATCGACACTGATCAAGGACCACCCAGGGAATCCACAACCCTCTCCAAGTTTATTCTCAACTTCCTCACTGTGTCTTGTCTTTCTCCCAAATAATCGCACAGATGGACAACATTCACAGTTAATGGGCATTTTTTAAAGCCAGAAACCAGAGTGTATCTTTCAAATCTTTCTGAATGTTTAGCACATGATTGAAAATAACAGATGCTTTTTTAAAAATGGCTTGGCTCTTTCCCTCGGCCTCGGACCAGGTGGCGGCAGGATTCTAAAGCTCAGCCATGGCCAAGAGTAAAGCCCGGGACCTTCGCAGCAAGAAGGAAGAGCTGCTCAGACAGCTCGGCCACCTGAAGGTGGAGTTGTTGCAGCTGCGCGTTGCCAAAGTGACAGGCGGCGCGGCGTCCAAGCTCCCCAAAATCCGAGTTGTCCGCAAATCCATTGCTCGAGTTCTCGCCGTCATCAACCAGGCTCAGAAGAAGGACCTCAGGCAGTTCGACAACGGTTAAGAAGGACAAGCCCCTAGATCTGCGGCCCAAGAAAAGCGCAGGAGAGCCCCAGGACCAGGACGCAGCAGCAGCAGGCGCGGCTGGACCCGCTGCGCAAGCACGCAGTCAAGGCCTGAGCCCTGCGTGTCCATACAACAAACTGGCTGGGGAAAAAATGGCTTGAACAATAATACATAATAAGCAATATTGACTATGTGTTGAGAACATAATTCAATTATGTGCTTGCCTATAATCTTATTAGCCCTTGGTGATGATTCCCCATAGCATACAGTGCCGTTTCCCAAACCAGGTTCTGAGACACCCTACACTTCCCTTCAACTGAGTTCCATAGTCATTGTGGAAATGCTACCCATTATGAAGACATCTGAGGCCTGCCTACGTTTATCTGAACTGGTGCCTCTCAAAAGTTTTTGTCCAAACAAAATCCCTTTCTTTGCAGTCACCCATCTCACAGAACATAGTTTTTGAAAATGCTATGGATAAAGTCCAAATCCCTAAACCAAGCATCTCAAGCTTAAAGTTGCTAAGTTTTCAGCCTCTTCTCTTGCCACACTACCCCAACCCACCACGCCCCCATGCTCCAAACATGCCAAATCGACCATCATTACCCCGAATAGGTCTAGCTGTTTCCTTCGTCCACAGCCTGTTTTTCTTCATTCCATATCCTTACTCTTCTGGGCACCACTCCCAGAGCCCTCTACTCCCATGATTCAGCCCAAATCACCATCCTTGTCGGAAAGCCTTTCCTAAATTCTTCTTTTCTGATTTCCACTGTGCTGCCAAACAAGCTGTTTATCAGCAATCCCAGTCACTCCCACTTCTGGGAGGTGGTAAACCACTGAGAAGTAGGAAGGACACCTTATTCATGTTGGCATCCCATTCTTGGAACATAACAGTGTATTAAACGTATTGAGTGAAAAACATGACTAAGAAATTGATCACTCAGGATTGTCATTTCCCACTCTATTTTTTCCATCTCAGCCTTTTTTTCAATAGCAAGGCTTTTTTAACAGTTTAATTGGCATATAATTTACCTATCATGCAACTCAGTAGTTCAGTCATATTAAAAAGAG
>NW_022103898.1:67834721-67835800 GCF_000313985.2 Echinops telfairi
TTTTTCAAGAGGAATAGAATTCATTGGGGGTGGAGGGGTTTTAGAGAGGGCTCATTGTTGCATTTCTCATTTTCTGTGCATAGAAGAAACCTCATCATTTGGGAAGCAGGGGCGTAAATGTTGACTGCAAAGCTCCAGAATGATGTGTTATCAGCACGGAACCCAGTACGTGCTCAGCCAACACTTACGGAATGAATTGATCAATCAATCATTTAACTACAGCTTGAAATCAGTGGGCTTTTGACTAGAAGTGAAATCCCTTTTGTTTAGTAGTGAAACCTTTGTGATTGCATCTTTTATCAAAACAATAGAAGCTTAGTCATTCAGATTCCTTAGTCATTCTGCCAAACCAGTCAGAGTTAACACTTTTGAGGCCTGGAATCCTAAAAGTGTCTCAAATCACATATATAAATTTCTACCACCTGGAAAACAACACATCAGATACTAGTGAAAAGGCAAACATGTAAGATGAAGCCCATGCTGTCAAAAAGCATATTGCTGTAGATGGGAATAGGAAACATGTGCTAAATACCTTTATAAAGATATAAAGCGCAATAAAATTTCAGAAGAAGGAGAATGGCTTCCAACTTTGGGGGAGGGTGGCAGAGATATCCATGGGTTTAGAACCAAGGAAGGGCTTCCCTGAGGCCTCTCCCCCTACCCACTCACTTTTTATCACCAGGGTTAGCACTTCCCCAACTTTTTCATTTCAGACGTGCTTTACACTCTAAAACATTACCAAGGACCCTTAATAGATTTTGCATGTGTTTATAACAACATGTATTGTACTGGAAATTAAAACTGAGACATTCAAAAAATATTTGCTTATTCATTTAAAAACAATAACAGTACAAGATATTTAAAATGGCACATTTAGTGAATAATAATGAGATTATCCCAAACACACATAAAAGGAAGAGGTGTACATTTTGGCAACTATCTTTACTATCTGGGCTTTTTAACAGAAGGCAGCTGGAGACTTACCTCTGCTTCCACCTTGAATCTGTTGTGATCTGCTTAACGAATATATGATATAAAGAAAATCTAGTCTTATGCAGGTAAGAATAAGAAAAGGGAGC
>NW_022103898.1:67837365-67841361 GCF_000313985.2 Echinops telfairi
CAAGATTTTGTAACACTGTTCACTGTCCATTGGGAAAATGCTGGTTCACTAAGTTCTGCGGTTCTGCTATACGTTGGCACATTTTACTCTACAATATCAAAATATAATGTTCATTAATATCACCATTGGTTTCATCAGAAAAGTCTTTAATTCTTGAGCTTCACTTCACAATGGCAGGCACAAGTTTTCTCTAAAACAAACAAAATTTGACGTGAAAGCTCAAATTTTATCACTAGCAACAAACACTGTTGTATTTCCTGAAGTGACAGACTCACTTGGTTCATTTTTGAGACTATTTGCCAAATACCCAAATCTAAATAAGTACAGTTTCTCTGTTGGTCTTTCTTTCAAGTAAAACTGATGTTCCAAACAATCACACCAATGGTTTCCCTAGAGGCAACCATTTGACTCTGTAAGGCAGAAGCTCTTTGTAAAAGTATACTTCCTATTTCTGTACCTAGAATAACTAAGAAGATAAATATCTAAGTGTCAACATTTAATAAAATTAATACACATTTGACAATCTTGCGAGGACATTCCTATGGGAAAATGACTTTCTTTTCCCTTCTGGGTATATACTCATTTTGGTGAAAAACAGAATAATTACTTATAAAGTTTATTGCCACTAATATTAATTCACCAGCAGCTTTACCCATTATTACTTTTGCATCAGTAGTGTAAATGTCAACACAGTGAAAAGGCAAATGTATTCGTACCGTTATGAAAACACTTTTGCTCCTGTGAACCCTTGAAAAGGCCTGCGAGAACAAATTCACTATCCACATTGTGAGACTGTCTTTTGGTTCTCAGGAGCCCTGTTGATGTAAGGGGCTATGCGTTGAGCTGCTAACAGCAAGATCAGTAGTTCAAAACCACCAGCTGCTCTGCAGTAAAGACCAGGTTGTCTACTCCCCATAAAGAGTTGCATTATCAGAAACCAAGAGAGACAGTCCTACCCTGTCCTGTAGGGTTGCTCTGCGGCAGAAATGACTCGATGGCACTATGCGTTTGGAGAGTGTGGGTCTGGATCTCTGAACTGACACATGGCGTGGCACACAGTAAGTGTGTAAGTGTACAATAAAGATTTGTCAGATACATGAACAAAGAACCGAAGAATACATTTCTAATCCATCCCATAATACATATTTAGGTGCTACCAAATAACTAAAATATCAGTAATCTTTATGTATTTGATAACACTTCTGGAGAGAATTAGTAAATATGGACAGATGACGGGAAGATGAAGGAGCTTTGGTGGTGTAGTGGGTTATTTTTTAAGCTGCTAACCAAAATCTCAATAGTTTGAAACCGCTCTGTAAGAGAAAGATATGGCTTTCTACTTCCATAAAAATGAGCCTCAGAAACCTAATGTCATTTAGGGTCACTGTGAGTCAGAATTGAGTCGATGGGAGTGAGTTTGGGGTTGAATTTTGAGAGAGGAGCAGATGGAAAGTTCTAAACTATTTTATTGAACTGAAGGGAGTGAGTTTTGACAACTAACTAACTAAAAGTAACAATCACAATACTACAACCTAATTTCCTCTGTACCTCTACGGAAATTGTAAATATGTATGTACTGCTAGGGATAAGAAAACAAACTCTGAATTATTGCAATCTCTAGAAAGGATAACGATTTCATTGAAAAATCACTCAATATTTATTCAAGATTTATTGAATGCATAGTAATATTAACTACATAGTAAAGTTATATCTCATACACATGGTACTATTCATTTATATAAGGCCGACCAATTGAAACTGCTAGTGATACGTGGGCCTTTCAGAACTGTTTGAAGGTGAAAGACCTGCATCAAGTCAGTCAAGGTCAAGAACAAACCTTCGAAATCACCTAGGTACAGGAGGTTTTGAACTTCAATCACTGCCCACTCATAGTGAAACATGAGTCATGAGAGGGCTCACAAGCAATTCCTCAAAAAATTGTCTTGAAGTGCTGAAGCCTGAGAGGGGTTTAAAAAACATACAAACAATTAGAAGGGGGAGTTTTTGCTCAGGGGGGCGTTAGGTGCGCTAGTTATGGGGGATCGTTTGAAAAGTGATGATGAGAATGGTTGAAGAACCATGAAGAACACAATCAGCGTCCCTGCATTACACACTGCAGAAATAACGGAGCTGGCCAATTTTTACCCCAATAAAAAAAGTCTGAATTTAGAATGCCCTCTTTACCAAGGTCACCTTCACTTATTTGTTTTCTGACAGGTTTCCTTGGGGGTGAGAGAAGAGTGGAGTCAGAGCTAGCATTCCAATTCCACAGCCTAGAACCATAAACTGCCTATGACTGTGAATATGTTGCTCATGAAATGTCATCTATTTGCATGTCTCAGCGGGGTGGAAAAAAAGGTAGGAGAAGCAATAAATTGATCCAACCAAGCCTCTCCAGGTGCAAGCAGTGAAGGAGGGATGAAGACATACATCAAAGGGCAAACAACAAGTTGAAAGAAATAGACAAAAATGCCTATTGTCTATATTTGTCTGCCGGCTTTTTCTCAGAAAAAAATAAAAATCACTCAGTGCTTTCTCCACTACCCCACCTCCCAGCAATTAAAAACTTTTGAACTAAGCCCATAACGCAGGATAAAGTGTAGGCATCAACATGTTGCAGTCACATTGGACCGTTCTAGTGTCCCCCCCATCACCCACTTTGGGAAACTAGTTTGTGTTGCAGCATCTATTGTACATTATTATTTTGTGTGTGTAAAACATACAAAAAGTTGCATCTAATCTTGACAATGCAAGGATCATTAAGAAGGTTCATTATATATAATTCAAATAGCTATAAAGGCAAATGTCCATCATTTGCTAGCAATTATAATTCTATTAAAAGCAATCTTATTTTATGAGTAAAACAATCAGTCAAATATATTTATTTATTCTGCCATTAATAGTTTGGAACTTTTTCTGCCACCAGTAAAACACAAATCTCTTTTTTCTCTCTAAAATGCACATTGATTTTCTACTTCATAGGTTCTATTTTATATACATTTCATCTCAAGAGATGTTCGTGCCAATGGTAAGAATGCAAAAATCACATAAATATTTTAATACAAAAAGTACTTTCAGCATTTTTGTTTTTATTGTTTCACTTTGTTGTTTTTATGTAGCAGTTTTCTTTTCTAGTACTCGGGTTTAAACTCAAACTCTCTCATTGCATAGTAAGATCTGACTTTGCACGTCTTACTCTGAGCTTTGGAAACTCAAAACTGAAGCTCAGTGTCTCTTAGTGACATTTTATAGGATTGATACTCCATATTTAAAATTCTTTAGATAGTTCTCAAATATTAGACAATCTCACTTTCTTCCCTGTTTTTAGGAATTGCTTCTCTAGCTCATAATATTTTTCTTTCTAATTTCAAAATTGAAATTATGCTCCATAGCTACCCCATCAACATCCTTGATATTTCTGTATTTCTTTTTGATGATCTCATCCATTCTTATAACTTTAGCCATCACTTTTAATAGACAACCACAAAGATCTAGGTCCAACCTTGAACCAAGTTCTAATGCTGTATCTTCTAATATCTTCTGGTTAATATCACCTTACATTTGTACCAAAAAAAAAAAATCAAACCAGTTACTCTCAAGTCAAATTTCAAATCATAGCAACCCCAACATGGTTTTCAAGGCCATAACTCTTTCTCCCAGAGAAGGGCTAGTGCATTTGAAACAGTGAGTGCTTAACCCCTGCGCCACTAGGGTTCCTGAAATTTACACAGGATAATGAAAAGGACACATACTGTATGCTGCACCCTTCAAGTCTAAAAAAGTGTTTTTAGTCCCACTTTGTTATTTAAATATTTTGCACGTATACATATTGCTATGATAGAACTATTAGTGGTAATCATTAATAAGTATGTGTATATATGCCTATGTGCCTATGTCATTTCATTTAATCCTGATATCAACCCTGAGATAGGCATTGTTTTAATGGGGACTCAATTCGAATTTCTTGAGTATTTTCTAGGCACGTCTAAGACAGCA
>NW_022103898.1:67842334-67852849 GCF_000313985.2 Echinops telfairi
TTACACAATTGATGTGTGTATGGATTGGGATAACAGTTGTATGAGCCCCAAATAAAATGATTTTTTTAAAAGAAAAAAAAAAAAAAAACGCTCTCACTTCCAAACCAGAGCACCTAATTGTTGAGGTGAGACCCTCCAGACCTTTCTCTCCCTCTGAAAGTAACCAGCCACGTTCCAGAATCAGATGGTGGCAACTGAAATACTAACTCTGAAGTAAGAAGACATGGAGTAGAGATCACACTTGGTCCACAGTAAACACCGAATATAGGCAAGAAGAAAATTTCTAGTTTTTTCTACCCGTGAGGCTTGGCAATTTTCCATCCAACAGAAACTAAGGTTCAACACTCCTTGAACTCTCCTATCTTTTACTTTGTTTCTAGTTCACCTCACACCATGCCTAACCTTTAGTGGTGCTGAACCTTACTGAAATGGTTCAGAGTCAGAGCGACCTAATGCAACAGAGTCGAACTGCCCCACAGGGAGAGCAGAATATTTACTGAGTACTAATACCCAGGAAGGCAGAGGGGCATTGCCTGTCAAAATCTGTTTCCTCAAGCAACAGGCTAAGCAATATCATAGGCAGGACCTGGGAGAAGGGGCCTTTGGGAGCAATCTGGCTCCTGTGATGCTAAGATTGTTCTCTTTGCTTAAAGAGGGACTCAGAGTTTCAACTATGGGTGTTGTAAACAGGCTCTAGCCTTCAGATGGAAACAAGTTTATTTTAACTTCTAAAGCAGTAGTTCTCAACTTTCCTAATGCCCTGACCCTTTCATACAGTTCATGTTGTGGTGACCCCAACCATAAAATTATTTTCATTGCTACTTCATCACTGTAATTTTGCTACTGTTATGAATTGGGTGACCCCTGTGAAAGGGTGGTTTGATCCCCAGAGGGGTTGCAACCCACAGGTTGCGAACCGCTGTTCTGAAGGTTAATGAGAAAGGTTTGTTAGTTCATCATGAGTTCTAAAAGAATAGCCAAGATGAAAACACTACAGGGGGGATCAAAGTAAAGGAAGCCCCAGAGAAAGGTTGGGGCCCAGTGCAGTGTCATTACCATCAAGAGAAATAAGTCAGCAGAAGACCACATACTTTGGACCCAGAGATGCTGCATATTGAAGCTCCTCAGTCCAGGGACAGAGAGCTGTGAGGGTGGAGAAGCAGCAGCACACAACCCACAACCACGGCATGAGACAGCAGTGAACTGTCTAGCCCCAGGAAGCAAGAAGAGCTGAGCACCTGTGAGGAGGAAGCTTATTTGTAGAGTGGGGTAAATACAGACATTTAATTGGGGAGCTAAGTTTGCTGATTCATGGAACTAGAGCTGTGTGCCTTCAAATGAGACTTATGGTAGAGTGGCATGCCAGAAGCACTAGAGGAACTGTGTAGCACTGCCCAAGCAGAGCAGAGGCCAAACGGCTATGTGGCTGAGAGACCAAGGACCAGAAAGAGTTGTGCTGAGCATGGCCAAGAAGAGGTTGTGCTGAGTGGAAGAACTGTACTCTGAGCATTTCTGATATGAATTGCAGTTTGTTAATGTGCTAGTTACATAATTTCATGTCAACTTGAAGTGTAGGCGTGGAGTCTAACCTGTCAAACAGGTCACAGCCTGATGGATCCTGGGAACCTCCCCTCTCTCTGCTTCCCCTTCCAACTGTACAGTCACTTAGAGAGCAGTCAGAAGCACTGCCCTTGCATCCACACAACTCTGCACCCGCCGGCCTGTGATCTCCCTGCATTCTGCATCATTGCATGTGGCTGTATGCGTCTGAAGAGGGATTTACGGACTAGTATCAGACTTATGACTGGTTCTGGACTAGACTGAGATAATTGCTTGATATACAATCACTTCTTGATATAAAGAGCTCTCGTACGCATGTGTGTCATTGGATTTCTCTATTCAACCAGCCTAACACAGTTGACATCTCTAATAAGCCCTACGATCATAGTATTATCTGTGAGTTCTACGTATCTACTGCAACAAATAATCTGACCCAGCAGAGAAGCAGAGAACCCATTGGGAGGGACGGTTGCAGTCCGGTTTGGTAAAGAAAGCTGTCTGACTCTGCTTCAAAAGAATCCACGTTGGGATGACGTTCGCTTGATTCTTCTTCCCTCCTGTGAATACAGAGGCCGTCCAAAGGACACTTCTAAGCCCTTCTTCTCACAACATGTCGCATAACACTCTTTATACTCAGATAACGGAAAGGTTTTAGGAAACATCCATGCGTATTTCCTCCCCCACCAAAAGAAAAATAACTTGAGGATAGTATTTATACAGGAATAAAATACCCTGAAGAATGGGGAAAATACAATATAAAAGGTCTGGTGGCAATCACTGATTATTGTTATTTTCCTTTCTCTCTTTTTTTTTTTTATTATTTTTTTTTCTTTTTTAACATTTTATTAGGGGCTCATACAACTGTTATCCCAATCCATACACACATCAATTGTGTAAAGCACATTTGTACATCGTTTCTCAAAACATTTTCTCTCCATTTAAACCCCCGACATTAGGTCCTCATTTTTCCCCTCCCTCCCCGCTCCCCCCTCCCTCATGAGCCCTTGATAGTTTATAAATGGGTATTTTGTCATATCTTGCCCTGTCCGACATCTCCCTTCACCCACTTTTTGGTTGTCTGTCCCCCAGGGAGGAGGTCACACACAGTTCCATGTAAGCAGTTCCCTCTTTCCTACCCATTCTCCCTTTACCCTCCCTGTTTTGCCACTCACACCACTGGTCCTATAGGGCTCATCCATCCTGGAATCCCTGTATTTTCAGTTCCTATCTGTACCAGTGTACCTCCTCTGGTCTAGCCACTGATTATTGTTATATAATTAAAAGCAATATATAAAAACAATCTTTAAAAGGTAGAATATGTGTTACACACAAACAGTGGGATCTACCTCTACCACAGAGAGCATCAAAGTCATGATACATGCTCCAATTTGGACTAAACTTTAAAATAATGCTGAATGAAATAAGCCAATCACAAAAGGACAAACATATGATCTTACTAAAATGAATGATCTAGAATAGGCAAATGTGTAGAGTACGAGGTTTACCAAGGGCGGGAGGAAGGGGGAACTATCTGTTTGGGAAGCAGTGAACCTTCATTTAAGGTGAGAGAATGTGGCAGTGGATCCTGGTAATGGTTGTACAACATGAAGGAGTCTTAGAGGTGCAGTGATGACACATCTGACCGTCAACCCGAAGTGGGGCAATTTGAACCTACCAGTCACTCCTCGGAGAGAGAAGTGGCAATCCGCTTCCATGAAGATTACAGTCCTGGAAATGCTACAGGGCAGAACTTTCTCTTTCCTAAAGAGTCACTGGGCGCAGAATTGACTCAAAGGCATGGATCTGCACACATGTACAACATGAAAGATGTCATTGGCCTCGGTGGATTGTGCACATGAAAAATAATACATGTTGTATTATCAATATTTCTACAACAATAAAAAATGTTAAAGGAAGTGTGATAGTTGGGTTTTATGTCAACTGAGCTGGGCCGGGATTCTCAGTGGTTGGAAGTTAAAGCCTAGGAATGCCCATGATGTGACCTAACACCCTATAATCAACTCCATAATGAACAATCGATCGGTTGATCTTCCTAATCAGAAGATTAGGATAGACTGAAAGATAGATGTTTGGTTTTGCGTGTGTGTATATCTCATATACAGTTGTACACAAAATGTATATACTTGTACACAAAACCAAACGAACATTAACATATAAATAAATGTATCCATTACTGGTTTTGTTTCTCTAGAGACCATAGTCTAACACAAAGAGTCTAAAACATAAAATTATAATATTTCAGCAATAATAATGTGAATCAACAGGCCTCTTTAGTTAACAAAACCAGAGCACAAAAAAAGTAAAAGAATCCTAAGTCCCATCAGAAAATAGGCTACCACTATTATGTCATTTCTTTTTATTTTTTTACTTTTTTTATTATTATTATTTTCTAATCATTTTATTGGAGGCTGGGACAACTCATCACAATCCATACATACATCCATTGTGTCAAGCACATTTGTTATATCATTTCTTTCTAATTTAATAATTGGATTATCTTAGGTTCAGAGATATTTTAATCACGTTTTCAGGTTCATAGAACCTAAAGTAAGATGTTAAGCTTTCAAATTCCTATAAAAGATAAAACCAAACAAAATATAGAAATCATATGGCAAAAACTAAAGGTAAGAAAAGTTATAAAACAAGCATAAACAGTATGACAGAATATAATCAACTATGTCCACAATGACATAAAATATAAATGAGTTAAGTATACTTAAAAAAAGACATGCATTGAGAAATTTAAAAATAAATTAAGTACTGAGAGAAAAAGCACAGACATGTGCATGTATATATACACACACACAGGCAAAATGGCAATAAAAACACGTCTTTCAAAAGAAACTCACTCATGATCCCAACCAAATTCACACCCAACACCCCCCCCCAAAACAAACCCACTCCCATCGAGTAGATTCCAATTCATAGAGACCCAAATGGACAGAGTAGAACTGCCCTTTGGGTTTCTGAGACTGTAAATTGTTCCAGAAGCGGACAGCCTCATCTTTCTCCCATGGGGCTGCCCATAGGCGCAAACACTGACTTTGTGATTAGCAACTCAATTCGCAACTCACTATGCCACCAGCACTCCTAGATTCATACCAGTGTCCCTTAAAGTGATATTTAGAATATAAAAATAGAGGGGAAACTTACATCAGCACTGGATACTAAAGAAATATAAAGCCACTTTGAAAAACTTCTGCTAGATAAAGCACAGCAAGGTTGTACTGGGAAAAAAATCACTCCCAACTCCTCCTAAGTGCAAACCCTGCTCCAGCAAGTTAGTGAAAGGGAAGCCAACAGAAACAGAATCTCACTAGCATTCTAAATAGATGGGACAAAGGCCAGAGCAGGTAGATCGGTGAGTATGTAGAGTTTAATAACCAGCACAGGCTGTATCTAAGACAGATAGCTCTGGCAAGAACTTCTGACCTTAGCCGGAGGGGGGGGGGAGTTTATCTGTGGAAATGCCCACCCTAGCTTACAAATGATTTTGAAAACACTGTGGCTGACTTTTGAAAAAGACAGTCACACCTGGTGAATGCTGAAGACACTGCCCTGGGAATTCTGGATGTCACTGCAGTTAAAGAAAAGAAGCTTCAGCCCACCTTGTGATACAGCCACTGCCCAGTGCTGGTGAGGTGTCCCTCTCCGTTGTCAGGAGAGTTCACTTGCAGTAAACCTAAGCTCATCTCTTCTCCCCTTTTCTTATCCTGAACAATTGTGACAAGAAAAATAAATAAATAACTAAAAACTGTAATCGATGAGCTCTCGGGCCCCACCTGGTAAGGCACAGCCGGCATCCCTTCTTTACTTAACAGGTGCTGGTGACACGGTGAGAAACAAGATGCCTGGGGCCCTGCCACCACGCAACTCACGCCGGCTGCTGAGACAGAAAGATATTCTTAAACGAGTATGAAAGGATCACTGAGAGGCAAAGAAGAAACAAGATCCTACAGAACAGATGGAGGTAGTCTGGCCGACCCTCTGAGGAACACCGCATGAAGAAAGTCACATTTAAACTGATGAAAAGATAAGACTGCGTTATCCACATTAAGGAGGATGAGCGAGTTCCAGGCAGAGCCAACAATGTGAGCGGTGGGCCTGATACGACTGAGTGCAGCCCACTGAAGGTGATGAGAGAAGTGCACTGGGCCTGGGAGAGAGGTGATGGGGCTGCAAGTAGGCGGAAGACATTCATTTTAAGAACCTGAAACTTTGCCCTAAAACAGCGGTTCTCAACCTGTGGGTTGTGACCCATTTTGGGGTCAAATAACCCTTTCAAAGGCTCGCCTGATTCATAAGAGTAGCAAAATTACAGTTACAAAGTAGCAACGAAAATAATTTTATGGTTGGGGGGGTCACCCCAACATAAGGAACTGTATTAAAGGGTCACGGCATTAGGAAGGTTGCGAACCACTGCCTTTAAAAGAATGGAAAGAACTTCCAGAGAGTACAGTAAGATCTGCAAATGGAAAAAATAAATGTAACCGAAATGTGGAGAATGAACAGGAGTGGAATAATACCAGAAGTGGTGAGACGAATTAGGAGAGGATGCTCGAAATCTAGCCAAAAGACTGACACAGCATGAAGTGGAGAAAGAAATTAGGAAGGCTAAGTGGGCAAACAGTAGGACTATTTATAGCGAGCTAGAGAAGGGGAGAGGTGGGGGTGGGCTGGGGAGGGGAGGAAAACTTCCTCTTTCTACATGTTGAATGTCTCTGAGGCACAGCCATCCAAAGACGATACTATAAGAAGCAAGATACAAGTAATGGTGCTCAGGAAAGAGCATTGTGCTGATGGGGAGCATTGGGGAAGTGAGTTACATGGATGAAACTAAAGCCAGAGTCTGGATGAAACTGCTTAAGAAAATGTGCAAAAGGAGAAAAGGAGATGCCAGAGCCCTGAGGATCTGACATTTAGAGGTGAACATGTGAAGAAAGATCCAGAAGGAACCGTGGGCGAAAACGACCCAGAAGGAACATTTGCCCAGAGATGGGGCAGGTCAAGGAAAGTGCTGCCCAGATGGCAATGATAATGATGAGTAAGATAACGAGGCTGTTGCTAACAGTTACGGTGAATTAACTCTGTGGAGAGTACTGTGCTAAGTAACTAAGTCGTTCATCTATACTGAGTTGGAATCGACTCAATAGTATTGCATTGCATTTCTAGTTTTGATTTCGTTTTATCTAATTGAAAGATTATAAGGTTAACAATGAGTCAGAATCAACTCAAGGGCAGTGAGCTTGAATTTTGAACAGCTATATGGTAGGTACAATATTATCTCCTTTTACAAGTGATTAATTCACCCAAGATCACATATCTAACACTACCAAAAACACAAAGCCACACTCACTGCCATCGAGCCCACGGAAACTCCGAGCGGCCCCCCAGGACAGGGCAGAACTGCCCCCGTGAGTTTCTGAGACGGTAACTCCTCATGGGAGTAGAGAGACTCATCTAAGCGGGTTTGAAAACAAGACTATTTCTAGAGAGAGGGAGTGGTCACTACATCAGGAATGGTCAGGAGTGATCCGTTAGACAAGGACTAAATTAGGCCACTGGTTTTATTGATAAGGATACCAAGTATGGTGGCTGCTTCAATCAGAGCACTTTCGGTGTGAATGGCAGGGAGCTTTTCCCTACACCCAGACTATCAGCAAAGTCTCAGTTCTGCCACCACTAGTCTGGTCCAAACCATTGACAACTCTTATCTGAACCACCGAAATAGCCCTAAATGGTTTACCTGCCTCCACACTTGGCCCTTCCAAGTCATTTTCCACCCAGAGTGTTTATTTTAAATGCATGTCAGGTCTTGTCACTGCCTGCCTAAAACCCATCAATGTGACATCACACAGAATAATATCTAGACCCTTCACCAGGCCCCAAACCCACCACGTGCTCCAGGTCTCTTCACCTTCCATCATCCTCTGGCTCCTCTCACAGTGTGACAAACTGGTTAATTTGCCAAACAAAGCCGGTTCTAAACCTCAAATGTTAGAAAGTCAATGCCTGCCATGTAAGAGGGAGTATATATGAAATAAGAGTCAACAGGAACATAAACAAGTTATTAAACAGCCAGGTCACTGAATAGGTGGAGTCAAGATGGCTTTTTGTTTTTTACCATGAGAAAAGTTGGAATATGTTCAAATCAGAAACAGTAAGCAGGTATCTAAGAGTTTGGGGAAGTTTGACGTCTGCATCAAGTCACAGGTGGTAAGAAAACAAATTAGCTGCTTTACAAAAGAAAAAAAAAGCTATACAAGAAAGTTATTTTATAAAGGGATTTTATCCCTCAGTGTCAAAGTTTTCTCCTCTGTAATTTCAGGGATTTGGATAAAATTAGTAATTCCCAATCCTTTCAAAATCAAGAACTTCTTTTTATTTCATTATTTTCCTTCCTCATTTTATTTCATTATTTTCCTTCCTCATCTCCACTGATTGTTGTGCCCTGAAAGGAAGTTTAGACCAAGCTCACTACCACCCAGTGATTTCTGACAAAGGGCTTCAAAATGTCCATTTTAAAAAATGGAATTGAAAGCTAACGGAATTTTTCCATGAGTTTTTGACATTCCTTTGTATATATCTGATTAATAATTACTACTTAACAAGTGCAATTTATTTGGGAAATCTGAAACTCAGGAAGATGAAGCGGCTCACTTAATATTTTTCAAAGTCACAAAATATTTTTTAAAGAAGATGCCATTGTGCAAAGCGGAAGAAACAGGTCCAAGTTAGCACAGGAACCCAATGGAATCAATTCAAAACCACAGATCCAAAGTAAAACATTTGAAAGATTTTAGAAGCATCATGAAAAATGCATATGTTCCCCTTCTAATTCAAAGAAAAGGGGTGTAGTGAAATAAAAATAATAAGTCCTAAGTAAATTAAACTTTGGTTTGATTTTGAATGATTGGTGTTGTGCATAGAACCTGTTATTGTTCTCAGTAACACCTTAAAAAGCTAACTGGGAAAAATGTAATCAAAAGAAAACACTACCTAAGAGTCAGACTAGTACAATGATTAAGAGTATGAACCTTGGAACTAGACTGCCTACATTCAAATTGCTTCATGCAATTTACTAATGACTCCCAAGTCTCTTAATACATGAATTATCATGATAGTATTGTATCTCCTTGAGCATTAATGAGCTAATATGCATAAGGCATTTAGAGTAGTGCTTGGCACACAGTAACATCCCTATGTATTTGCTATCGTTGTCACTATTACTTATCATTATTGTCTGATAATAATGAATAATCTTAAAAGTAAAAGGAGAAAATAGATATCTGACTCCACAGCAAAGTACAAGAATCCAAAAAGCATGTCACAAGATGCAGAGAATTTGAGACCGTTTGTGTTGCCAAAATATACAAAATGAAACAATATGATAATTAGAGGCAGTACAGTAAAACTCTTGACTACAACTTCCATGAGCACTGATTAGATGCAGGCAAGATGAACTCCATGGAAGCAGAGGTCAAAAAGCTCAAACAATGCCTTGCATCGGGCAAATCTGCTGTCCAAGACTGCTTTAAAGTGTTAAAAAACACTATGAGGCCTAAGGTGCACCTGATTCAAGCCATGGTGTTTTCAATGGCCTCATATATGTATGTGACAGTTGGACATTGCATAAAGACAACTGAAGAAAAATCAATGCATTTGAATTAAGGTGCTGGTAAAGAATGTTTGTGTTTTAGTGACTATACCAAGGCATTCAACTATGTGGATCATAACAAACTATGGATAACCTTGAGAAGAATGGGAATTCCAGAACACTTTGTTGTGCTCCTTCGGAACATATACACGGATCAAGAGGCAGTTGTGTGAGCAGAACAAGGGAATACTGTATGGTTGAAAATCAAGAAAGGTGTGTGTCAGGGTTGTATCCTCTGACCATATTTATTGACTCTGTATGTTGCGCAAATCATCAGAGAAGCTGGATTACATGAAGAAGAAAGCAGCTTGAAGACTGGAAGAAGGTTTGTTAACAACCTGCAATATGCGGATGACACAATCTTGCTTGCTGAAAGTGAGGACCTGAAGCACTTGCTGATGAAGACCAAGGATTGCAGCCTTCAATGTGGATTACAATTCAAGGTAAGGAAAACCAAAAGCTTCACGCTAGACCGATAGGTCACAACACGATACATGGAGAAAAGGCTGAAGTTGTCAAGCATTTTGTCTTGCTTGGACCCACAATCAATGTTCATGGACGCAGCAGTCAAGAGATCAAAAGACATATTGCCTTACATAAATCTGCTGCACAAGACCTTTTTAGAGAACTGAAAAGCAAGGATGTTACTTTGAAGACTAACATGCGTCTGACCCAAGCTATGGTATTCTCCATTGCATCATATGCATTTGAAAGTTGGACATTAAATAAGGAAGACTGTAGAAGAATTGATGCACTTGAATTGTGGAGCTGGAGAAAAATATTGAAAGTATCACAGATTGCTAAAAGGACAAACAAATCTGTCTTAGAAGATGTAGAACCAAAGTGCTCCTTTGTGAGGAACAGAGGGATTTCTCTTGTTGTCTCCCCAAAATATATGCCAGACTTAGCTTGAGAATAATTGTTCACTAGGCAGCGAAGATAGGTCAGAGGTTATTCTCCTTAATCAGCCATCTATAGCGGCCAGACTGTATAGTCTGACTCACCCCAAATAGGGCCCATTCCTTTCTGTTATTGTACCCTTGAAGCAGTGCCCAAAGGCAAGCCCGGGACTACTCTAAGATGACTAGATCATCCCCCTCCTATTGCTTGTATTGCCTATGTTGCAATCCCTCCCTATGACGCAGGTTGTTGTGATTTGTATTGCCCCTCTCTGTGATGCATGATGCTGTGATGTATCCCCCTAAAGTGATATGATGTGTGGTTAGCAATAAATAAGGAGGCTCCCTGGTGGTCAGGAGGGGCTGCTCCCATGAGGG
>NW_022103898.1:67853125-67855101 GCF_000313985.2 Echinops telfairi
AGAGTATTAGCGGTGGGGGCTGGTCCCCCACCTCCGTGTCACTTTTAATACTACACTCCATAGAGGCAATGATGGCAATACCTGTCTTACTATTTTGGATATGTTTTTAAGAGACCAGTCCCTGGAGAAGGACATCCTGTTTGATAAAGTAGGAGGGCAGCAAAAACGATGGAGGCCTTCAAGGAGATGGACTGCCAGTGGCTGCAACAATGGGTTCAAGCACAGGAACAACTATGTGGATGGCTCAGGACCAGTGGTTCCTTCTATTGTAATTAGGGTCAAGATGAGTCAGAAGTGACTTGATGACACTTAACATAGACATGATAAAACTACTTAGCCATGGTGGCGCTGTGGTTAAAGCACTTGGATGCTCACAGAAAGCGTGCAGGAAGATGTGGTAAACTGTCTGCTTCGATAAAGATTTATAATCTTGCAAACCCTGTGAGGCAGGTCTACTCTGCCCTGTAGGCTCATTATGAGTTAAAATCAATCTGATGGAGATGGGTGTGGTTTTGGGGTTTATGATAAAATTGTTCCCCATGGTAAACTGATATTTGTCAAAGGTCAAATTATAAACAAGAGAGTGATAAACACAAAACAGTGTACCTAGGAGCAGAGGGGAAGTAATGTGACAGGCAAGGGCTATGCAGGTAACCTTTAGCATCCCATTTAAGAAGCTAAGTAGGGGTAAAAAGTATTCTTTTTGCTTTATAGAGATTTTGTACATTGTTTATTTATGTGTTATGTATGTACGCTTAACTATTACACCACCAGGGATCCAATATTTTATAATAAGACAAAAGCTTCCTAAAGGGCAAAACCAATACTCCTTTCAACTGTCAAATTGGCAGGTTTGGGGGCTTGTGACGTCTAGTCTCACGAGTGAATGGTCGGTGCCACCAAAGCTGCTATTGTAAGGGATTTGGTGAATTTACTATTCGCTCCATAATCTTTACTGGGATGGGATGAGCTCCTCCCCACAGTCCAACCTTAACTCAAAATGGTTAAGGAGCCCAGCTTGTAATTAACCAGGCATACATGGGCTGTCCTATCCAAATCCTAGAAGACCGGGCCTCAGGTGGGGCTTCCCCAGTGACAGGACAGGAGGGGAAGTGCCTCCTTTAGGCACAGGCCCTGCACTAGGACCTCCTAGACACAATAAAACGACAACAGTGGCGGAGATGAGAGCACAAAGAGGGAGACAATGAGGACAACCAAGACCAAACTTCTACCTGGACTGAGAGAAGTGACCCACCAAGAGAGGTCATTGGGTTTCCTGTTTCAAAGCTTTCTGGTGGGTTAAGAATGAATCATGGTGTTCTGGAATGGTAAGCAGGTAGTCCCCTTTTAAACAATGGAGACCCTTGCATGAACCCGTCCTGAGCCTAGTCCGTATCTTCACTTCTGCTTGTAGCCTTTCTCTATTATTAAATTGTTATGGTGGTAACCTTGCTTTCCTGAGCTATTTATGATTGTTCCAATGAATCACTGAACCCCATGTGCAGAGTGCGGTGCTGGAGGTCAAGAACAGGGTTATATTTAGCTTCTGCCAAATAGGAGCCAACTTGGTGCTGATGTTTATAGTCAGTTATTATTACAAAGTCCAGTGACAAAGTTTTTTTGTTGTTTAATGATAAGACTTTAACTTGCCTTAAGAGTTAAATATATTTCTAGTATGCTTAGAGGTACATCATTGGTGGTGAAGCCAGCTAAAAGATAATTTTTCCATCTGCAAGATATTCTCATGCATAAATAAGCAATCCATTGCTGTACAATTAGGTTGAGAGTCATATCTAGTACTGAATGGCATTACTTCAGATGGAATATTTACTATGATGCTTCTAATAAAATTTTTAAATCATTTTATTAGGGGCTCATACAACTCTTAACAAAATCCATACATAGATCAATTGTGTAAAGCACATTTGTACATTCATTGCCCTCATCATTCTCAAAATATTTGCTCTCCACTTAAG
>NW_022103898.1:67856564-67857867 GCF_000313985.2 Echinops telfairi
AGCCTATCTTATTTAGACAGACCTGCGGAGATAATAACATGTACGAAAACAAGACAGAGCAAAACCAAGCAACAAAATAAAACAAAACAGCAAGCCAATGGCAAAAAAACAAAACACAACAAGAAAGAAAAGCTTGCAGTTAGTTCAAGGACTGTTTGTTGGCCTTTAGGCGTGTTTTCTAGTCGAGTCTGTTGGGGTGCCAGGCCCTGGTCCCAAAGTCTATTTTTGGCACTCCCTGAGGACTTCATTGCTCTGTTCCCCTTGCTGTTCTGTTGCATGCCCTTAGTGTTTTGCCTCGGTGTGGTGGGATCAGATCGGGCAGAATTCCCACACTGTGTCTCCAGTGTTGTTCCCTTTAAGGTCTATGGGTCAGTGAGGGATGTCATGTCTCAGAGTGGGGCGGGCCATATGGCCCTCTCTGTGGATTGGCTGCTCTGAGCAGGAATATCGTCCTGAAGGGTTGGTGGACCAAGATGTGTTCCACCCTCTCTTCCTGCCCCTTCATCTGCTCCCGTGTGCTCTGATCAGACATGTCCCTCTCCCGGAGCTGTAGATTCAGTGCTGTCCTCTGAAATAAATTCTTCTGGGGGGAGGGGTGGCTTCTAATAAACTTTAATCTATCCTCTACATATATACTAAACCATTTTTAAAAAATCATTTTACTGGGGGCTCATACAACTTTTTTAAAAAAATCATTTTATTGGGGGCTCATACAACTCATCACAATCCATTCATACATCCATTGTGTCAAGCACATTTGTCCATTTGTTGCCATCGTCATTCTCGAAACATTTGTTCTACTTGAGCCCTTGGTATCAGCTCATTTTTCCCTCCCTCCCTCATGAACCCTTGATAATTTATAAATTATTATTTTGTCATGTCTTACACTGTCCAACGTCTCCCTTCACCAACTTTTCTGTTGTCCAAACCCCAGGGAGGGGGTTTTATGGAGATCCTTGTGCTCAGTTCCCCCTTTCTACCCCACCTTCCCTCCACCCTCCCAGTATCGCCACTGGTCCTGAAGGGATCATCCACCCTGGATTCCCTGTGTTTCCAGTTCCTAGCTGTACCAGTGTAGTACATCCTCTGGTCTAGCCGGATTTGTAAGGTAGAACTGGGATTATGATAGTGGGGAGGAGGAAGCATTAAAGAACTAGAGAAAAGTTGTATGTTTCATCAGTGCTATACTGCACCCTGACTGGCTCATCTCCTCCCACGAACCTTCTGTAAGGGGATGTCCAGTTGCCTACAGATGGGCTTTGGGTCCCCACTCTGCACTCCCCCTCATTCACAATGATATGAT
>NW_022103898.1:67858499-67865418 GCF_000313985.2 Echinops telfairi
GCTCGTCTCCTCCCCGCGACCCTTCTGTAAGGGGATGTCCAGTTGCCTACAGATAGGCTTTGGGTCTCCACTCCGAACTCCCCTATTCACAATGATATGATTTTTTGTTCTGATGATGCCTGAAACTTGATCCCTTCCACACCTCGTGATCACGGAGCCTGGAGTGCTTCTTCCATGTGGGCTTTGTTGCTTCTCAGCTAGATGGCCGCTTGTTTACCTTCAAGCCTTTAAGACCCCAGACAATATATCTTTTGGTAGCCGGGCACCATCAGCTTTCTTCACCACGTTTGCTTATGAACCCACTTTGTCTTCAGTGGTCGTGTCGGGAAAGTGAGCATCATGGAATGCCAGTTTAATAGAACAAAGTGCTCTTCCATTGAAGGAGTACTTGAATGGAGGCCCAATGTCCATCTGCTACTTTAATACTAAACCTATAAATATATGCACATAGGCCTATTTCCCCATCATCATTTATAAATATATTTACATATGTACATGCCTGTATTTAGACCTGTATAAATGCCCCCTGCCTCCTAGTTCTTTCCTCTATTTCCTTTTAGTTTCCTCTTGTCCCACTAGCATGCTCAGTCTTCATTTGGGTTTCAGTAATTCCTCTCGGTTACATTGCCCTTGTTCAAGCTCTACCAGGCCTTCTACACCCTCCTCGCCATCAATTTTAGATCATTTGTTGTTCCCTTGTCCTTTGGTTTGTTAACACCCACTTCCTTTCCTGGGCCTCCCCCTCTCCCATGTCCCCCCAGAACCATCAGTCAATCCTGTTGTTTTCTCCTCCAGATTGTTTATCCCGCCTAGCTTATCTAGATAGACATGCAGAGATAATAATATGCACAAAAACAAGACAGAGCAAAACAACACAACAAAAGAAAAGCCTATAAATAGTTCAAGGTCTGTTTGTTGACCTTTAGGAGTGTTTTCTGGTAGAATATGATCAGGTGCACTGCCCCGCCCCAAAGTCTATTTTTGGTATTCCCTGAGGACTTCCTTGCTCTGCTCCCCTTGCTGTTCTGTTGTACACCCTTCATGTTTTGCCTCGGTGTGGTGCAGTCAGATCGGGTGTCATTCCCACACTGTGTCTCCAGTGTTGTCCCCCGTAGGGCCGTGGGTCAGTGAGGGATGTCATGTCTCATAGTAGGGCTGGCCATATGGTCCTCTCTTTGCACTGGCTACTCTGAGCAGGGATATCGTCCTCAAGTCTTGGTGGGCCAGGATGTGCTCCGCCTCCCCCTTCATTTGCTCCCATGTGCTCTGATCAGACAAGTCCCTTTCCCTGAGCTGTCCTCTGAGGTAATTCTTCTGGGAAGAGTGGCAGCTGTCCCTAAATCTTTTTAAAGGTTATGTAACTTTGCTTATGGACCAAATTCTAGGTGTATTAGGCTAGATAGTTCAACATAAGACATTAGACACAAAATAACATTTATATTTAGTTATGTAAAGGGCCAACTTAAACTAAACATAACTAGAGTGGGCATAACTTTTCATAATGTATTAATCACATTATTTCCATTCAAAATTATAGAATCTACTTCAAGACAGGCAGCACATACATTAACAGAATCTCAAAGCAAAGCAATATCAAGTATCATCTAGTTCAACCCATCCATTCTGTATGAAAACTGAGGCACGAGGAGTTTAAACAACTTAGCAAGAACAGGACTCTAACGCCCAGTCTCCATGGTCACCATCCGGGGTTCTTTTCATCACACTCACTGACTCTCTTGAAACATGTATACAACCACAAGGATAAAAATATGTTCAGTTTTTAACTGGCTTTTTTTTCAAGTGGCTTTTGCCTGTACGTTAACATCCTGCGATTCCTATCCATCTTCCTCCCCAGTCCTCATGGCTCTCTGCCTCGGAGGCACATTCACACACCAAGATGTTGGAAACAAGGTTTATAAGTACATGTGTCATCTGAGAACAAGTGCACATCCACCTATTACAGGCACTGGACCAGCTCAAGGGCAACTGGCTTGATTTTCTGGTTAATAAAACGCACTATGCATCTCACCCCATCCCACCCAAACTCAAAACTCTCTGGGAGTAAAACACAACAAAAACAAAAGGCAAATGAAGGGATGAAAGTGAACTGTATGGTGCTCTAAGTTATGCAAGGGCTATTCTGATTTTTTATAGACTCTAATAGATACCACAGGCTTATTTTCAGTATTGTCTTAGGTTTAACATACATATTGAAGAGTAGACTTAAGTTTTTGCTTGATTGCTTATGCCTTTAAAAAGATTACTGACAAAAAAAAAAACATAAAAGGGGTGGGGGGAGCTGATACCAACAGGTCAAATAGAAAGTAAATGTTTAGAAAATGATGATGGAAGCATATGTACAAATATGCTTGATACAATTGATGTATAAATTGTTATAAGAGCTGTAAGAGCCCCCAATAAAATGATCTTTAAAAAGAAAGAAACCAGGGAGGGGAAAAAATGAGCTGATACCCAGGGCTGAAGTAGAAAGCAAATGTTTTGAGAAGGATGATGGCAACAAATGTACAAATGTGCTTGACACAATGGATGGATGGAATGTGATGAGTTGTATGAGCCCCCAATAAAGTCATTTTTTTAAAGGAATCTAACCATAGCATAGCATGTACCGGTATATAGAAGTAAAACAAGAAAAGAAGGCTAACAAGTATTCATTCCCCCTGGTGGAAATCACATCTTCACAATCTATTCCCTCCAGGGGAAGATGAAGGGAGGAAGAAGGAGAAGAGTGAGACAGAAGGTGTTCAGGTGTCCTGAGCAACTTATCGGATGCCCCAGAGTACGGAGGAAAACAAGGCTTGGTGATTAAGGCCTTCTACAAGACATTTAAGAAGGTAATCCCTCATCGTAAGAAAGATGAACACCGCTGAAGCAGGATAAGCAAGGAAGTAGCAGCAACAACTGTGCAGGTTAGAAAGCTCAGGAGAGTGTATGCCTGCAATATCCTTTGCTGAGTGTTGCCCACATATTATTCCTGAAGTTGGTAAAGGTGGTACCCCCTAAATCAGGAAAGCTCGGGGCAGAACGCCATAAATGGATTGGGCATCTTTCACAGCCAGAGCAGAGTGATCTTCTTCATGTTTCTCCTTTCCCTTTCCTCCTCCTTGAACCAGCAAAGGCTCTTTGAACATTTTTCTGGACCTGATTTCTACCGTACTCATTTATAACATGTTTAGCTCTAGCCTCATGCAAAATTATAGTCTCCTGTTTCTGGCACTATCACACATTAATGTCCCATCAACACCTCAAACCCATATATCTAAAACAAAACGTATTGCTTACTCTCATCCACTCACTAACCTGATCTGAGTTCATATGCTCTCACCCTCCCACACTTGACAGCTGACAGTCATCTTTAGCTCATCCCTCTCTTTCCCCATATTCCGTTAATCATTTCTGTACAATCCACTTTAGCAAAACGTCACCAAGCACGCTGCCACTACTCTAGTTCAGATTTCATTCTCACACAAAAACGCTTAAGCAACACTTTCTTATTGGCCCAATCATTTTGTCTCCCAATTAAATTAATCCTCTAAACTGCTAGACAATATAGCCTATAATTCCACTCTGATTCTACTATTTCACGCACCAAAAAACTCCAATGGCTTCTCATAGCTTATTAAAATGATCCAACCGCCAGCCTCCTATGAGGAGCTTTCCATGTAGGCCAAACCTAATTTTCCATCATTATACTTTATCTTCCCATTGTTTCTCTTCATAGATGCTTTATTTTTCTACATCTCTCCTCTCTATATATGGTTAAGTAGTGGGTACTCAACCCAAACTGGCTTTCTTCCACATGAACTAGTTATTCTCTCCTTCCTCCTGTTATCTCGACAGGAAAACATCCTAACCCTCGGTATAGTTGATTCTCCCTCACAGAGGGGGCTAGAATATTCATGGAAAAGCCTAGAAAATCTAAAAAACAGTCAAGGCTCAAAATAAGAGAGTACTGTGAGTTAGCTCCAATGTCCCAAAAAGGAGGCAGAAAAAGAAAGCCAGATGCCATGAAACCTGTTTCAGAATGCCTGAAATAGTAAGGAATCTTGATACCTGGGACCGTGATGTGAAGGGACTGCCAGGGAACTCACTAACCTAACAGTCCAGTGAGAAGTCAAGAAATGCCTAGGTGTGAACTTAACTCTTAGGGTAGAAACGGTGCTTCAGTGCATGCACCAGGAGCTTGGGGAAGTGTCAAACTCTCAGTGGCCAGGACAGTCACAAAACGAGAGGCATATTTCCAGCAGCAGGCAGCCTCAACAAAAGGTAGGGACAGAGAATGCTAGGCCTGTGAGATAGATAAGAAAACAGTTGTTGGTTCATTTTTTTAAAGATCATTTTATTGGGGGCTCTTTACAGCTCTTATAACAATTCACGTATCAAGCATATTTGAACATATGTTGCCACATTATTTTCTAAACATTTACTTCCTATTTGAGCCCTCGAAGCCCAGTACATTTTTATTACATAGCAGCTAGTTAAAGATACATTATATATTTTAATGTAGTATATAATCTTTGACGTATATAAACTTTAGAAGAGACTATGCCCTTGGCTAGCTACGTGTCACTTCTAGTGATTTACAATTAAAATTATACATTTGAAGAAATAGAATTATAAAGGAATCTAATTCAAAAAGGAGAAAACCAGTAATTGGGCATTTTAAAATAGCATGTTATATATCACTGGAAAACCTTGAACACTAAATATCCAATGGAGAGATGGTTAAATAATCTTTATGTTTCCATGGACTATTCTTAGATATTTATTTTATAATTGGACATTTTATTGTAAATTCAATGCAGGAAAACATTTCATTACTACATCTGCATTCTGTGATTATGATTTAATTTGAAACTAGAAGTGTAACATCTTTCTTCACTAAATGTCAGTGTCAAATCCTGTTATGACAGGACTTCAAAAGTTCCCGGGAAAATTCTATGATCTCTTCACTCCATTTTTCCATGTACTTATTGCAGCCCTCTCTTATTTCACTCTCAGTGTGCAACATAGAATACAGTTGTGAATCCTCTAGCAGGGAGGAGATGCTCAGTTTTATTGCTTCATTGTATAATGAAGTTTATGAAGCTGCTTCAATATTAAGTATGCACTATGGCTGATTAGCGTATTTGCAACATCTCAGGAAAGGGAGAATATGATGTGAACAGCAAGAAGAGTGGAATGTGATCTCACTGAAATACTAACACTGCTGACTAGTGTGAATACAAGTGACTTGTTTTCTCCCTTTGGCTTTTTAAAAAAATATTGACAATATGATGCTTTCATAATAAGTAGGAGCCCTCTTGGTGTAGTGGGTACATGTTGGCCTATGATGTGTATAATATGCAAGGGAGGAAGATGGGACTTCCTACTTCTGTCAACAGTCATAGTCTAGGACACTCACAGGATCAGTTCTACCCTGTCCTGTAGGGTTGTTAGGAGTTGGCATCCACTCAGTGGCAGCAAATTTGGTTTTTGGTTCATAACGAGATGAAAAAAATTAAGAAAAATTACAAGGGAACCAGTTGCCATTTAGTCTATTACAATTTACAGCGTCCCCATGTGTGTCAAGTAGAACTGGCGCTCCACAGGGTTTTCTGTGACGCCATGTACTGGTTCAATGGTGAAGAGTTTTGTTTTCTTTGTGTTGAGGTGTCCTCTCTACTGTAAAAGTTATAGTCTTTGATCTTCAGTACTTTGCTTTATACTTTAGGATACAGGCAAGGAGAGAAGAGGACGCCAAACTTAAGGAGAGAGATGTCCCTGTGGTTTTTCAGCACCTGTAACTGAAAGGTCCTTGATTTAAACACGCCAGCTGCTCTGTGGGACGAAGATGTAGCAGTCTGCTCCCACAGATTCAAAGTCTTGGAAACCCTAAGGATCAGGTATAGTTTGTCTACAGCATCGATCCGATTTGGAATTGACTGGATGGCACTGTGCTGCTTTTCGTTACGATCACTGGGGGTGAGGCTGGGATGGACACAGGTAGTTCAGCAGTGGAATTCTTGTCCGCTGTCCAGGAAACCTGGGTGTGATTCCTGTACCATGTCCGGAAAATATGCTCAGTGGAGGCTCATGCGTTGCTAAGATGTTAAACAGGCTTCAGACTGAGAAAGACTAGAAAGAAAGGGCTGGAGATTTACTTCTCCAAATCAGCCGATGGAAAACCTATGTACTACCATCGTTTGGTCTTGCTGCAATGGGGTCAGCGGGAGTAGAGGGCCTGTGGCTGATAACAACAGAATCAGTGCGTGGCTTGACTGGGCTTCATGACAGACAAGAATGAACAGAGGACACATGAAAGTGAACTCATCCTGAGGTATGGTGACATCTGTATTGGGGGTTGCTGTTTCTCAGCACAAAAGCATGGAACATTCTTCATAACTGGAGTGACTCAGGCTCCTCTTCCCAGCAGCTGAGGATTGCAGTTCACCATGGAAATCCTTTCCGTTCAAATAGGTAGCATAGCAGCTACAAGGGGGTATCAAAAGTCTGTGGGAAAGTCTTATTACCTTATAATTCCATTCCGTTTTTCCACGGACTTTTTCTTTCTTTTCAGTTTCAAAATACTTTCTGCCTTCTTGAACTCCTTGATGTCAGCTCTCCTTTCCTCCCTCCACTGGACTGCCCAGGAAGGAAGCCTTAATCCGCTTGCTATCTTCTATAGGCTCATCACTCATGGCTTTCATGTAACTTTTGCTTTGCTAGTTCATGTATTAGATCTTCATATACTTGTGAAAAGAGCTCCTCTTCAGATTTTTTTTTGTTTTTTTATTTTTTATTTTTTTTTATTTTTAATTTTATTTTTTAACATTTTATTAGGGGCTCATACAACTGTTATCCCAATCCATACACACATCAATTGTGTAAAGCGCATTTGTACATCGTTTCTCAAAACATT
>NW_022103898.1:67867902-67872248 GCF_000313985.2 Echinops telfairi
ATCCCAATTCTACCTTACAAATCTGGCTAGACCAGAGGATGTACATTGGTACAGATAGCAACTGGAAACACAGGGAATCCAGGACAGATGACTCTTTCAGGACCAGTGGTGAAAGGGTCGATGCCTGGAGGGTGAAGGGAATGTGAGGTGGAAAGGGGGAACCAGTTACAAGAATATAGGTATTGCCTCCTCCCTGGGGGAGGGACAGCAGAGAAGAGGGCGGGGGGAGACGTTGGACAGTGTAACTTATGACAAAACTGTAATAAGTTGTGAATTATGGAGGGTTCATGACGGTGGGGGGGTAGGGAGGGAGGGGGAAAATGAGCAACTGATATTAAGGGCTAAAGTAGAAGGCAAATGTTTTGAGAATGATGAGGGCAGAGAATGTACATATGTGCTTGACACAATGGATGGATGTATGGATTGTGATGAGAACTGTACGAGCCCCAATAAAATAATTTTAAAGAAAAAAACACCAATTCCAATGACAAACGTTTTCATAATTATCTTGGAGATCACAGCTTCCTCAAATGCCCTGACGCCAGTTTGAGTTCTCCCAAGCGGCGGGGTGATTACCAAGCTTGACACTAACCCTTGGCTAGAGGAGAGGCTGAGAGCCCCTCTCCCACGCCCTGCAGGTGAGAGGAGTCCAGGAGGTTATTTCCTTCTCCTCTGGCCAGCCAGGCAGGTACTGGGCCCGTACCCAGTTGTTGGTTCTTAAACTGTGACTATTGTGTATGTCTCTACCACTTTCACAGAGGGGCACTAGCAGATGAAACTGACAAGATGGCAGTGGGTTTGGAGGTTTTGTTACTGGTTTCAAATCACATATGGCTTTAATGGACTCATCCCTTCAGAGCCTTTTTTTTTTTTTTTTTGTAGCTCAGAATTTTAATTCAGTGAATTCCTGGAAATATGCAAATAATTATCTGCCAAGATGAATTTGTTATTATCAGACAGGATTTTCACAACTCAGTTGGATCCTAAATTACCTTGTAATTCCTGAGTCTGGATTAGTGCTACCATCATGAGCTTCCACGCTAGCATTCCTAAAGCAAGATGAATGAACCATGTGAACATCTCAGGCTAACACTGAAGGCATGTGCTCTTGTACACACACACTGAAATCAAGAACAAACGATGCATTTGAAAAACCAATCACCCCATCATATAAAATGTAGAAATTCAAATTCAAACCATCGAGATGGCTGCACTATATCCCCCAAATCGACTGCCGTGCAGTCAGCCGAGCCTCATAGCCACTGTATGTCAGGTTCTGAGGCCATCAATCGTTTCAGAAGCAGACAGCCTCATCTTTCTCCTTCGGGAAGGTTGGTGGATTTGAGCAGCCAACCTTGCACTTAGCAGTCTAATGTTCACCAGGGCTCCATACGGTTTAGAACTCTAAGAAGTCACCTTAGGGAAAATATAGATTAACCAGTTCTTTCTCTCAGGAATTTAGGATGGAGCCTCAATTGTTTAGGTTAGTCTCTCCCTGTGGCTGGAACCAAGGGCACGTAAATAGTTAAGAGCTTGTGAGCAGCCAGCCACATGCAGCCTGAACACAGGAAGGCAAGCACACAAAAGAGTGGCTCAGATGACAGACAGGAAAAGTCCAGGCTGTCCCTGGTCATAGGCCCTAATAAGGTCTGACTGCTTTATACTTTCCATTGGTCCATGGATTCCTTCATCCCCCCCTCTCTCTTTTCTGCCCTCCTCCCTTTCCTCTCTTCCTTCATTTCTTTTCTAAAGCTAGTTCAAAATAATTTCTGTTACCTGTACCAGAGTTTAACTAAGGTAATAACCAAAATCCACTCTAATGTCAATTGGTTGATTAATTACTAGGCTATCTATCTTTTATAAACTTTCTATTCTTTTAATAGTCATAAATATGACTTTGGTGTGTTGTTAGTACAGACAAATGCTGAGATGATGTTGAGCATTTTATCAGGAAGGAAAATATATAGGAACATTCAAGGTAAAACCTTGAATTACCTGTACAACAACCAGAAATATTAAATCTGGCGCATTAAAGCTATCTGATTATGCTCCTATTCAAAGCCACCTTAATTCTGAACAGATCAGATGAAACTAAACCAAACCCACTGCCATCAAGTCAATTCCAACTCCTATCAACCCGATCTATATAGGGGTTCCGGGGCTGTAAATGTTCACGGGAGCAGATAGGCTCATCTTTCTCTGTTGGCGTGACTGGTTGGTTTGAACCGCTGGTCTCTTCGTGTGTAGGATCAAAAGGGGATAACTCAATATAGGACATTTCCCTATGTAATGCCCCCAGTAACTAGCCATGAGCCTTCTGAGCACAGGCGTTGCTCTCCATTGGTATTTCTAACAACACTTGCCAGGAAGCAGTTAGGCCACACATTGTTGGCACTTTCTACTGTTAAGTGAGAAAGGGTAGGTAACAGAAACTTAGTATCACCAAGCTCTGTCCAAGAGTGTGTGTTTGCATGCCTGTGCTGGTGTCAAGATGGTCCTGAGGCAGATCCAGGCTCCCCAAAGCTAGATCCACACCCATTAGTGCTGACTACAGACAGACCAGTTTAACATGAACAGCAAGTCAGAGGATGACGATCCGAAGAGTGAACCAAATGTAGTGGGTGTCAGGATTATATAAACAAAAACAATATTATGAAATCCTGGAGACAGAAGGAGCATAAAAACAATTCTACCATTTTACAGAGACGGAATCTCTATCAACCAACTCCCCAACCAGGCCATCCAAACATGGGAATAAAATCCAAGAGACTGTGACCAGATTAGGATAATGCCAAAAAGCAGAAGCAGTTATTTCCTAAAGTTATTCTTTAATGATTTAAAATGTAATTTCAATGAATAAATGGCACATGTATTAGAAAATCACCTATGAATATTTCTACTGTAATATGCTTTGGATATTACTTGATTTTTTTTTTAAAGGATATCACAACTACTGGGCTAGCATTTTAATTTAGAACAGGAAAAAAGCATGTCCTCATGCAAAGCTTAAATGGTTTGTAAGCTTGCAACTTTGGCAGACAGACAGGGTAGTTCCTGTGACAAAATTCTAAATGGCAGAGAGCTACTTATTTTAATAAATACTTTTTAATTCCAGTCATTCACAGAAGAGTCCTATAAAAGTCACCAGAAATTAGACTGCTGTGTCAGCTGGGACTGGAATTAAAAGAATAATTGTTTAGAGTCTAAATATAAGCTGCTGTTCAAAATTACTGGTGAGGAGTGGATTTTGGTCTTCAAGGGCTACTTTAGCACAAGCCTTTGGTAAGTCAACACAGGTGAGCGAGGAGTGCGGACATACATATTGGTCCATTCCCTAGCAGTACAATCCACTCTTTATGGCTCTGCACAGTATTTTTAGAAGCCCTTGGTAAAATGTGAGGTTACAACTTCTTATATTTCCCAAGAAGTGTTATTTAAGTTACCTCTAAAGTATAGCTCCATAAAAGTAGGTTTTTTAAAGAAACAAAATTATTCTGAAACAACGGTGAAACCAATACCACTGCTTTAAGTGATACTTATAAACTACACATTTTTAGGTTAAATATTTTAAAAATCTACCATTCACCTGAATTAACTTGCCTAAATTACTTACCTGGATCCTGAGGACTTCAGTATAGACAAACTACTTCTTAAAATCGATTTTGCTACCAAGGCTGCCAGTGAGAATATAGAGATATACTCAAAATGAATAGGATCGGCTTCCAAGTAATTTCTAAATCCTAATTGTTAACCAGATCTTCTTGGAATAGTTTGGTCTATTAGTGACAAAACAAAAGCCAACTAAAATCTCATGGAGAATCTCAAATTGGAGGAATTACCATTTCTAGTCTTCTGTTCCATATAAAATTAAGAACCCAAAGCTTTGAGGAGTAGTCCTCACTCGTGGCAAGGTTCATGCACTGTCACATGTACCTTAAACCCGACACTTAGACTTTCAAACAACTACATCTATAACCATCCTTTAAAAAAAAAAAAGTCCTCACATATTTTCCACGATTTAAAAAAACCGCTCATTAAAAATCATATGATGACGACTTTAGAAGTAGCACTTCATCGCTTATAGTCTTAGACCAAGGCAGGCAGAAATGTACAATCCAAATCGCTGGGAGAAATTCAGTCCGGTGGGAAACTTTCAAAACACTCTCGAATACCTCTTCCCCCTTCAAACCAAACCAAACTCGGTACCTGGCAAGCTCCGGGGTTCCGACCTATTAAATGCGGGCCGGGCCGCGGGGAGCCTAGCCCCGCACGGCGGGTGTGGGTGCGGGTGCGAGCGCCTCGGGGTGCGCCCCTCCCGCCGCCCGGCGCCCCACGCCCCCCGGGCC
>NW_022103898.1:67872909-67884487 GCF_000313985.2 Echinops telfairi
CGGGGCGGCGGGAGGCATGACGGGAAATTCCTGGGCGCGGGCAGCCGAGTCCAAATAAGAGCATAGGAGCGAGCGAGGGAGGACCGCGGCGCGCCGGCCGCGGACGGGGCGCACCGCCCGGCTCGGCGCCGCCAACGCCCTCCTGCCGCTCTTCTGCAGGGTCGCCGAAGCCGCCCTTCCCACCTGAGACCCCCGAAGGGCACGGCCCTACCTAGGGGACCAGACGGGCATCCCGTGGCCCAAGGGAAAACGCTTCAGGGGGTTAAGAATCGTGCCGCCCCCTCCCTCGTCCATAAAGAAGTTTGATAGTGAAGTGATCAAAAGTTCTGGCAAATACTCGTATTCCCCGGAGGTTCGGAGAGTGAGGCCGAAGCAGCACTGCCAACTCACACACCGCGGTAGAGAGAGCAGGCTTTCCAAGCATCTTATACCCTCGGGGAGGGGCGGGTGTGGGTGTGGGTGTGTGGGTGTGTGTGTGGGGGGGTGTCCGTGTGTTTCTTTCTTGGAAAAGCAGTTCCCCCCAAACGTATTGCTGAGCAGCATATACAGAGTTGAGGCAGGCTATCTAGGCAAAAAGACTTTTCACACTAGCTAAATGTCAGATGTTTGGAAGAGTGTCCCCACCTCCAAGCTCTACTCATCCCCCAAGGTCGTTTTGTACTTGCCATTGTGTGTGCCCGGTGCCATGCTGATGGTTAGTCGAAAGGTGCTCTCTCTGAAGACAAAAGTGGCAGGCCCAGATGGTGAATCGCAGGCCCTAGCCCAGCAGTTCCCTTACTTTGCTTGGGCACTGATAACTCCTCTCATAGTAAAGGCCAAATGACCTTTAGCTTTTGAAGACAACCAAATTATGTATTAATTACTGTAATTTACTTTTTTACTCAAATTAATGGAAGAGGCCCTGGAGATGTAGGATGTTATGCAATTTCTTATGAAATTGCATTTAAAAATACTCCAGAAATGATTTATTGATATAAAATACTTAAAGGGATAAATGTCAAACAGATTTAGAGTGTATTATTCTGAAATGTATTCAACTGATGGTAATATGTACATCACACCATTTATTTTAAAATACTGTATTTGAAATTCAGAAACATCATTTCAAAGCAAATACAATTGTGGCATAGCATGAAAGCTGAAAGCCAAAAAACAAACAAAAAAGTCCATTCATAAGTGGTTCCCCTCAAAACATCTGGTTCTAAAAACACCACATCCCATGAATTATGCCTGACAGAAGGGCAGATTTCACACTTAATGTACTGTCAGTGATCACAGGGCTGAGAGCAGATGACTTGGGTAAATAAACAGTCGACACATTCTGATACAAGAAATAAGAGAGTTAAAAGACACAACATTATTCTGGTGTAGTGGGTTACTCTTTTGGGTTGCTAACCGTGAGGTCAGGAGTTCAAAACTATCAACTGATCCTTAGGAGAAAGACTTGGTTTTCTACACATGTAAACACTGACAACGTGGGAAACCCACAAGGACAGTTCTACTCTGTCTATAGGGTCACTATGAACAGGAACCATTTCGGTGGCAAGAAGTTTGGTTGTTGTGTGGTTGGGAGGGAAGGTTTCCAAAACCAAGTACCCCATCCCCACCCCTTCCCTCTTTTTCAGCCTTGAATTATATAAGCATCTGTTTTTCTTCCACCGTAACACCTAGCACAGTTGTTTGCCCGCAATCTAGATGTTTTGTTGAAAACAAAAAATAAAACAAGCATTGTCATCAGTAGACTGCTAACTGTAAAGAAAGGCTTATTTCAAAGGATTGGAATCATGTTGGCTGTGTTTGAACAATCTTAGTTAAACAATCTCAAATACAAAAACTTAAAATGAAAACGAATGAGATGCCCTTACTAGCCAACTCATGTTAAGTGGAGATTTAATGAGCTATGTTGACTTGGCTGACTTCACTCTCAGTTAAGGGGCTGTTCTACATACTTGAGTGTATATGGTGGCTCGAACTCTAAAACCCACTGCCACTGAGTCGATTCTGACTCATAGAGACCCTGTGGGACAAGATAGAGTGGGCCCCTGTGGGGGAGACGGGGACTGTTTACAGGAGTAGAAAACCTCATCATTTTCCCTCAGCATGGCTGGTAGTTTCAAACTGCTGACCTTGTGGTCAGTAGCCCAATGTGTAACCACTGTGCCACCAGGACCCCTATGTATGTTGAAGAAGCGAGAGAAAAGAACTGAAGTTCATGAATGTATGGTGAGCAGCAGGCATTGTCCTGGGTATTTTATGTACAATAACTCTTTGAACCTTTGCAAATATCTCTGAGCTTATTATTTTGTCTCTATTTTACAGCTACGGAGACTGTGGCATAGAGAAGTAATATTGCACTACCAGGAAGGTGTTAAATAGTGTTGGAATTCAAGCTTCATCTAGACTCTTCATTGTTCTGATCTGCCCTATTTTCTCTACATTAAAGAGAAGAGAAGGCATTCAACAACCGTATTCGTTGGGCTCCTGTGGTTTTATGTAACAGATGTACACTCAGGTTACCTCAAGGAGCGGGTAAAGGATACCCCTGGAACTAAAACCAGAGGCCTAACCGGCTTGTCCAGTCACCCCTGGGGGGAGGGGGCGGGACAGGAAAGATACCACACACTGACCACATTCCTGCGAGTTTTATCGGCTACCTCTGATTCTTTAATCATGTATTTCATGCTCTTTAATGTCTTTTCTATTACATTATTATATAATAACAATCATGTTAACATACTTCCTTAATAACTGCTTGCTTTTAAATTATCAATGCAAATGATGGGGGTCCTAATGGAGACCCAAAGCCCATCTGTAGATAATTGGACATTCCCTCACAGAAGGGTCACAAGGAAAGAACAAGACAGCTAGGATGCAGCACAGCACCGATGGAACACACAACATTCCTCTAGTTCTTTAATGCTTCCTCCTCTACCTCCTCCTCCACTATCACAGCCCCAGTTCTACCTTACAAATCCAGCTAGATAGAGCACATACACTGGTACAGATGAGAGCTCTCGACACAGGCAATCCAGGACAGATAATCCCCCCAGGAACAGTAATGGGACCATAGATACCAGGAGGGCAGGGAGAATGTGAGGGGAGAAGGGAAATAAGCGGGGAACTGACTACAATGATGCACAATTCCCGACCCCCCACCTCCCCAGGGGGACAAACAACAATGGACAAAGGAAGACAGCAGGTGGTGTAAGATATGAAAATAATAATTTATAATTTACCAGCGGTCCATGAGGGTTGGAGAGGGCGGGGGTTAAAGAGGAGCTGATACCAAGGCCTCAAGCAGGAAGAAAATTTTCAAAATGATGAAGGCAACGTATGTATAAATGTGCTTGATACAATTAATGTATAGATTCTTATAAGAGCTATAATAGCCCCAATAAAATGATTTATCTTAAAGGAGATGGGGCCAGAGGTGATAACTTTGGTGCCTGCCTCCTACATAACTTCTCCCCTCACCCAAGCAGTGCAGTAGTGTATCTATAACCACCAGATTTGGAGGGGGAACCCTGCTTGGTAGCATTTACCAGTTTAGGTGGTGTCAGCACTCCCACCTGTCTCTGGGGGCAGAATTGGGAAGAGATGCACACAACCATCTCTGGGGGTGCTGGGAGCTAGCACCAGTATGCCACTGTGCCAACTCCTCACAACTCTCCAGAAGAAAACAAGAACTCTTGTTGCACAATCACAGCTCTAAGGAGGTGGATTTCAGGACTTAGTCCCAGAAAAAACTCACCTGGCTTGATGCCGCTTCTCCTATTCTGCCATTAGCATGCCTCAGCAACTCTCTCTGTCTCTGTCCTGTCTTTCCACTACTGCTCCAACTACTGCCTGCCGACTCTCTCCATATAGCCCAGCACCAACGGTCCCAGAGAAGAAAACCTGCTTCTATCAACAGCGTCTCTCCTATATCAGTCAATCACATAAGCCAGCGAGCAGCCTACAGGCTGGCTACTCTCTCCCAGTTCATTAGCTATGGCGAAGCTAAGAAGAATCAATGCACTTGAATTACAGTGCAAGTAAAGACAATGCACTTGAATTACAGTGCGCGTAAAGACTATTGAGAGTAATGGAAGGCCAAAAGAACAAACAAATCTGTCTTAGAGGAGTGCAGCCAGTGCCCTTTAGAGGCAAGGATGGCAAGTCTTTGTCTTACATATGTTGGACACATTGTCAGGAGAGACCAGTCCCTGGAGAAGAACATCATGTTTGGTAAAGTAGAGGGGCAGTGAAAAACAGAGGAAGGCCCCCCAGGAGGCGGATTGACACAGTGGCTGCCACAAGCATAGGAACACTGTGAGAATGGCACAGGACAGGCACTGGTTCGTTCTGTTGTGCACAGGGTTGCTATGGGTAGGAACCGACTTGAATGATCACATGCTACAGGAAATGGCCACCCATGCAAAAGCTGCTACCTCTTTAGGGCTGGTGGTTTAATCATGAAGCTTTCTCCTCCTGTAACAAGTTATAGTCTCAGAAACCTACAAGGGAAGTTCTACTCTGTCCTACAGGGTCACTGTGATTTGGAAGCAACTTGATGGCATTGAATTTTTGTTTTCGTTTGTTTTGTTTGTATGGTTTAATGATATCCCCTCAGCCACTTCTCAAAGCTTCAGGGCAGCCCTCACTCCCCATCCCCAAGGAATATGTTGGGTGGGTGCCAACTACAGACAGGAGACTGAGCAATTAGGACTCGATGCTATTCAAAAGCCTCCGGCCAAGGTGAGAAATCCTAAATCAGCACTTGCCTTCAGTTAAGACTTTTCCATTGCCAGTGTTATAAATCATAAACCCCTAAATTTATGGAGCCTACTGCCCACTTTTCAGAAGAAAAAAAAAATTACTGTCCCCCTCCCCACTCTCACCTGAACCTGACCCCCACCCCCACACCCCTACACTTAAAAGCCTTTATGATCCAGGATAGCTGCTTTTGCAGCTGCCCTGGAGGGTTGCAGCACACACTCCCCAGAGAACGGGATTACACAATTTAGGAAACACTGTTTGTGATGGTTTCACAATTTCATGTCAACTTGAAGATACATAAAAGTGCAGGGGGGATCGCTTCTCTGCCTTTTGGCTAAGATCTAGTGTAAAAGTGTAGGGGTGGTGTTTAGCCTGTCAATCAGGTCACAGCCTAATGGGGACTCCTTGTGGGTGTGGCCTTCTCATAAGGAGGGCCCTGAGAAACTCCCCCACTCTCTATGCCTTTACCTTCTAGCTGGTGCACGCTGGTTGCTGCCAGAGCTATGGAAATGGGTCCACCGCCATTGGATCCACAGGATGTTGCACCCACCGGCCTGTGATACTTCTGCAGTCTGCATCATTGCATGTGGCTTCATGAGTCTGAAGAGGGACTTATGGACTAGTATCAGACTTATAGACTTGAGTTGGACTGGGCTGGGATGTTTTCCTTATATACAATTACTTCTTGATATAAAAATCTTTCTTACACGTATATATAAGGCTGTCACTGGATTTGGTGCTCAATCAACCCTGACTACACACTGTTCTAAGTCAATGATCAATAAGAGAGTGTGAGTAATATTTCTGAGGGAGATGCAACAGACTATCTAGAGAAAGGAATTTCAAACTTCACTCCAACCAAACTTTCAAACTTACTGTTTTGTGCCCCAGGGAAGCAGAATGTTCCCATCCCACCCCAGCTGAGAATACGGATCTTACACTTATTGAAGCATTCCTTATGCTCCAATATGCTGGGAGCAAAGGGTTGAGAAAAAAGGTCCCAAGCAATGTAAGGGAGGGGAAGCCAGCGCTGACAAAGGGAGAAATTGGACATGTTCTCTCATATCCAAAGAGAAGATTTCTTCCTTGGTACCTTTCCAGCCCCGAGTCATCAAAGGCATTAAAATGAAAAGCACTACCTGCCAGGATGGCTCAGGACCAAGCAGTGCTTCTCTCTGTGGAACACAGGTCGCTATGTGCTGGAATTGACTTCCGGGCAACTAACACTACCACCATCTATCAGGGAAAACTCCTAAGTGGAGATGGAAGATTTGAATTAAAGCGAGCGTTCTCCTGCATTTCACAGTAAAATTATTTGCCTGCATCTCCAGTGGCATTAGTTTATGTCACAGCTGAAGTCACCCGTTTTGTTGATAATTCTGGAGCGATGTGAAGCATGCGTTTCCATGATTAATGTATTGCCTAATTCTACCAGCTTTGAGCTTCGGCTGTACTATAAAACTACTAAATATTTAACCAGATTTTCAAGATGGAAGGGAATTAAATACTCCTCTCTAGCAAAGTTTTAGACAAGATTGTATAATGTAAGCTGGTATATGAAAACTCAACTACATAGACACAGAATAAGGGAAAATTCACTTTATGAATGGTACAAGAGAAGTCTAATGAAAGATCTGACTTTACTCTTCCTTCAGCGTCTGTTCCTGAGCATCTTTCCCAATTGTGTGCCTTTCTGGTATGACAGATGTGTATTTTCCACATGCCCTGTTAGCCTAGTGGGTTCCATGTTGGGTCTGCCGATTACAAGGTCAGCAGTTTGAATTTGCCAGCTACTCAGAGGGAGAAAGAAGAGACTTTCTACTTTTGTAAAAATGTATGGTCTCGGAAACCCACAGGGGCAGTTCTGCCCTGCTCTGTCAGGTCACTATTAGAATGCACTTGATGGTAGTGAATTTGGTTTCTTTCTTTCTTTTTTCCACACAAAGTGCACCGACTGTAAACCAGATTCTTCACCTCAGTTACCCAAATTAGCCACAATCTGATCCAGTAGTTGGGGCAACTCTGGTTGCTGGGAGCTACATTGCTCTCCCCCGTGTTGCCTCTGTATAGAGTTCGCACTGACACAATGGGCAAGCATAAGTGATATTCTTGTCTGTCGCGAGAAAAACAGACACTGCCACACCTTAGCCCATGCCAGCACATGAATATCATTAGCAAAGAGCATAATAATAATAATAATACCCATGTTTTTTCAAGATGGGTTATATTCCCCTTTATTGGTTGACAGAATGATATTAGGTGGTCTACAATAATGTTTTAAAGAAACGTTATTGGCTATCTTTTTATTCAACATTTTATACTAGAAGAACTGTGTCTAGCACATTAACCCTGTTATTTTATGCATATCATTTCTTTTTGGTTTGTTCTTTTTCTTCAACTGTTTATTATAAACTTTATCTTTTTGTTTGTTTTTAAATCATTTTATTGGGGGCTCGCACAACTCTTATCACAATCCATACATCCATTCGTTGTGTGTCAAGCACGGTTGTGCATTTGTTGCCATCATCATTCTCAAAACATTTGCTTTCTACTTGAGCCCTTGGTATCAGCTCATTTTCCCCTCCTTCCCCCAGGAACCCTTGATAACATAAATTATTATTATTTTGTCATATCCCAGTAATAGAGAAATTGGAAAGAAAAAAAGAGTTAAGAGACTTTCTCCTTTTTGACTTCCCATCGCATAAAAATAATGCTGTTAAAACTGACCCTTTAAACTTGGGAGGGAGGAAAGTGAGTAAGTATCAGGGTGGGGGGTTTATACATGTGTTTCATCTTTCATTGGGGGAAAAGTAGAACAAAAGAACTACTGTTGGCTACTTCTGGTGGCATAAAATGAAATAAAAACCAAGCATTTCATTAGTTTCTGCTGCTAGAGGAGGAGTCTAGTGGCATAGTGGCTAAGTATTCTACTGCTAACTCAAAGGTTAGTGTTTCAAAACCATCAGTCACTCACTCCATGGGAGAACAATGGTGCAGTCTGCTCCTGTAAAGATTACAGCTTAGAATCCTATGGGGCATGTCTACTCTGTCCTACAGGGTCATTGTGAATAAGAACCAATTACAATGCATGGTGATAAAAGGAAGTTTCCACAAAAGCTCACAGAAATCAGGGTATTTAGGGGACCTTGTTGGCAGAGCAGTTGTCCTGGATGGCGAAGCCTTGGGTTCCAGGGGCCCGAGACCCACAACACTTTCTACAAGATATCAAGTTGTGCTAATATAAATAATACTTGAAGTCTCAGTGTAACAAGGACATTTACAATGATGACTTTTAAGTGCAGACTCTTGGGAGTCAAATCCTAGGCGAAACACTTATAACAAGACATGGGTTTAAGAGGTCCTAGTGTTCTTCATGGCAAGAAGCTGAAACCCTGATGCTTAAGCTGTTTTTCGATCATAGTTCCAACTGCTTCACGATATAAAGAAAAGATACTTGCATAATGACTAGATCTTTGGGTGTACAGTATTTGCACTCCTCAGCTTCATGTCAACCATGAATCTGGCTGATACAGGCTTCCATAGCCACAGAGAGTTGTTCAGTTACCTGACATTTCATGGGACCAATATACCAATAGTCTTGGGAACTTTGAAAGAGAATTTAAAAACCGTAAGAGACATACTAGGAGAGTTAAACTAGTTTTCGATAAAGTAGGTTTACCTGCTAGACCAAAAAGTCCTTTAGATTCTAAGAAGGATGGGGATTCCCTTTCTTACTCTATGTTGCCTTTGAGTGATGGTCCAGAAGGCTCCAACAGTCGTCCTCAAATGATAAGGGGACGCCTCTGTGATGATACCAAACCTGAAACATTTAACCAATTATGGACCATAGAAGAACAGTTCTTGAAATACCCCCAAAGAAGTAGAATCTCGGCGCTGGCAGATCACAGATGAATTGGGCAATAGGACAGCAAAACAGGTTGCCAGCCGAGTGCAAAAGTATTTCATAAAGCTAACAAATGCTGGCATTCCAGTCCCAGGAAGAACACCAAACTTATACATGTACTCCGAACAGTCTTCAACAAGCAGACGACAGCACCCCCTTAATAAACATCTCTTTAAACCTTCCACTTTCATGACCTCCCATGAACCTCCAGTTTACATGGATGAAGATGATGACCGTTCCGGTTTTCACAGCCACATGAGCACTGCTGTTGAGGAGGCATCTGATGCAGAAAGTATTCCTATTGTGTTTAGAAATTTACCTGAATATAAGGAACTATTACAGTTTAAAAAAATTAAAGAAACAGAAACTTCCCAACAGATGCAAGCAGAAAATGGATTTGTACAACATGTGGGCTTTAAGTGTGGTAACTGTGGCATAGAACCCATCCAGGGCATTCGGTGGCACTGCCAGGATTGTCCTCCAGAAATGTCTTTGGATTTCTGTGATTCTTGTACTGACTGCCTACATGAAACAGATATGCACAAGGAAGATCACCAATTAGAACCTGTTTATAGGTCAGAGACATTCTTAGACAGAGACTACTGTGTGTCCCAGGGCACCAGTTACAATTACCTTGACCCAAACTACTTTCCAGCGAACAGATGACATGGAGGAACCCATCGGTTATTAGTCCTCTTCAACACACAGCAATGGTCTCATTGTTAAGTACGTGCACCGTCTGGAAAGATTCTCTGCTTTCCCTGAAATGACACTCAGCGTGACCGCTTCCTGAGTATTCTCGTCAAGTACAACTGCACCGATGCGACTCCAGCACACTGGGCAGCAGCTGGACATTCCTGGTGAACAAAGGGTTTCCCTGGTGAAGATTGTCACCACCTCTTTACAGCCTTTGTAGGTGGTGCTCTTAAATGGGTGAGAAGGGAATGCGAGCACACATTAAAGAGAGAGTAAAATTCCAAAGGTTTCAAAGAACTTGGTCATAAATATAACGAGAAGACAAAGTATATGAAACAGTTTAGTAGCTTTCAGTTTGTTGTGAAAATAGTTTTCAGCACAGGAACTGACTTCTTTAGACAGTTTTAACCAATGATGGTGGTTGCTTCTAGGATATACACTTTAAAAGAACTCACTGTCCCAGTGGTGGCCTTTCGTAAATCGGAGCTGCTTAACCATATTGATGTCTAATTCCTTTTAACGACAATGAACTGTCCTTATTACCAACAGTGAAGCACTACAGGCAGCAGCTGAGGCACTGCCTCCTTCACCAGCTCATGGTATGTGAATGTTATAAAATCATCACTCAGATATATTTTTTAAATGTAATGTTATATAAGATGATCACGTGATATGTACAAACCATGGTGAAAAGTGCAAGGTCTCTAATTCACAACATTAATTCCTTTAAAATACACAGCCTTCTGCCTCTGTATTTGGGGTTGTTGGTACAACTTATCAAAGAAAACTGCCTAATATAAATATCACATATATGGTAATAATTTCCCTCTTTTGTAGTCTGCACAAGATCCATAAAAGATTGTATTTTTATTACAAGTATTAAATTTAGTCTGCATAGTGAGCAAGAGTTCACATGCATTCTTTTATACTGCTGGATTTTGTTGTGCATCATTTAAAACACTTTGTATGTTTCTTCTTATCTGTATATACAGTATGTTCTTGAATAATGTTCATTTGTCAGGAGAACTGTGAGAAATAAACTATGTGGAATACAGCTGTTTATATTTTTAAAAAATCAGGGTATTTAGTAGAAAGAAAAACATTCTAAGTTAGCACTTATTGGGTCCATGGAATGAGGAGAGGTAAGATAGGTGAGTTAAGAGCGAGAGCAAGCACCTGGGAAGCCCCATCCTGGGGCCATGGACCAGCAGGTGAGGCTGCCACTGAGAGAGCCCTGGCAGGAAGGGCAAGGTGGGCATTCTGCTCTCAAAGAATAGATTTGGTGGGCAGGCTTACTCTCAATGCAAGCAGGAGAGGTTGGTAACTTTGTGGCTTATGCTTTGGCACCTGCCACTTTGGTCACTCTACTGGGTGCCCTGGGTGTTCTCATAAGTGCAATTTTGTCTTCCTGGTTTTTAAATGAGCACTTCAATATTCATAGGAAAATAGGCTGCCTGCTAAGTATATTAGGGTTAACAATGATGGTTACTCGTGCCCCTCATAAAGGAAAAGTGGCTTCTTTGCATGAAATTGAAATCAATTGAGAGGCCCAGGATGCACATCCTTTGTGGTTATCACATCACTGATCTCCTTGGTGCTGTTTTGGTGGCATCTTCCAAGATATGACAGACGCCTATATTGGTTTACATTTCACTCTGTTCAATGATTGGAACATTTTCCGTTTCTTCTGCCAAGGGCCTGGGAATTGCCATCAGGAAACTCTTACAGTGGCAGCCTGTTCACAAGCATCCTCTGGTCTGTTTTGTTGGCTATGACGACAAAGATCAGTTATCTCAACAAGGCACCAGACTCCTTTAATACCTCCCTTGTGACTCCCACCATGTGTCTTCATGTCCAGGTCGGGACTTGCTTTGCCATCTTATTCAAGGCGAGGTTGGAATGAATGCCGGAGATATCATCAGGACCCTGCGTGGGTTCTTGACTATTATCAATGCCATCTTTCTTTGCTATGCTTTTAAAAACCCTGACACGCCCTGGAGCCAGCTGACACCCACAGCTATGGAAGAAGCCCCTATCTGAGTGGTCACGAAGAACAAAGATGCTTTGCTAGAGCACAGGGAGCGCTCACCCACAGGGTACAGGGGTGATGTCACCTGGGTCAGTAGGAACGACCAGCATAGTCGCTAGAGACTGAATTTCAGCCAATAGGAGACTCTTGTGCAGGAAAAGGAATACCTACCTGCTCATTGGAAGAACTCT
>NW_022103898.1:67885154-67888231 GCF_000313985.2 Echinops telfairi
TTACAACTTTTTAAAGTCCAAACTAATTAAAATATGAACAATTATTTATCTCATCATCAATATAAAAGGATAGAGAAGAAAAAGTGGTCATTTCACATGTATGGCATGCGTTTTTTGAACTTTGTGCAATAAAAATATAGATATAAAGATAAAAAAAAAAATTCTAGCTATTAGTCTAGATGTGAAGCCAAGTAGCAATGCCTTCATATTTGGTCATCAAATTTGAAAACCAAGATTTTATTTTTCTTCCTTCTCCAAAATACTTACGTCTACAAACTTTAAATAGCCTCTGAGCATAAAGAAGCGCAAGAGTTGGATGAGCCCCAGGACAATCCTCTTTCTTCTGGCCACAATACAGCTGCCTCTGCCGGGTGGCTCTTCCTTTCATTGGCTGCTATTCTTCAACTCATGGTCCTTCATGGAGAAGGCCAACTGTCTTCTGATGTGCAGAGTATCTATCAGCCATTCTCTGCTGAGTCATAGTTCGAATGACTCGGGCTGAGAGGCAAGGTCACACAGTCGCTTTGCCTTCCCCTTCCACACCTTTCTTTCTTGTATGCTGGACAGCAGGACAACAGAATAAAGAACACATCAGCCAGCTTTGGCAATTGGCTCCCCAATGGGTTGCAGTATACAAGAGACCCTGTGGAGGACTTCTAATCCAGTGATTTGTCAACTTATTTATTCAATACATTCACATTTACTGATGTCATAGGAGTTTATTGACAATTTAAAAAAAAACCAGAATGAAGGAGTTGAGAAAAATAGACCCTGGGTAATGTGTGTTTTTTTCTTTTCTTTTTTCAAAAAACACCCGAAACATAAATGATTTGCTCACAGGTTCGTTGACCTTAGACCTTGCTGAAATTAAGACAACTGACTTCCTGGAAAAGTTCAAATGCATTTTGCTTTGAGGTAACTTATATGGTGGTGATTTTTCGGGGTTTTTTTCCCCTTCCACTATTATTCCTAAGGTTACTTTTATTACTGAGGGAGAGATGTTTGTCAAAGAATTGCTAAATTACTTCAGGGCTATATAATACACTTCAGTTTTCATCAAATGTTTAATCCCCAAAGGCGGGTGGGTTTTACAGACTGCTTTTGAAACAACTTTTTAGTCTTTATGAATGTCATAATGGCTCTCTTTGTCACTTTCACTCTTATTCAGGGAATAATAATTAGGTTAGTGGCTATACGTATTTTCCCACACTAAATGCTAGAACGTCCTTGTCTGTTCGGAGCCCAGGTGACGTACTGGGTAGGCTCTGGACTGTGATCCAAAAGGTCGGCCGTTCAAAAATGCCAGCTGCTCGTGAGAGAAAGAACGGGATTTCCACTCCGGTGACAACGACAGTCTTAGAAACCCAGAGGGGCGGTTCTACCCTCACCTATAGTCACCATGAGGCTGCATCGACTTGACGACAGTGTTTGGTTTGATCTTTTTTACTGTTAAATTTAAAAAGAAGAAAGAAATCCCATAGTCTTTGAAGTAAATCATTGAAACAGTAAAAAACATTTCCCACATATATCAAATAGTCTCAACTAATATTATGTTATTTCCTGTCAAAAAGAAAGAGAGAGGGGAGGGGGGAAAAACAGAAAATTAGAGGCTAGCGAATTTTGGGAATGATGAGGGCAACAAATGTATAGATGTGCTTTACACAATTGATCTATGTATTGTGATGATTTGTATGAGCCCCAATAAAAAAAGAAAAAAAAAAGAAAAGAAAGATATTAGAAAAAAATCTATATAATAACGTAGGCATTGTTATCAACAAGAATAACATAGCTCTGAACTATTTCCAACTTTGCCTCTCAAATTCCTTTGGCTTGGTGGCAGAACACATTAGTTCCTGCTCTTGTTCTCCGCAGGAAGTGGTACACCCATTGCAATCTGTGCCATTTTCCCGTTCCAACATTCAGGGGAAGAACTACTAGTTACTGCTCTGATAATCCTTCTTATGCTGAGAGCTCCGATTCAGAAGACATCTGACAATGGGTCTCAAACGGAGGATTACAATTACCGGGAAAGCTTGTTAATAGGATGGGGTATTTTCCAGCTACTGTGATTCAGCAAGTCCGGGGACGGACTCAGAAGCCAGCACTTCTAGCAAGTATCCCATGTAATTCTTAGGCAAGTGGTTCACAAATTATTTTTCGATAAACGCTAGAGCAATTGGAGGGATTTCTATTTCTACCTCCTAATTGAGGAGGATAAGGTTCAACTTCTTATTTCTATAATGCCTATTAACAGCATTACAGGAAAATACATAAATATGTGACACGGATTTCATAATCCTTCCGCATGCTATAATTTACGCGTCGTCCAAATAAGCACCCGTGGTGTGTCAGTCTGTTACACTGTGGTGGCATGTGTGTTGCTGTGATGCTGGAAGCTTTGTCACTGGTGTTTCAAATGGCAGCAGGATCACTTAAAGTAAACAGGTTTCAGCGGAGCTTCCAGGCTAAGAACAGCCTATGAGGAAGGAATCAGCTGCTTGCTTCTGAGGAAGGAACCCCTGAAGCACTGTCAGACACTGAAGGACTAATGAATGGAAGCAGAACAGTGCCGGTGCCGGACGATGGGCCCCTTGGGTCAGAAAGCACTCAAAAAGTGACCAATGAAAAGCTGCTTCATCGGATAAAACACCTGTGTACACTGAAAGAATTTACAAAGAGAGCAATAATGGGGTCCATGGACTGGGAAAACATCTTCAGCAATGACACATCAGACAAAGGCCTTATTACTAAAATCGACAGTACTCTGCTAGCTTCCAAAAAGAAAAAACTAATTGCCCACTTGAGAAGTGGGCAAAGGACCTGAACAGAAGTTTCACAGAGTCTGAAATCCGAATGGCCAACAAACATATGAGAAAATGTTCCTGATCTTTAGCCATAAGAGGAATGCAAATTAAAACAACAATAAGGTACCACCTAACACCCACAAAGGTAGCCCAATTCAAAAAGTCAGAAAGCAACAAGTGTTGGAGGGACTGTGGGGAGACAGGAACTCTCATCCACTGCTGGTGGACTTGTAAGAATGTACAACCACTATGGAAATCGATCTGGCGATATCT
>NW_022103898.1:67890169-67897221 GCF_000313985.2 Echinops telfairi
CATCTAGCTCAGAAGCAACAAAGCCCACATGGAAGAAGCACACCAGCCTGTGTGATCACGATGTGTCAAAGGGATCAGGTATCGGGCATCATCAGAACAAAAAATCACATCATAGTGAATGAGGCAGGTAGTGCAGAATGGAGACCCAAAGCCACTGGACGTCCCCTTATAGAAGGGTCTCGGGTAGGAGACAAGCCAGTCAGGGTGTGACGTAGCAACGATGAAACATACAACTTTCCTCTAGTTCCTAAATACTTCCTCTCCCCCTCCCGCCCATTATCATGATCCCAATTCTACCTTACAAATCTGGCTAGACCAGAGGATGTACACTGGTAGGGATAGGAATTGGAAACACATGGAATCCAGGGCGGTTGATTCCTTCAGGACCAGTGGTGTGAGTGGCAATACTGGGAGGGTGGGTTAGAAAGGGGGAACAGATTACATGTGACCTCCTTCCTGGGGGACGGACAACAGAAATGTGGGTGAAGGGAGACGTCAGACAGCCAGCAGCAGAGTATGTGGAGAGACCATGAGAGACCGAAGGAGCCAGGCCAAGACACAGCAGAGGAACCACATGGCTGAGATCATGAGACAGTGAGGCAGAGCTGAAGGTGGGTTCCTGACCTAAGGAGGCAGAGACCAAAGGACCCTTGACTAAGAGGCTGAGGCCCAGAAAGACATTTGGCTGCTGGCAAAAGGCACTGCTGTGGACCAATGTTTTCTGATTCTGACTTGTGGTAACATGTCAACCTTTTTAATAAACCCCCATGATCATAATTGCCTGTGAGCTGTGTCCATTGCAACAAATTCTCATATTCAGTTACAGAGGCAGAGCGCCCTGGGAGGAACAGTTGGTGCCAGAACTGGGTAAAAAAAGGATGGAGGTGAAGCTATATCAGACCTTGGCCTTGTGACAATTGGCCTTGTGCTGGTATGGAGTTAGATTCTTTTTTCTCACTGAACTTGAGAAATTCAGACGTGGCTCCCACACCATTTACTCGATTTTGTATCCTTCAATTGGCCTGCAGATATGCTCATTGCTTCACGCAACAAACACTAAGGGGCCCTCTTTCCCCAAACTCAAGACAAACCTACAAAACTTGATATATCATTTCTCAGTTGCTGACTCATTGACATTTATTTCTATGGCTGAAGGTTTCACATATTTGCTGGCCATTTGTGAAATCTCTTTTTGTTGGTTTGTTTGTTTTTTTAATCACTTTATTAGGGGCTCATACAACTCTCATCACAATCCACACATACATCAATTGTATAAAGCTCATGTGTACATTCATTCGTGAATCTCTTGATGCCACGACCTTTCTTTAAAATCAGGATGTTATTCATTTCTTGTTAGACTATATATGTAACTCATCACCCTTCCATTGAGTCAATACTGACTCATAGTAACTGTCAGACAGACTAGCACGGCCCCTGTGAGTTTCTGAGACTGTTAACTGTTTACAGGAGTAGAAAACACCTTCTCTCCTCCTGTAGAGATGCTAGTGGTTTCATACTGACCTTGAAGACAGCAGCCCAATTCGTAACCGCTACTCTGACATATCATAAAACCCTCTCAAAAAACACATTGCCATCAACTAGATCAGTGGTTCTCAACCTTCCTAATGCCGTGACCCTTTAATACAGTTCCTCATGTTGTGGTGTGGGGGGAAAGGCCAGCCCCCCACAACTAATCATGGGTTCAGTAAGTGCAATTGTACAGTTGAAATATATAAAGATTACAATAAAGTCATAGAGCCAATAGGAGTGTTTGCTTCTGTAGGGAGATAGAAGCGACCATGTGCTCACTTTAAGGCAGCACAGCTTTAAGGAGAGAAACTGTGGGAATGATAGATCACGGCAGGATCTATGTACTTGGACTCTATCTCCAACTACCAGAGTGGTGGCCTTCCTACCGTGGAACACTGGCCTTCCAGATTCTCTCCATACCTGTCAGGGAATAAGTCCAAGTCTTATTTCCTTCAGTGAGTTTCCCACATTTCCCCTTCTGTATTACATTTAAGAATTAATAGTGTCAGAGGCAACATGGTCTCACTTCCTATCTCTTAGCTTCCTGTAGAAGCAACAGGAGACTATATCAAAATTATGATAAACAATACAGTCAGACTGGAACTTAAGTTATGTGAAATACTTTTAACCCAAGTGTGTGGGATCCAGAGTCTTTTCTATGCCATTTGTTTAATCACCTCAGCTAGTGGAATGCCTTAAATCCACCCTTGAACGTATAGAAAATATCCTTTTAGCTGAATCACATCTAATGAAATGTTTCTCTTAATCCCTTGCATATGTTTTCTCACAACCCACAGGTTGAGAACTGCTGAAATAGATTGTGGTTCTATATAGGGTAGATCTTTCTGTGAACATCAAACAGCCTTCTGAGAGCAGTTGGTGGGTTTGAACTACTGACCTTGCAGTTAGCAGCCCATTGCTTATGAAGAGCATGCATTAGCATGATTTTCCCATTTCCTTCCTTGTCTTTTCATTTGTTCTCAGAACTCTCTTATTATATTACTATAACCAAATGTTAACACTTTTTTTTTCCTTTGTGGTTTCTTGCTTTTATGTTCAGCTCTATCAAATCAGTTTCTGATTTTTCTTTTAGTTGTATTTTATGACAATTTCTCAGCTCTTTAGTCCATCTGAATTATCTGGGCATATGAACAAGTAAACGAACGAAAACTAAAAAAGAAGTATTAGCACATAAAAAAAGAGCAGGAGCCTCAAGATGCATGGACGCAGTACCTACAGCAGTGGGTTCGAACATGCCAAGGTGAAGGTACTGCACTTCTCGTACTGGTGAAGAATATTGAAGTACAATGGACTGCCATAAAAACAAACACACTTGCCTAGGATCAATCCAACCAGAATGATCCCTGGGAGTGAGAATTGTTAGCTATACTTGGCCATTGCTGTCAGGAGACCCCAGTCCCTGGACAAAGACACCATGATTGATAAAGTGTAGGGTCAAAGAAAAAGAGGACGATGTTGGAGATGAAGTGGCATGATGTTGAGGCTGGTGCAGGACCGGGCAGTGCTTCTTTCTGTTGTTTTGAGTTGCTTTGAATTGGAATCAACTTGAGAACAACTAACAGCACAACATTGTTCTATCAATTGCTTACAACAGTCTTCTCCCAACTTTTCTTTAACTGTTAAAGAAGCCCAAGTCCTGCTGCCCAAGTCCACAGCCTAACATTTCAGTGCATTTGTATCTGTCTACACCTGTATAGTATTTGACTGAACTGATTCCATTGCTCTCAGGTCTTCAGTTGGGAAGTTCTCTTCCAGCAGCCCTGTTCCTACTTGCCATGTTCCTCTGAGGGGATCCCGGCTTACAGATATATTTACCAAGAGTCTATACAACAGATGCTGGGTGCTGTTAGAAGTGTAGAGAACCCTGGTTGTGACAGTCAAATAAAACGGGAACATTAGCAAATCAACCATGTCAATAAAAATAAGCACCAGAAGTCATCCTCCTGCTATTTTTCATGCCACAGTTTGCAATGGTAAGGAGACTAAACTTCAAGATGACGACTAAAAATTCTCACCAGTGAACTAGTATTTACAGCCCTTGTGGATCATCAATGAGTTGATTTCAACTTCTAGAGATGCTACGGGATGAAGTCCAGGGGCCCCAGAGACATCCTAGGCTGTGAGCTATCCAGGAGCAGATGGTCAGGACTTTTCTCCCATGGAGCAGCTGGGGAAGACAGAAGTGTTGACCTCTGGCTTTCAGTCAAGTGCTTGCCATGACACCACGAGAACGCCCTGAAAAGTCATACATATGTATCTGTGAGATGACACTGTCAGGTATCCCAATCCCTTCTGTAGGGTCCACCAGCAGGCTGATCCAAGTGTCAGAGACCTTCAGTTCTGCAGGCTCATCTCCATGAAGGGAAGAATGTGAAGAGTTGCTGGGATCTGACTGCGGACTCCACTACTGGTGGGAACCTGGACTCACTGTCTGTCAAAGTGGGTATCAGAGACAAAGTGATGCATAATTGAGTGACTGGAATACTTGAATTCTTTGGAAGTTTGGTACACTGAAGTCTACACTTAGAATCTACCTCTCAGCAGTGGATTCTGGGATGTAAGGGTTTATGTAAAAGCAATCTTATGAGAATTAAAATGCAGGTATTCTGGCAAAATAAATAAAAGTCATAGGCCTGGATGATATCACCTAGAAAAACATGTGTAGAGAACAGTGTGGGAGCCAGGACGAAGTACTGACCGCACTGCCATCAGGCTGGTTCTGACTCAGGGCAATCCTAGGCTTCTTGTGGCTGTAGATCTTTAAGGGAGCAGACAGCCTCATTGTTCTTCCACGGAGCAGCTGGTGGGTTTGAACTGCTGACTTTGCAAAATTAGCAATCCAACATTTACCTGACAGCACCGTTAGAGAGAGCATGTAAATACAGGCAGACTTCCAAATGCTCATGGAAAAATTCCATTCTTTTTTAATTCCATTTTTTTACTAATGGAAAACGAGTGGAAATTGTTGGTGCCCCTTATTAACAGATGAGGCAAAGAGAACTAACCGGTGTAGTTGGAGGGAAATGGGACTTTGGTGCGTCAAAGATTAACTCAGAAATATTATTACCTGCATGCAGATTTAGTCACATGAGGTATAATCAAAAACTTATCAAAGCCACTACAGATTATGAATAGCAAGTCTTGTTTACACAGTTTTAAAGTAAACCCATTAGGTGGCAGCTGGGAGGTCCGGTTGAGCCGACTGTCCTTCAGCTACCTGACTTCAACAGTAAGGAACACCTCAGTTGGTCTCCCCAGGCTTGAGTGCTCATTTTTGTTAAGAGCTGGCCATCTTAGGCCAGGTGTAGATGAGGTGTTCACTCGTTCAGGTGTCACAGAAAACAAGATTACAGTTTGAAGGAAATGGAAGTCATAATCAGATCATCCTAATTAAATCCCAAAGGGATGCTTCTATACCAGCAAAAATTCGAGCCTATGGAACTGTGGGTTTTCATTTGCAGTAACACTGTAGGAAGAGTAGAGCTGCTAAGTAGCCCCCCAAGGTTATGGACTTTTATGGAAGCAGAGGGTCACATCTTGCTCTTAGAGAGGATAATGAGTTTGAATAACCAACTTCTGGTTTGTGTCTGAGCACTTTAACTACCACACCACGAGGGTTCCAGTCTCTAGACCAGTGGTCCCGATGGGCATCAGAATCATCTAGACAATTTGCTAGAATAAAGTTGACTAGATTCCAAAGTTTGATTCAATTAGTCGTGGTTGAAGCTTCACAATTTGTTTGAAGTTACTAAGCTCCCAGTGACTGATGCTGCTTGTCCCAGCGTATATGCACCAGGAGTTATGTTCATGAAGGAAAATGTTCATAGCTACCTATCTACATTAGTACAAACGGTGTACTATACAATGAAAATGGTTCTGTGCATGTATACGGATGAATCATAAAAAGTTGAGGATAAAGTCACTGAAGTAAACAATTTGTTTCTACTCAGAGGAAGATCGAAATGGGCATAATAGAATGTATGTATATATATATGGAAAGAATTATTAACACTCAATTCACGGAATTGTTGACTGGATGTTGGGAAGGCGAAACATCCGGGAAGGGCTTCACAGGCATGTTAAAGTTAATGTCTAAATCTTGTGATCGAACATACTTTAAATTGTACATATATTTCATATATATTCCTATATGTGAATTATTTTATAACAAAAAATGTTTTAACCCCCGAAAGGAGCTAATTATCAACTGTGGCAGATGATACAAAGAATTAAAGACAGGTGAAAACAAGAAGTGACTCTAGATTTGGCAAAAAGGAAATATTTTGGTGAAATCTATGATCATTTCAGTGGTCAGGGCAGAAACCAAGCTAGTATAGATTGAGATTATTATAATTGAAGGTAGAAAATGCTAAAACTAAAAAAGGGGCAAAAGCCAAATCTTGCTGGAATGTACCAGAGGGATTTTTTTCCCCAGCCAGGCCCCATAAGGTCCAGAACACGTTCCGGAGGATCTATCAGCTGCTCTGGAAAGGACTGCATTAGAAGGTCCTAGAGTGGGGGAGAGCAGCGAGCAACAAAACTTGGAATCATGAGACCAGATTTACTAGTCAGATAGAAACTAGTAGGGCACCCCCAACCCTGTTAATCAACCACGTAAGATTTTAGTGGCATTTATCCAACAACCAAGTTCAGAGGACTTGGAGAGGAGAAAATGAAAACAGGAAACACAGGGAGGAAGTGGAATAACTGATGGGACTGCAATGGGTGAGTTGAAACAAAATGTGTATTTTTGAGTGTAAGATTGGTGATCTGCTCTGCAAACCTTCACCTAATTCACAATAAAAAGCAAACTCTGCGTGTCTATCTAGATAAGATAGGCTGGATAAATTATCAAGAGAAGCAAAGAATGGGGTCTATAGTTAAGGAGTGGGGTATAGGAGAAGGGGAGGTGGAAAAAGGAAAAAGGGTAGAAACAAACCCAGGGACAAAGGAACTACAAGTGAACTAAAATCAATGGAGAGAAGGGTGTAGGATGTCTAGTGGGGTTTAATCAAGGGCAATGTAGCAGCAAGGAATTATTACACCCAAATAAATGCCGAACATCATGATGGGACAAGAGGAAAGTAAAAGGAAACAGAGGAAAGAACCAGGAGGCAAAGGACATGTAAAGAGGTCTAAATACAGGCATGTACATATGTAAATATCTTTATATATAACGAGAGGGGTATAGATCTATGTACTTATATCTATGTTAAGAATTAAGGTTGCAGATAGACATTGGGCCTATACTAAAGTACTTCCTCAACACAAGAATACTTGGTTCTAATAATCCTGCATTCTATGATGCTCACCTACTTGATACGATCGCTGAAGACAAAATGGGTGTATAAGCAATATGGTGAAGAAAGTTGATGGTGCCTGGCTAGCAAAAGATGTAGCATGGGGGATCTTTAGGGCTTGAAGATAAACAAGTGGCCATCTAGCTCAGAAGCAAAAAGCCCACATGGAAGCACACCAGCCTGTGTGCTCACGAGGTGCCG
>NW_022103898.1:67898833-67901075 GCF_000313985.2 Echinops telfairi
AATCGATTATCTTTCGAGCAAAATAAACACTATGAACAATGTCAATGAGCATGTAAGTAAAAGGTCTGCATAGGAAGGGCAAACAATTCAGTTTAGCAAACAGGTTGCCAGGTGAGCAAACTCTAGGCTAGAAAGACATGTTAGTTGGTTTTAGGGCTGCACTGAACAGCACCAAAGCCACTGGTGCCCACTGAGCAACTTGAAATGAGGTCATCGTGCCTGATGAATACACATTTTATTCAAGCGGAGTTCAACTTAAAACTCGATAGACACCTGGTTCGGTTAGAGGAAAAGTTTTGAGAATGTTTAGAAGAACCTGGGTGACTACTTTTTACTTGCACTTTAGAAATTTTAACTGCAAATGAAGAATTTCGGATTACAATTGTAAAACCTTCTGTCATGAAGTCGATTCCAACTCACAGTGGCTCTATGTAGTCTTCCCAGGCTATAAATCTGAGCGCAGGTGGCTTCAATTTTCTTCCAGGCGCAGAGTGGCTCAAGGGTTTGAACCATTGACCTTGAGTTTGCATTCCAATGCTTCCTGGTCAGCACCACTGGGCTCTTTCTGTGGAAATGCAGCATTCTAAAGAAGAAAGATGAGGCAGTCTGCTTCCGAAAAGGTTGTTGGGAACCTTAAGGTGTTCTGCTCCATCTTATAAGGTCACCTAGCCAACTCTATGGCATGGGTTTGAGTTACGGTTGCCAACAGTAAAGATTCTAGCATCGAAAGCCAGGCCAGTGCTGGGTCATAAGGTTGCTACACAAATGGAACCAAATAGAGGGTGTTCCAGGATCACCCTAACTCTTAAGTGTGAACCACACCCTGGAATTTAAAGATCTAATATGAGGTGGAGGGGGAGAGAGTAAAGTAGCTGGTAATAAATTATTACATTTTGGGATGTTAATATTCTAAATCTCTAGAACAAAACAAAAAATGGCCATTAAGTTTATTCTGGCTGTTAGCAATCCCATAGGACAAAATAAAACTGCCCCTGTGGGTTTCCAAAGCTGTGAGGTTTTACCAGAACAGGAAGCCTCATCTTCCTCTGAGAGGCGCCAGTGGATTCGGACTGATGACTTGTGGCTAGCAGCCCAAAACGTAACCCACTACATCGCCGGGAGTCCTGCGTGGGAAATAAAGAACCAATGAGATCTCGAAACATTCACGTTTTTAGTGGAGTATTGTTTTATTTTGATAAAGAGAAGAATTGTAGCAGCATTTGGAAATGTAAAAAGAAAACTCGACTTTAAAAGTTAAAATCAAAAATTGGTACGTCAAATCAGGGCAGAATGAAGAAATTGTTGTGGATTGAATTATGTCTCTCCAAAGTATATGGTGGAACACTAACTCATACTTGATCAAGCTGTTTGGAAGTCTAGGGAAAGGGGTGAAGGGGCCGTACAGGCGGCCTCTACAGCAGTGTGACATCACTAGGACCAAGGACTGAGTAGTACAGGGGAAATATTCTGGGCACATGAAATAACAACTTGCCATCCATTGAGTACTGTACAAGGAAAAATATCAACGTCCAAAACCACGCTTCACTATTTATATCCATGAGACCACATACCAGAGTATGAAATGGATGTTTGAACAACACAGGCTGTACACCTTGATCTTAATGAGCTCATCACGATTGAAAGTTGCCCTAAAAGCTATAAGGAACGGCTTTTTATGCTAGTTAATAGCTGCTTAATAATAAATGTTCAACTGAACAAAAATTCGATTCCACTGTTGCTCATCTACTACCCCCGTTGTCTTTACCTTCTACTAAGATGCATAAGGCTCATCCCTGCATTCCCAGGGCACCCCTGCATTCTCTCTTACTATGTCACCCAGTTTGCATTTATTTTCCCCTTGTTCCTGCTCTCAATTGTATTCTTTCCTTCTTTGGTGCCCTTACAAACCAGTGTCTGGAGCACAGCTGACATAGCAAGTCTTCTGGCTCAAACCATTAAAAGGATCTAAACCAGTGGGCCTCCAAGTAGTCCACTCCTGAACTGTTTCATGATGTGACACAAGTAAGCCAGAAAGCCAAAGAATCGCTTTCCTTCTTTAAGAAGTACTGCCATGAAAAAGGTCCCGCAGAGCTAGGTAGCACTTGGGGTGCGACTGACTTACGTTCTTGCTCCATCTGAGAAACACTGATTCAAACACCTTGGACAGTGTCGAAGGGATCAGGTGTAAGGCATCATCAGAACAAAAAATCTTACCATAGTGAATGATGGGGGGAGTGCGGAG
>NW_022103898.1:67901729-67914013 GCF_000313985.2 Echinops telfairi
TAGATCAGGAATGGATGGTTCAAATTATGAAATTAGCTTCAGGGTCTCCGTCCATCCTTAGAAGCACACATTTACTCACAGATCCTTCCATTCAGTAGATATGTAAAATAAAGGCACTTCTTTTCACCAGTTAAAAAAAAATAAAGACACAGGGCACTTTTTAAAAAGCCAAGACACATTGAAAAAAAAACAAAACCTAGTAATATTTTAATTATAATTTTTTCTTTTCTTTTTTTAAACAGGACAAGTAACAGATTACATCAAACTTCAGAACTGCTCAAATATTATACATATTCCCATCTGTCTCGCAGGGACGGATCTTGGTCAGCTTAACAGTTTCGGGTAAAATAAGCTGCTCAATAACGATATATTACAGTAAGTATACAATGTTTACATGAAATATATTTTAGAAGCAAGAAAAAGATGCATCTGCATCAAAGGGTGACCTTTTAAAATGCCACAGCTATTTTTTACATTCACTCTTGCTAAAGGTTACAAGATAGTGTTACTAGCCCCAGATAAACCACTACGATGCTCATAAAATACAAAGATTGGTTACTTTATATTTTATATATATATATGTTTTCACACTTCAGCATCTGAGACATAAACTGAGAATGTAAAATTTATTCTCTTCAGATAACAAATCATTTTTTATTCTTCATAAACATGGTGCCCACAAAAGCACATAGGTAAGGCACAATAGGGTTTCCTGGTACATAACAGTGTGCGTCATGTTCACTCAACCAAACAGCGTGCATTATCTGTGCAAGTTCATGCTGAAAACCACACACACACACACACACACACACACACACACACACACACAAAATGAAGCGAAACACAAACGAAACTGAGCTTTAAAAAAATCAGAATTGGTACAATTCCAGCTGTTTCACATACTCATTTGGACTGACAATGATATGTTATATAAACAGGTATAGAAAATAAAAAAACCATGTTAGATTACAAGTAAACCTTGCTCAGTAACTATTTTAATCTGAAATCATAGACAATAAAGCAACTTTACCAAAACTCATGAAATACTGAGGCACAAAGACAACAGTCACTCGTGCATTTGCTATTTTACAAACTTTCACAACCTAAAATTGTAAATATAATTAATCAAATACACATTTTGCTGCAACAATGTGCACTGTTTTTGAACTTGACATCGAACAGGGGTATAGGGGAGGGGGGAGCTAACATTTCATTAAATTATAAATAGATTGGGAAATGACAATCCCAATGGTACTATGTCACAGCCCTAGTATTTATAATAAATACAGCTTTTCACAAAATACTTTTTCCAATATCTGCCAATTGCTTCTTTATTGCTCACATAAATTTGTATCCATTACAACTGGTTTCAGAACTTCCACACAAAATCATACTCAGACATCTTTATATAAAACCTATAAAAGATATTTTAAACTTGTATCTAATACTTCCAGGTTTTGGCTGTTTGACCTATGTTATAGTACAGCCATATACATATGTGTATGTGCACATATATTTATATATACACGCACATATATTTACACATACACACATATATCAAACATACATATATATACATATTAGATTATGAATAAAATAGGAAGCTTATTTTACTGCTTTAATGCAGACATCCTCACAAAACTTTCACCACCACCAGCATTTATACATACATATATATATACACAAAAACCAGTTTTAAGTACATGTACACCACATTTATATGCACCCACAAAACTCAAAAATTTCTCCATATTCCAGCTGCAGCAAAAGAATCTCTTACAAGCAGTAAAATCCTAAAGTTGAATTGCAAATTAATTGCTTTACCACATAAGTCCTGTAAGAAAATATGCAGTTGACTATATACAAAAACTCACAACATTAGTTCACAGGAAATTATGGAAATTCAAGAAGCCTCTTCACCATGCGTTCGTGTGGTCATCCAAACACTTCTCGGTGCAAAAATACAATCACCACATCTGAAAAAGTTTATTAAAGTCAATGTTCCTCATGCAAAACTTTAAATACATTGGCTTAACTGAGCTCCCCAAACTGAATGAAACGGTTGGTTATTCTATCTACTCAGCATTACTGCTTCACTGCCAAGTCCCTTTGGAACTTTAAGATTTCTGTAACGTTCAAACAGAGCTGTATTCATCAATAAAAATATTACATACAAAAAGCATTTTAAAAGGAAGACAGGAAGCCAAAAAGGAATTCTCCAATTGTGAATAACAGTCTTAGGGGTAGTGGAACGTCTTTTCAGGAGCCTCCTTGAGAATTGACCAGGCCAGTCCGAAGACGCAGATGAGACATAGAGTTCATGTGTTTATTCGATGGCTTCAAGGGAGTATTGCAAGTGAGAGCCTGGGGAAAGCGGTGATGGTATCTGTCGAGGCGTAAATACTTCACCGTGACCAATTTCCCTGTTGTAAGATAAAAACAATATTTTAGATCTGTAAACATGCTTAATGTTTGTGGACAATCAACTGTGATAAAATACAGATGAACACAAATCACTCTAAACACACTAATCTGAGTTTTAAAAATATGATATAGTTTAACCCAGGGTCATAATTAATCTCTAAATAATGTTTGTAAATTTCACATTTCTTACCATCAAACCAAGAGCCATGCAATGCCTTAAAAGCCTTTCCAGCATATTCTGGAGATAGACATTTAACATATACACAACCCTGTGACAAAAAAGGAAAGAAACCATCTTAAATTTAATAGTAACAAACAGAAAAACTAGAATTTAATACTAAAAGTTACTTTACCTCACGAGAACTTTTGTCTACTGCAATATGAACAATACCATCATTATCGCTGCATTTTTCTAAAATTGCTTCTTGAATTGCCAAATGCCAATGGTCACCTATTTCCCTAGAAATCAACGAAAACAAAATCATCAACCATATCCCCACCAAAAAACCAAACTGCACACACACACACACACACACACCCTATTAGAATTGAGACAGTTTAAAACCTAAGCATTAAAAACAAATGTTTGTTGACTCGTTTCAAGTCTTCCAAAGTCATACATGCTGAGGCAATGAAGTTAGCCCACCACAGCAGAGCAGATGTTTAATGTTCAGAATCCTATGTATCTTCAACTAAATGATGTGTAATAAACTTGTGAAAGTTTAGTGTTTCTTTATTGTTATTATTTTCAAATTCCTAAACAATATTATTCCTAAAATAATACTGTTATTTCAAATTCCTAAAATCTGAAATAGCATATTCTGAGCTTCTCTTTTCCAAAATAATGAAAAGAGAATCATTTGCACTAATAATCACCTTAGTATTGACAGCTGTGGCCATTATACAGTATACCGTAATGCACAGTATTGCACACCTGGTGTGCTTGTGAGGCATAAATGATAGGCAACGGAAATGACACCTTTATTTTACCTTTAAAAAAATTATTATTGTGAGTTAGGTGAAGGATTACAGAGACGATCATCATTTTTATAGTCAACAACTTATAAAATCCCTCAATGGCTTGCCTGGTTTCCATAATTTTTTGCTTATCTCCCTCCTGAGATAACTTTATTTTAAATCTAAATATTTACTCAGTAAGAGCACTATATTGGACTGGCATTGGGCTCCTCATCCCTAAAGACATGAAAGAAGAGTGACAGTAGAAGGATCACTACAATACTAATTGCTTCTTTCTCTGAAAATTGGACGCGTATGTGTGGAGGTCTGTCTGAGAATGCACCCATGTACGTGTGCCAGTGCCTTTTCATATATCCAATTTTGCTGTCAACTGTTTGGAATTTCATTATATCAATGATTTCTTCGTGTCTCTTTTACAAGTAGACAAGACTAATGGATAGTGATAAAACAACAGTTATGGGGTAGTATACAGTTATGAGTTTTATGGATAGTTTAAATAATACAATTTCAGGATTAATGTGTTTAAAGAATTTCATCTTTCAAATCATTGGATAGATAAGCAGTAGCCCCTAAAAAGCTCATTCTACAAATTATTACAGCTTATATGTTAAATCTAATGACTGTTAAAGTACTAACATTTAATTGTGTTATTCTATGAGTGGCATGTGTAATTATAGAGACAAGAAATTTCTGAAATAATACTTGCTAATTTATCTGCTATAGTTGGTCATAGGAAATACCAAGACTTTTATAAAAGTTTCACAGATCATTATACATCTGCTTCTTACAGCCAAATTTTTGCTTAGAATTTATCAAAACAAGAGGAAAACACTAAAAGTTTCTGTGGTTAAGAGATTCAGAAGGAAAGCAGATTTTCAATTGCAGACACAGCATTAAAAGAGCATCAGACATTTCTCAACCAAATATTCCAAATAAAAATTACATGTACTCTTAACCATACTTACATAACTGGATCAAACATATTTCGAATCTTTAGACATGGTGTCAAACTATTTGGTGGTGAATTTCTTCTATCTAAATGAAATGCTACAAAAAAATAGTTTTTATTATTTGCCATTATTCCATTTTATTGAAAGGTATTCATCCACTAACTCAATTAAAAAATATTCAAACATGCTTCCTGTGAGGTAGACTCATATTAGGCGTTAAGATGAAAAAGGTGATACAGGTGATGAGAGTTTGCAGTTTAGTGAGGGAGACAGATGATAAATGGTATCCACCCAACTAAGTAATTATAATTGTAGTAAGTCCAAAGAGAGAAATGTACAGAAATCTTGAAATGCAGTCTATTCTTGGAGTGCCTCATAGCATGTCTTCAAAGAAATGAAATTCAGGAGCCCTAATAACTGAAGGTGGTTAATCAAGGACAAGTAGAGGGAGACTAAACATATACTTCATTATGTGGCTTATGTAGAAATAGTCAAAATAAGAAAGCTTGCATAAAATCTCCATAACTGTTGTACTAATTCTAACTCATTGTAACTCAATAGGACTGAACAGAACTGCCTTACAGGGATGACAAGGCTATAAATCTTTAGAAACAGAATGCTACATCTTTCTCTCACAGAGCAATTAGTAAATTCAAACCACCAATCTTTCCGTTAGTAGCTAGGTGCCTTAACCACTGTGCCACCAGGTCTCCTTTAAATAGTAACTAGCATAGAGTTTATGGATATTTGTTTAATGAATATCCTGCAACCTTGATGAAAAGAAACAACAAACTACTGTAAAAGTAGCAAGAGTGCTAATATTTATTAATTGCAATTATGTTAAATTTTGAGTACTTAATAGAGAGCTTGCTATATAATATATACTTCGCATGCATTTTTTAACACCCACACAAACAATGAGTAGGTAACTTTATCGTTTTTTAACAAGCAAAAAAACCAAAGCTCAAAGCTGTTAAACGTTTCCTGGCACCCTGGATTAGTTTTCAGACGCAAGACCAGAAAGTCCAGGTTGTCTGACTCTAAAAAACCAGGGCACTTAACCAGAAGGGACATTTTAAACCAGAACTTCAGGACATTTAAGAAATGTTATGCAAAAATGTCCAGACTAGCACTGACATGAAGTTCTATTTTATCATATTTGCAGTCTTTACCTTGATCTTTTAAAACTGATAAAAATTATTTTGAAGTAGAGAATCCAAATGAATAGACTTAAAACAAATTAGAGCATGTAAAACGTGAAAGCACTAACTTTCAAGAAGGCAGACTGACCCTAAATTAATGTGAGAAAAACTACTGTTACAAAAATAAGACTGAGAGCTTCAAACAAATAAGAGCACCAATTGCTGATTCTGTGATGAAATTAGGTTGACTCCTACTTACAAGCAGGCACTAAGGTAATCAGATCTGGCTGGTTTGGAATTTATGTTTTCTGTTTTGTAAGGTATAGAATCCAACAAACAGATAAATGAGGTTCATGTTACGCCAATCCCTAAATACCCCAAATTAACCAAGTTTCACATTGCAACCAAGCATTAAAATGTAAAAGTTCAAAGTGAGGCATTAGCTATCACCAGCAGAGTTTGGTTACATGATGACTTAATTGGTGAAAACAGACATTTTTCTAGAATGTAGGAAAGCAATCAAGCATCATCTACTACTCTGCTCCCTCAACTCAGACATCCTTCTGGGAAACAACAACGCTACAGAAAATAAAATATAAAGAGGTATTAATTTTTATATGCGGTTAGTTTTTATATGAAAAATATAAATACTTGATTGCTTACTAACCAATGAATGTTTGATTCAAGTAAGATTTATTTCATACTATGGAATATTATAAGATCATTAAAAATAATCATGTTGATTTGCAGACATTTCCAAAGGCTTTTTCAAACTCTCCACATTCGAGGATATTATTTTTAAATGAAGATCCATGAAGGGATTCAAAACTATTTGGGGAAATTTCATTGTCTTTTCATTCTATGTTTCCAAGAATGTTATGCAATCCCCTTGGAGAAGTATGTATAATATGATCTTATTTTTTTTCTAGGGTAAGCATTCATCAAAACCATTTATTTAAAAAAACCTATCAAAATGTTAGATACCTATATATGCATTAAAAATATGGGGAAAACCAACAAAATCTACTTGGCAAGGGAGATAAGAGGGGTAGAAAGGATATTTGTGAGAAAAAGGAATATAGTAAGCAAAAATAATGGGAGAAGAGTATTTTCAAAGAATCCATTTATATAAATCTTATATTTCTGTAATTGTACAAAGCAATTAGAGAAAAAAGAGTAGCTATATCTGTAATACTGCATTGGTTTGTTACGTGAAAAAAAGCAAGGCAGAAATAAGGTGTACAGTATTTTATTATGTTACAATGTTATAGAGAAATATCTTGTTAAGATTATTAATAAGTGTAGATGGACACATAAAAAGCTAACAATGATTCCCATCTATGGAATGGGATTTGAAAAGGAGCTTTGCTTTGATGGGGTGGGGGGGAGAAGATCACACGCAACTATGATTTTTATAACTTTTAAAATCAGAAAAAGATGTACTTTGTGTATGTTCTTTTAAAAGCACGTACCTTGACCTTGCCATACTTTAGATGGTATTACGAGTATTTTGTCACAGGATGCAGAAGGCTGGATCCACCTCCAAACCAGAAAATCCGCACCACCTATTCTCCGTGTTTCTGTTCGAACTCTGGACTCGTTAGCAGCAAGGAAGTCAACAGCTCTGTCCCAGACCTTCTTCATTTTTCTCCTATCACACAAACAAAATGACAACACACCATGAGCTTGGTTGTCTTCTTTTGCAAACATTAGTTAACGGATGGTTGTTGTTAATTCTGGCTGTTAGTATCACTACTTAAGGAGAGGTTCAAAATAAGACTTAAAAGGCCTAAGTCTAACTTTGGATGCATAGAATTGCGTCTACAAAGCTGAACTATGAGCACCTGTATCCTCTTCCTCCAAAAACTCCACTCTTAATTCTGATAAGCTGAGCGGCTAGTGTTAAGAATGCTGCTTTGGCTCCCTCCCTCTCAGCTCCTCCCTTGACCTCTCCTTGGCTCCATTCTCCTTCCTTTCCCCTTGTCCTCCTTCCCTTCCCCCTCTCTCCCAAGTAGACCACCAAGCAGGGCTGAGGCAAAGGAGATAGATGGATTTCTCTTCAGCCAGCAAGGCCCAGAAGAAAGCAGGGAAGCTGATGTGTGACCCCCCTTATACTGTTACTGAAGTTATTCAAAACATCAAGACGACCTTGAGGATTCCTGAGAATGGCGATTGCTGACTGCTGAGATATTTCTTCCATTGCTGATGCTGTCTAAGAGAAACTCTGGGACGCTATCAAAGTTGAACATTTTATACAGTAGTGACTGGACTATTACTACAAACCATTGCTTTGCTGAAAGATCAAGATTTTGGACTTGTCAGTGCTATAATGTGATTGGAATGTTAAAAAAAGAGAAAAGAATGGTGCTTTGGAGGAACGGATTACATGGGGGGACGGAGAGCAGAAAAGTGGGTGAAGGGAGACATCAGACAGGGCAAGACATGACAAAACAGTAATTCATAAATCATTAAGGGTTCATGACAGAGGGGGGAGCGGGGAGGGAGGGGAAAGAATGAGAAGCTGATGTCAGGCGCTTACGTGGAGAGCAAATGTGTCTTGAGAATGATGAGGGCAACGAATGCACAAATGTGCTTCACACAATTGATGTGTGTATGGATTGTGATGAGCCCCCAATAAAATGATTTTACAAAAGAATGCTGCTTTAAGATGTGGGGTCATAACTTAATCCTTAGTTTCTGTTTGTTTTAACTGGCTGTAATGTCTGCACCTGTTTCTTTAGCAATAAAGTGAAAATAAGGTAGAGAATGGTAACAAAGACTCCAGTATACATATGAATAAGAGTAATTTGGAAATTTAGCTGTCTGTCAGTTTACTCAAAAGCAGGAGGGTAAAAAATGGAAGTTTAAAAAGAAGTGCACAGTACAAGCTAAGAAAGATAACAACTCTGCATACAATTCGCGTATCATTTAACACACCTGTCATGAGGCTGTATTAAGGAATCTCGCACATGTGGAATAGGCATGTAGGGTTGTAAATCTTTATTTTCCTGGCAAGCTTCATTATGACTTCGTAAAACATCTGAAAATAAATCAAACAAATGAAGCAATCACTCACCATCAAGTGATTGTTCAGCAATTGTTTAGTATTTAAACAATACCATACCTATAATCTTTACCACCATATCATACATCTGCCTCGTTTCCTCCTCCTCTTTTGTCCAGCGATATTTCATGTAGCGCAGAACCACACACACAATCACCACACCTGAAATTATTTATTTATTCTGTTATGAAAATTTTGGTCAATAACATTTAAAAATATGTGGGAAAAATTGGGACTGAAAAAAATAATGCAAAGTGAAACAGCACAAAAATGCAAACAGTAAAAAGTAAGACATTTCCTATAATGAATGATTATTTCAACTGTCATAACCAAATAATGAATCAATCTTCAGAATAGTTTGAATTATATATAATTAAAATTACTTAGGAAAGTTTAATGTTACATATTTTCCTATTTCACTTAATCTCCCTAAAAGTATCTCTTTGATTACATCAACAACTGAACATTTATATTCCAAATATTATATTTTGAGGGGGAAAAAATACAATACCATTACAATGTTTTACAAGCTTTTCCCTTCACAGCATTAAACTACTGGAAAAGTGAGTCTCCATGGAATTAAAACAATGAATCTTACTGTAGAAAACAGAATTTTATGAAAAGGATTTGGGGGCTGGAAAAGGAAGTAAAAGGGATGAAGAGGTCCTAGATTCCTAACACTAATCAAAATAATCACATGAAATTAGGATGAGAATTATAATTCAGGTAAACCATATTTGAAAAATTTTAAATTCTAATAAACTGATATTTTATTAAAGAAGAAATAGGTTTTGTGTTTTCCAGTTTTAGTTTCTGAAGTAGGTTTTTGTATGTGCTACACTTGCAACAGTGAGATCTCACCCAGCATTAATAGTAAAGTAAAAAAAAAAAAATCACAGAAAATAACAATTGCTAAAAAAAAAAAGAAAGAAAATTACAATGGCTGGTGGGGCTCAGACACTGGAACGAGGCCTTACACAGACAGTAGGACAGTAAAATGGTGCGATCACTGTGAAAAGTGGTGGTGCTTCCTCAAATAATTAAGAATAGAAATACCATATGACCCAGCAATCCCTCCACTCAGTATAAAACTTAACAGAGCTGTGATATAAATAAATATATGCACACTGTAGCACTATTCACAATAGCAAAAGAAAATGGATAAACAAACTGGTGCATATACACAATGGAATACTATGCAAGGTTAAAGAATAACCACGAATCACCTCAGAGCACCAGGATAAACTTGGAGAACATCATGTTGAAAGATCAGTCGACCACAACAGGACAAGTATGTGAAGCCTCTACTATAAAAAAGCCAAGTAAAAGTTTCACACTGAGAGAAACCCTCTTTGACAGTTCCCAGGGGTAGGAGAAAAAAGAAGTGAGGGAATCACTCACTAGAGGGTAGACCTGTGTTGACATGAGTGACGAGGAAGGCAATATACAATAGGCGTGGCTAAGAATGATGGGGCAGGGGAAGATAGAAGGCTGTGAGAGTTAAAGGCCCCAGAGGCAAACACAGTTATATATACACTCCTGCAACAGAGCTAATCTATGAGTAGATACTTGGATAAGGCATCAAGGCTGAGCAAGTGCGGGATGGAGAAGTAGTATACCCATGAATTTACCTTTGCTGCATTTAAATACATTCATGAATGTGATAAAGCACAGGGAGTATGAAAGCTGCTTAGACATAATCAAATACCTCGAGTGGATGAAGCACTACACCGGAAGGTTCAGGATCACAGTGTTGGGGGTACGAAGGTCAACTGGCACAACATCGATTACAAAGACAATGCTGTAACCATCCTACTTTGATGAGAAGCAACTGGACTGCAAAAGCTCATGAGGATTGAAGGTGCAACTAACTATTGGTCTCTTCAGAGGAAAGGAGAATGATGAACACCGAAAGACATACGGAAATGAGACGAATGGACCAGATAAGCATCATTTTCTATAGCCTTGATATCAGAAGTGAAGGCGCCTGATTATCATTATGAGTAGGATCACACACAAGTCCTGGATCGAGGAGGAAGATGTGGAACCGAACTTAAAATCATATTAAGAGATCGTGCTTACTGGTCAGACAGAGCCTGGTGTAACCCTCAAGGCTGTGGCCTTTAATCACTCTTCAGGTCTAGAACTGAACTCACCCTCACGTCAGAATAATCAGCCACTGAAAATCAAAAGGTAGTGCTTACCCCACAACAGAGTTCAATGGGTTAGGAAAGGAGAAATAAAAGCAAGAGAAACAGCAAAGTGGGATGAGTGTACATCGAGGGAATTGCAATGGTTGAGTTGAAACAAAATGTGTATGAATTAATGAACGTAAATCTGGTGAGCTTCTCTGTAAACCTTCACCTAATTCGCAATCAAAAGTTTAAAATAAATAAAATTTTATTCCCACACCCCTGATGGAACTACCAGCGGTTCTCAACCTGTGGGTTGTGACCCCTTTGCGGTTTGAATGACCCTTTTACGGGAGTCGCCCAGTTCATAACAGTAGCAAAATTAGAGTTGTGAAGTAGCAACCAAAAAAATGTTATGGTTGGGGGGGGTCACGACAACATGAGGAACTATATGAAAGGGTTATGATATTAGGAAGGACACTGAAAATGTCATTATGAAAATGCCCACATTGTCTTCATGATGACTTCTGGATATGATTCGCAAGACAACAAAGACAAAAACTGGATTATTAATTCTGACAGTAGTAAAACACACACATACACAAATTGTTTAAGGCCATGTATTTTCCTTCGCATGAATACTTAAATCAGTTTTTATTCCTGATAACTTACCTAAGCATAACAACAGTAATCTGTGTGTGACAGTAACAAAAGCCCGGCGGAAGCGACACCAGAAAGACATCTGGGGCCTTGTGGACTGCAAAAATTGCACATCAGTTATATTTGTCAGTTCTTCGTCAGACTCACCCCCGACACACCTATGTTAAAATAATCAAGGAAGAGTTTAAAATCGAATTCACTTCTTATAAATACTAAATGGTTAAAATAACAATCATCTACCTTATACCAACATCTTTTCCATTTTCTAAAATCCACTGCAATGAGGTGTCAAATACATCTTCATATTCAGGGCCCAATTCCTAATCAGAAAAATAAAGAAAATAGCTTACTAACTTCAGTGATTCACATTAAAAAAAAAAATCCATAAACAAAGGTTTGATATTGGGTTTAAACATATATCGGAAATGTAAGGTGTCCTATAAACACATATTTTCATTATAGAGGATGTACCAATAAAAATGTAATTTTTTTTCAGTTATGTATTTAAATTGTTTTTACAAAACAACCTTATCACCTTCAGAGTACTCTCTCTCCATGACACTTAGTATTTATCAAATCTGCGATTCCATTCTTGGAAACTTTTTTCAAACTCACCTGTTTGGGTGGTTGACACTGCCTCCGTTTTTTGCCAAAAACTGGCACACGGAGCATGGCGGCATGAACAGCTACATTGTCATGGTGGCAACACCAGGTCCCCATTTCTCACAAATCAGGACTATTTTGTCGTACACTGTTACACAATCTTTACAGAAGCTCTAAATAGAAAGCTGATTAACTGATTAACAGTCGGACCTGGTGGAAGGAAGCTCTAAATAGAAAGCTGATTAGCTAATTAACAGTTGGACCTGGTGGAAGTAACTCCAAATGCCCTACAAGTCCACATTTTTGTCTGTTCAGGAAGTTGATGGACACC
>NW_022103898.1:67914336-67929239 GCF_000313985.2 Echinops telfairi
GGCTATATATCCAATGTGGTGACGGGTTGCCTCCTCCCAGCAGCCTCCACCCTCATATTGCTACTCCTACTACTGTTCCTGGGGGGTTTGTCTATCCTGGATTCCTTGTGTTGAGAGCTCTTATCTGTACCTATGTGTGTACTCTGGTCTAGTCAAATTTGTAAGGTAGAACTGGGTCATGGCATTCAGGAAGTAAATTAATGTGTGTTTCATCAGTGGTATACTACACCCTGGTTGTAACCCCTCTGTGGGGGGATGCCCAATCATCTACAGATGGGCTTTGGGTCTCCACTCCACTCTTTCACATTGATATAGTTTGTTTTGGGATCTTTTGATACCTGATCCTGTCGACACCTCATGATCACACACAGGCTGGTATGCTTCTTCCATGTGGGCTTATTTGCTTCCCTGCTTGTTTAACTTCAAGCCCTTAAGACCTCAGACACTGCATATTTTGACAGCCAGGCACCATCCACTTTCTTCACCACATTTGCTCAAGCATCCATTTTGTCTTCAAAGAGTGCCAGGTTATTAGAACAACGTGTTCTTATGTTTAGGGAGGCCTTGAGTAGAGGCTCAAAGTCCATCAGCTATCTTAATACTTAACATATAAATATATGTACACTATCACCTATCCCTATCATTATAAATATATTTACATACATACATACCTATAGCTACACCTCTATAAATAGCTTCTGCCTCCTAGTTCTGTCCTCTATTTCCTTTCACCTTCCTCCTGCCCGACTATTATGCTCACCCTCCAGCTGGCTCTCAGTAATTCCTCTTGGACATACTGCAGTTGATCAAACCCCACCAGACATTTTACCCACTCCTTGCCATCAATTTTAGATCTCTTGTTCCCTTATCCCTGAATTTGTTAAGCCCGCCCGCCCTGCAACTGCTAGTCCCGTTGTTTTTTCCTCGGGATTATTTATCCTGCCTATCTTATGTAGATAGACATACAGCAAATGGGGGGTGGGGGGAGGGGGGGAGAGATAGTTCCAGGTCTGTTTGCTGACTCTTATGAATGTTTTCCAATTGGGTCTGTTGAGGTGCCAAGCCCTGTCCCCCAAGTCAGAAGTCTATTTTCAGGATTCCTTGGGGATTTTGTTACTTTACTCCCCTTGCTGCACTCCCTTCCGTCATTTCACCTTTTTGAAACAAGAAAACCACTTGTACACTTGAGTTTTTCCCATAGTGCTGACCTTGTAAGGTGTGTTTAACATCACAACAGTTTCAGCAGCATTTTTCCATGCAGGAAACACAATTTTGCAGCTGCACACTATTATCTTAAATCACAAAAAACAAGAGCGAAACTGCTCTTACAAAAAAATTCACTGTGAACAGAGACCCTTCCCAGGCTATGTCACTGGGTACACTACACTGATACTTGCCTAGTGGGGGAAATGCATGTTACTAAAGCTCTGGCCGGCTGTTGTTGTTTTTTTGGGGGTTAGGGGGCGCTTGTATAATACCTTAATTATATAATATACAAAACAGCATTCATAATGGAGAATACCAAGGAGAGAAAGAACAAAGTCATCACATGCTCACCATCATTTTTCCTGTTTTCTTCTCTCTCTTTTGAACGTATTTACAGATTTTTGGTGGTTTTTTCAGCAGTTTCTTTTTAAAGAATCATTGTGATAAGTGATACTTTGTTATAAGACACTATTTTTAGATGAAGAAAATTTGACAAGTGAATGAAGTGAGCTTGTCACCTTAAGAGAAAAACTGACAGTGTTAGCAATGATAAAATTCAAGCTTTCAAGAGCAGATTTTGAAAACATCCATAACTGTGAGTGAGCATGACAGCTTCTCAAGACTTTTCCAATGAGATTGGTGGTGATATGTTAAAACAACTTATCAGTGTCACATTAGAGATCAAATAAAAGCCTTGTAAGTTAATTCATGTGATGTAGTGATGTAATGGTTAAGGGTCAGCAGTTCAAAACCACCAGTGGCTCCATGGAAGAATAGGCTTTCTACTCCCCTAAAAAGTTAGTCTCAGAAACCCAAATTTTACCTTGCCTTATTGAGTCACTGAGTTAGAATCAACTAGATGGCAGTGAGTTTTTGATATGCCATAGTAAAAGTTATCAACATTTAGAAGAACTGCAATGACTTAGTAAAAAACGTAATTTTTAAAATGAGCAATGCATGCACGACATCGTATAATCATGCTGTGTGTGGTGGTAGTGGTAGTGGTGGGAGGGGATCCATTCAAAGTGCAAGACAGGTTAAAGAATTTATGAAACAGTACAAAGTTCACTGATATCATTTCTGACTTTCACATTGCAATTTATCTTTTAAAATTATATGAAGAATGTTGTCAGAGAAGAATATCTATAAATCTCAGAAAAGGTTATTAAAATATATAGTTCCTTAACGATATAGCATATATTACAGCCAAAACAAAAGATAATTTAATTGTCTACTATTAAATTGGACATTTAAAAAATTTGTAAAAATAACAATGACACAAAACTGTTTTCATTTTGGAGAATATAAGGATAAAATTATATTACATTATCATTAAGTTCATTGTTGTTCTTAATGAACAAATTTGCATTTTCCCTCCCATTTGAGTTTCTAATATGATTAGTATCTATCCATCTAGTTCGTGAATAAAAACCATTTGAGGCCTTTAGTCATTTTAAGTGTCTAATAAAAGGGACCTGACATCAAGAGGTGTTAACAACTGTTCCTTAACAGTAAATGTGTTTGTATTTTAAATTTAAGTATTAAGCATAAGGTGATATACTATCTATACTGCTCCTCTATTTGCCTTTTTTTTTAATAGAACAAAATAAGATTTTCCATGAGGAGCTTCAAAACCTTATAACTTTTATATGTCTCTTCTAGCTATAATCTTTCTTACTCCCACCAAATGATTGATTGGGTAGGACCACGCAAATAAGGTATATGGAATCTAGCAGATTTATCAGCTTGTTACCCAGCTAGGTATGAAAGAGATCTTCAGAAAGAAGAGCCAGGACCCCTAAGATTTCAGTGCACCAAAATTCCTCAGTCCACGACTCAGAATAGTAGTGACACCAGAGGCGTGGCCAGAGTAGAACAAGAGCCAGAGTGCAAAACAGAAGGGTGGCCTTCCCCATCCAGGGAGTAAAGAGGAGTGCATTTGGGTAGGAGCCTCGCTTGCAGACTGTGATACCTCCAGCGCTGAACTGGGGGAGCTAGGTTTGCTGACATATAAGACTGGAGCTTAGTGTCCTTGGACTGAGGCTGAGAGTGGACTGGACTGCCTTTGGGGTATGTATTGGCAGCACTAAAGGAGCTCTGCCTGAGCGGGGCAGAAGCAAAGAGGCTGTAGGTTTTGAAGTGAAGTAGAGTGTCAGAATTGGTAAAGAAGGTTGGAGGTTTCAAGGCATGTTTATGCAGAGTTTCAGAACATGTTGTACATTACTAAATTGAAGTTTGAATATTATATTATAATGCAAATTTGAGATAATGTAAAAATGGATTTCCAAATATACTAATCATATATTTTAAATATAAAGATATATTTAGGCAGAAGATATTGTGAATATTATTATCTATTCTTAACTATGTAAACTAGCAAGGACCTCTATCTAATAAACTGAGAATGAGAAGAAAAAGTCTTAAAAACTTGGGATAATGAAGGTATAAAGAAAAGGGTACCTGCTGCTATTTTCCCCATTATCTGTGAAATTTTCGTATCATTCAATATCCCATATTATGAATATAGGAAAATCTTAAAACATTCGCTTTGAGTATAAAATCTCAAAAAATAGTTGAAAATTCTACATGTATCCTCAATTAAAGATGTAATGGGGCGTCACTTAATAAACTGTCACTTCCACAAACATGCCACAAGGGAGACCTCTACAGTGATTCGAAGCAAAATTTTCTTGGTATGAAAGTTGGATTGAGTTTAAGTTAACTAAATATAACTTGTATATTGATTACATTTACTTGATTTTAGGAGGCTAACCTGTTATATTAAACACTGTATCTACCTGGAACACTGTAGTGAGGAAAAAATGGAACCACCTTTTTGGTAAAAGATATTTTAGGCTTTGCAACTATATGAATCTCTGGCTCTGTCATACACTCTTTAAAAAAAACACCTTAAAAACCACAGTTCCTAGGTGATACAAATATAACCCATACTCTAGATTTCTCTTGTGGGCAGTGGGGGTGGGGGGTGGGGGCTGCCAAGACCTTCGGCAAGGCATTCTCACACCTAAAAGAAACATTTCCTATTATCTAATGAAAAAAGTACAAGGAATCTGAGTTTTTATTTTTAAAGCAAGTCTAATGAGTACTCCCTGGTGGCATGGTGATTATGTGACGGACTGCTAAGAGCCAAAGGGTCACTGAGACCACAGAGGCTCTCTACTGACACAAAGAGTTCAGAGTCTTGGAAACTCCCAGGGGCAGTTGTCTCCTGTGCTACAAGGTCATTATGAGACGGCATCGACTTGATGAGAGTAAGTTTTGAGTTTTTATTGAGAATCCCACCACCCCTCTGGTTGTCTTACTGTGGTGCAGGAAGCGATGCCACTGGTATTTCAAATACCAGCATGGTCATCAATGGTGAACAGATTTCACCAACGCTTCTGGGCTGAGAATGGCCTCAGAGGAAGGAATAGTCAGTAACTACTGAGGGATTCAAAACCAAAATATAATTCAACGCAATCTAGTAGATTTTGACCCACGGTGGCTTACTGGTGAAAAACTTACAGGGGCAGTTCCACGGGGTCACTATGATCATGAGTCTGAGGAAGTAGTCACTGAGAACCTCATGAAGAGTGGTGGGACATTGCACTTCAAACGCAGGAAGATGAGTCCCTCGGGGTGGGGAAAACAAACAAACAAGCACAACTCCACTGCTATCAAGTCAATGTCAACTCACAGGGACCTTTCCTTGGAATACAGGGTGAAAGTGCCCCCGTGAGCAACAAGAAGGCACTCAAAACATGAACGGGGAGGAGCTGTCTCAAAGTAAAGGTGAGCTTAAAGATGTGAATGGAGTAGAGTTTTTGACCTTCATTTACTGACGAGGCATGACTCAAAATGAACAGAAACAACTGCATCCATTCTTAATCACCAGAACTTGAAATGTGCAAAATACGAATCTAGAAAACTTGGAAGTCATCAAAGATAAACGAAACCCCTAACAATTAATGTCCTAGGCATTCTCAAACCCACTGCCATCAAGTCAATTCACTGACAGCAAAGGAGTCCTGGTAGCATAGTGGCTACACATTGATCTGCTGACTGAGTGGTCAGCAGTTCGAAACTATCAGCCGTTCCTTGGAAGACAGATGAGGCTTTCCACTTTTGTAAAGAATTACACTCTTGGAAACCCACAAGGACAGTTCTACCCTGTTTGACAGAGTTGTCATGAATTCTAGGCATTAATGAACTAAATTAGACTCACGCTGGTCAGTTTGAGTTGATCACTGTTTACTATGCTAGAAATGACAAATGTCAGATTCAGTGTAAAAAAAAACCACAGTTCTTTTTTTTTTTTACTTTGTAGTCAGAACTTTAACCCCCCAAACTATTTTATTTGGAGCTAACCCAGGCATTATATCATTCCATAGTTCAATCACATCAAGCAATAATGTACAATTGCTACCAAAATCAGTTTCAAAACATTTTCTTCCTTCTTGAACTCCTTGATATCAGCTCCCCCTCGAGCCCCGAAAGAATCCTTATTCTATCTCTTGTCTCTATAGATTCACTTATCCTGGGTTGCATATACCAAAAATCATAGAAGAACACATAATAAAGTTTCAAGAAGGCTACTAACAATGACAAAATACAGCAGAGATAATAAAACCCCAACATAAGACGGGAGGGGGGGGGACCACAGAAAATATTAAAAGCCGTATCAAGCCCAAAGTGTATCACAGGGAAGGAAATCAAGTGACATGGTTTTTAACCGTTCCAGTCAGATTTATCATTTTAATCTACTACAGTCGTCTCTCCAATATTCTGCCTCGTTAGCAGGTTATTCCCATCCCTTAGTGATGGTCAGAGGGAAATCACTGGAGGCTTATTCACTATGGAGATCCTGCACATGTATTTTGGACTCCCACTGTCCTCTCTAGCCTTTTGCAAACCAAATCTCACACTTTAAACTCTGACACTATTCCCTCCGATGATGAAGAAATTGAAGAATTCTTCCAATTTCTTCAGTTTAAAATTGATCAAACACACAATTAGGATACCTCGATAATTACTGGCAACTGGAATGAGAATGTAGGAAACAAAAAGCAACAGTAGTAGGAAAACATGGCCTTGAAGAGAGAATCAAAGCTGGAGTTCACAGGAATTTTCAAACACCAGTGGCTTTTCCTTGTAATACTCTGTGGTAGTCACCTAATCTGGTGTCGATTTAAGGATTAAGAGTGTAGGGGTGTTGTGTGATCATGAGGTGTCAAAGGGATCACTGAAGACAATGGGTGCATAAGCAAATGTGGTGAGGAAAGCTGATGGTGCCTGGCTATCAAAAAGTATAGCATCTGGGGTCTTAAAAGGCTTGAAGGTAATCAAGCGGCCATCAAGCTCAGAAGCAACAAAGCTCACATGGAAGTAGCACACCAGTCTATGCGATCACGAGGTGTCGAAGGGATCAGGTATAAGGCATCATCAGAACAAAAAATCTTACCATAGTGAATGAGAGGGGAGACCGGAGTGGAGACCCAAAACCCCTTAGTAGGCCACTGGAGATCCCCTTGCAGAGGAGTCTTGGGGAGATGAGCCAGTCAGGGTGCGATGTAGCAACGATGAAAAATACAACTTTCCTCTAATTCCTAAATGCTTCCTCCCCACCCCCACTATCATGATACGAATTCTACCTTGCAAGTCTGGCTAGACCAGAGGATGTACGCTGGTACAGATAAGAACTGGAAATACAGGGAATGCAGGGTGATTGATCCCTTCAGGACCAGTGGGGTGAGTGGCGATACTGGGAGGGTAGGAGAGTGGGTTGGAAAGAGGGAACCAATTACAAGGAACTATATGTGACCTCCTCCCTGGGGGGACGGACAACAGAAAAGTGGCTGAAGGGAGATGTCGGACAGGGCAAGATATAACAAAATAATAACTTATAAATTGTCATGGGCTCATGAGGGAGAGGGGGTGGGGAGGGAGGGGGAAAATGAGGACCTGATGCTGGGGGCTTAAGTGGAGAGGAAATGTTTTGAGAATAATGAGGGCAATGAATGTACAAATACGCTTTACACAATTGATGTATGTATGGATTGTGATAAGAGTTGTATGAGCCCCTAATAAAATGATTTTTTTTTAAAAAAGAGTGTAGGGGTGGAGTCTAGGCTGTCAATCTGGAGCTAGCCAAAGAGACTTCTGCAGGCATGGCCTTCTCCTGAGAATTCTGGGAAATCTGGTACTTCCACCTCCTTGGAGGCGGAAGACACCTCTTCCCCCCACCCCTCCCCAATAACTCCCTGGGAGGCATGGCAGCTGACAAGACCTCCGAAGCTGGAGAAGCAATGTAGAGACTCCTGCCAGTGCTGAGATGCTTACAACAGCACGGGATCCAAAGACTTTCTACCCACAGGCCTGTGATCATCCTGCTTTCGGCATCAATGCATGTGTTTCATGAGTCTGAAGACGACTTTAAGGATTGTTGTCGGACATATGGGCTAATGTCAGACTTATGGACTTGATCTGGACTGGGCTGGGACGTTTTCTCAATGTTCAATTGCTCTTGCATATAAACCTCTCCCTTATACACGTATGTCTCCATGGATTTGTTTCTCTAGTCTACCCAGACTAACACATACTCTTTTCAATAACATAAATAGAAACTAAACACATGGACTTCATCAGATGTAATACACAAGAATCAAACTGACTATATCTATGGAAAGAGACAATGAAGAAGCATAATAGCAACAGCCAAAACAAGGTCAGGAGTCACTGTAAAACACACCATGCACTGCTCACATGGAAGTTCAAGTTGAAGAAAATTAAAATAATTACACAAGAACCAAAATATGGCCATAAGCATATCACACCAGGATTTAACGAACATCTCAAGAACACATTTACCACACTGAACAATGACAGAAGTCCTGACCAGTTGTAGGATGACATCAAGAATATAATATATGAAAAAAGCAAAAGGTCATTAAAAATCTAAGAAAGACTAAAGGTCAGAAGACTCTCTTGAATATAGATTAGCTAAAGAACATGGAAAAGATGAAGTAAAAGTGCTGAACAGAAATTTCAAAGGACAGCTGAAGACAAAGAATATTTTAAGGAAATGCACAGACGTGGAGTTAGAACAAAAAGGCTAAAAGTGCTCTACGTATCTTCAACCGAAGAAAAATTCCAAGTCCCTAGTTGCAATGCTTCAGAATGCCAGGGGCAAAATATTAAACAATGGAGGAAGCGTCCATAAAAGGAATACACAGCCACTTTACCAAAAGAACAGGTCAGCACCCAACCATGCCGAGAGAGCATATGATTAAGAGCCAATGGCATTTGAGCAAGTCCAAGGTGAACTCATTAACCAAAAACAGGTTCTAGGAATTTATGGAATACCAATTGAAATGTTTCAAAAAGATGGTGAAACACTAGAAGCATCTGTGCCAAGAAATGTAAAATGGCAGCTATGTGGCCAACGGGCAGAGATCCACGTGTGCCCAGTTCCAAGAAAGGCAACCCAATAAAATGTGGAAGTTATCAAGCAATTACCATTAGTAACACATGCAAGTAAAATTTTAAGATAATTAAAAGCTGCCTGTAACAGTATATTGACAGGGAACTGCCAGAAATTCAAACCAGATTCAGAAGAGGATGTGAAACCTGGTTGAAAGCAGAGAATACCAAAAAGATGTTTACTTGTGTTTTATTGACTATGCAAAGGCACTCAACTATTTAGATCATAACAAACTACAGATAACTTTGTGACGAATGGTGTTCCTGAACACCTTTTTGTACTCAAGTGGACCATGTACATAGACTAAGAGGCATTATTCAAACAGAACAAAGCAATGTTGCGCGGTTTCAAAACAGGAAGAGTGTCTGTGCAGGTTATGCCCTTTCACCATACTTATCTATCACTGTATGCTGGATGATGTGGAGAATGTGGCACCAGGATCGGAGGGTTCATTAACAACTTGTGATGCGCAGATGACACAACTTTGCTAAATGTGAGGATTTGAAGCACTTGCTAATGAAAATCAAAGACTGCATCCTTCAGTATGGATTGCAACTCAATGTAAAGAAAACAAAATTACTCACTACTGGACCAACAGACAACATTCTGATACAGAAATGATTGATGTTGTTAAGGATTTCATTTGGATTGGATGCATAAGCATGGAAGCAACAACAGCTAAGATATCAAATGATGCATTTGTAGTGGAGTGAATTTTCTCAACAAGGCTCTTTTATCCATGATTCTAAATACTACCAAATGATTGGGAGGGCCTATGCAAATCAAACATGTGTAACTAATACCTGCCACTGCCCAGGAAAGAAGGATGAGCCATTTTAGCGGGAAGAGAGAATCCCAGGACCACAGGAAATGGCGTAGTACAATCAAGATCTCAATTTGGTGGAGGCTGAGACCAGAGGCATCAGAGGATGAAACAAGGAGATCATGAACAGAGGAGCAACACCTAGACTAAGAGACTGCAAGGCAGAGCAGCAGGTAGGCATTCTTGTTAACATAGGCAGAAGCCAAGGCACAATGCAATGGAGATGCTGAGGATGAGACTAGGCTGCTGGCTGAGAAGTGTTGTTGTGGACCAATTGCTGTGGACTCCCCTTATTGTTTACTAATCCTGGCTAGTTTACCTGTTAATTAACTTCCCTAATAAATCCCCTTAATTCTGTTCTGTGTAGCTATTGCAATGAATGATCAAACCCAGCAAAGCAGTAGAAAGCATGGGAGGAGCATTTGGTGTAAGAAAAGGGTGATGGCATACCTACCCTGCCTCCGGCAATAGGGAAGTCAGAGGGGTCAGATATAGCCTCCTCCACGCTGCTTACAAAATCCACACAACTGGACCACTAAGCAAAATGGCAAAATGGGGGAAAGGTTGCAGTTTTCAAGGATTTTGTCTTACTTGGATCCACAATCAGTGTTCATACTAGTAACAATCAAGAAATCAAAAGACATACTACATTAGGTAAATCTGCTACAGAAAACCTCTTTAGAATGTTTAAAAACAATGTTACTTTAAGGACAAGGTGTACCTGCTGCAAGGCATGGTATTTTCAATAATCGCAGATGCTTATGAAAGTTGGACATTGACTAAGAAAGACCAAAGAAGACCTGATGCATTTGAATTGTGCTCAAGAACATTATTGCAAGTATCAGGGACTGCTAAAAGGAAAAACCGTCTTGCAAGAAGCATGGCCTGAGTGCTCCTTAGCGGCAAGGATGGTGAGGCTTCCCTTACATACTTTGGATATGTTGTCGGGATAAGACTAGTTCCCGGAGAAGGACTTCTTGTTTGATGATAGAGGGGCAGGGAAAAAGAGGAAGGCCCTTGATGAGATGAACTGACAGTGGCTACAGCATCGGGCTCAGGCATAGGAACCATTGTGAGGATGGCACAGGACTGGGCAGTGTCTGGTTCTGTTGGGCACAGAGTCGCTATGGGTCGGAACCAACTGGATGGCACCTAACAACAACAACAACAACAACACAAAACTGCATTGGTCAAATTTGCTGCACAAGACATATTCAAAGTGTTGAAGAACAAGGATGTCCCTTTGAGACTAAGGTGCACCTGACTTACGCCACACTATTTTCAGTAGCTTCAAAGGAAAGCTGGACAATGAATACCAAAAAGCAACAAGGAATTGATGTTTGAATAGTATTATGGACTGTCCTGATGGCATAGTGGTTAAGCATTGGGCTGCAATATGCATGATCAGCAGTTCAAAACCACTAGCCGTTTTGCAGGAGACTGGGCTTTCTATCCCAGTCAACAGTTCCAATCTGGGAAAATTACAGGGGGTCACAATGAGTCAGCATTGACTCGGTGGCAGCAAGTTTGATTTTGGTTTGGTGGACTGCTAGAAGAACAAACAAATCTGATCTGGAAGAAGTACAGCCAGAATGTTCCTTAAGACAAGGGCAGCGTGTATTTTGCACATTGTATCAGAAGAGACCGGTCTCTGGAAAAGGATGTTTGGCAAAATAGAAGGGCAGCAAAGAAGAAACCCTCCAATGAGAGGGATTGACACAGAGGCTTTAACAATGAGCTCAAATACAACAATCGTGAGGATGGCACAGAACCAGGCAGTGCTCCATTCTGTTATCTACAGGATCACATTATGAGTTGGGACCAACTCGAAGCACACAACATTGGTAGCGGGGGTTTCTAACTCACCCTCAGACACCACATGTATCTTTTAAATAACACACAGAAATAAATTAATCCTACATATGATTTAACTATTGATGATTCAGTGGGAACTTGATTCTTCACACCTCTAGAAATAAAGGAAAGATCCTCTCATATTTAGAATCAGGCAAGGAAAAGATCAGATTTGCGGCTCCCTTACAGACTACATATAACCTGAAGTGGGGACAAAAGAAATGATGTCGTTGTCCACTCGGTAACTAAAGCTCTATGAGCCCAGTCCTTCCACTGACAAGGTGGGCAGAACAGTATAGTGAGAAGAGGGAACAAGTAGTCTGCTTCTATTCTCAGTCTTATCACAGACTAGCTTTGTTGGATGACTATTGAGCTTTAGTCCTCTTATGAAACACTGCATAATTAAGGCTAACAGATAAATTGTGCTTGATAAATTATAATTATCATGACATTTCCATCTCATCAAACTTCTCAGAATACTAATTTTTTATACACATACAATTCTGTTAATAGTGATTAGAACTCTTAACTAGGTCTTAAAGTTTGCTAGTCCCATAATTTAAGCACATTGACAGCTATCATCTTTCCTATTTTTTAAAATAAATCATAATCATACTCATTGTTTTATGGTATAAGTAGATTTTAAAAGAGACCTGTAAACTTATTCACTATTCATTACCTCATTGTAAATAATGTATGCTCCCACCATCTAGCTTAACTAATCGGGATTCCGCAAATATGTGTATTTCTTAAGTATTCCACTAGAGGGACCTCTTAACTTTTCACAAATGAAACATTCAAAATCTCAAATGTTAGGCTTACCAAATATCTTTATTCAAATTTTCTTTAGAAGAAAGGTTTAAGGGGGGGGGGGGGGGAAACGCGCCTGAATGTAAAAACTCAAAGTCAAGAAAACAACCTCCATCATACATTTGCTAAATACTATGCTTGAGTTCCAGGAGCAAGAGACTGCGAACTACATGGTCAGCAATTAAAAATCACCAACTGCGCCTCTGGAGGGCTTTCTCCGTACCATAAAGAGTTACGTCTCAAAACCCCACAGGGGTTGGTTTACACTGCTCTTTAGGTCACTAAGAGTCAGAGTGGACTTGATGAAAGTGTAGGGATAGAGTGCCTGGCACACATGCTGCTGCATAATGATTGTGATGTTGGGCTGCAAAGGTTAGCAGTTAAAAACCTCCAGCCTCTCTGTGGAAGAAAGAAGTGCATTTTTCTACTCCCATAAAGAGTTAGTCTTGGAAACCCACAAGGGCAGTTCTACTCCGTCCTATTGAAGGTGGTACAGTGGTTATGCATTGTGCTGTGATCCAGAGGCTCAGCACTTTGAAACCACTGGTGCTTGTGAGGAGAGTGGGGTGGTGTGGTGTGGTGTGGTGTGGTGTGGTGTGGTGTGGTGTGGTGTGGTGTGGGTAGGTTCTACTGCCTTAAACAGTTAACAATCTCAGAAACTCAAAGACAGTTCTACCCTGTCCTATGGGTCACCAGAGTTGGCATTGATTCGAAGGCAGTGAGTCTGGTTTGGTTTGCGTACTCAGGATAAATGAGCACTGGTGGCGCTGATGGATAAGCACTGGGCTGCTGACTGAAGGATCGGTGTTCAAATCCACCAGCTACTCCTTGGAAGAAATACAAGATTGCCTGCTTCTGTTAAGATCTACACTTCCAGAACTAAATAGGATCTCTGGGTCAGAATCTACTTCATGACAGGTGTCTGGTTTGGGTGCTTAATGTGAAGAGCCCAAATGGGAGTGAGTTGGTAAATACCATCTTTTATTGTACCTGCTTAGTGTTTTGCATAAGCTACTTCAGCAATTAATACTATCTCCCTCTTCAACAGTGGTTCTCAACCAAAATAATTTTATGGTGTGTGTGTGGGGAGGGGGGGGGAACAGGTCACAACAACATGAACTGTATTAGGGCCGCGGCATTAGGAAGTTTGAGAACCACTGATCTACAAGAAACTGAGATAACCGAGATGAGGAAACTAAGGCTAATAAAGGATAGGTTGCTAGTCCAAGGGCAGCACAGGGCCAGAAACTACAAATGCAAAACTTCATAAAGATGTATTTCCATCACTTGTATGTATACTAGTATTTATTGGGCTTTTATGAGGGCTTCAAAAAGTCTGTGAAGGAAAAGCAATTAAATGATAATGGAATTTTTCAGCGAGCGTGTGTGATGACGAGCCCAAGTGGTGCTGTGGCAAAAGTGTTTATCTGTAAACCAAAAGATGGCAATTAGTACCCATCAACGGTTCTGTGGGAGAAAGATGTGGCAGTCCACTTCTGAAAAGATTCGTCTTGGAAATCCAGCAGGGCAATTCTACTCCATTCTAGAGTGTTGCTATGGGTTGGAATCCACTAGACAACAGTGGGTGTGGTTTTAGTGCTGAAGATATCCAACCTAAGTGCTATAATTCTTTGGGTATTCACTATTGGATCCAAAGCTTAATTATGCTGCTGCTAAAATCACAGTAGAAATACCATATATACTTGAGTATATGCCGACCCCAATATCAGCTAATGCACCTAAATTTACCACAAAAACTACATTAAAAATGTGCTGGAAAACTTGGCTTATACACAAGTATATACGGCACACGGAATTTACAATAGATCTCTTTTCACAAGCAGAAAGTCTGTAATATACGTTTTCGTCATCATTATTTGATATCAACTTTATAGAGCAATTCTTTGAATACAGAGCAATATTCAAAGACTTAGAATATTAAGTCTTTCAAAATAGTGAATTTTTGCTGTGTTAAGATTTAACCCAAAATGAAAAGAATTTTTTTGATGATGAGTATTTTTCTAAAGAAATAATTAGGTAATCAAATATAATATGCAAAGGTTAGAATGCTTTCCTAGTACTGAAAATCAAACCAATTTTGTCATAAATAGAAAATTTTTCAGTCATAAATGCATTGTTTAAAAAAAATCTGTTCAATGATAAGTAAATGCTCACTCTAATTGAAACAGGGGAAAAGATATAAATACTTATGTCATAAATGCCATATTCAAAAGTTATCTTTCATTCATGCATTTAAACGCTGTTTCCCTTTTATGTACCATCTATATAAATCAAATCATCAACACAATCTGATGTTAAGAAACTAAATATTATTATAATAATTAAAAGCTTTTTCTATACCCTAGTACCATTTCTATTGAGAAAGTTCTTATTTATCTTTTTTTTCTCGCTAGTGGAAGCTCAAATTACATAAAAGATAAAGATAAGTCATAGGAGGTTTCACAGCATTTTAAAACCTGAAAATGGTACTTGGGCATTTATAGAGGTCTAAATAAAGACAGGTACATATGCAAATATATTTACATATGAGGATGGGGAAATAGATACATGTGCACATATATATATAGGTTTAATATTAAGGTAGCAGAAGGACATTGGACCTCCAGTGAAGTATTCCCTCAATGCAAGAATACTTTCTTCTATTAAATTGGCATTCTATGATGCTCACCTTCCCGACACAACCGCTGAAGACAAAGCGGGTGAATAAGC